>NC_045501.1:0-355000 GCF_009650955.1 Corvus moneduloides | reverse complement strand
CCTTGGATGCTCTTCTCTTCCCATGCCCTGGTGGAGCCCAGCTTTGCAGCCCTCTGGTCTCTGCTGCCTGCTGGGTGTGGCCATCCCACCGTGGGCTCTGGATCACAAGTGGAATTCCTCGTTTACTTGAGCTTGGTGGCAGCAAGCCTCTTCAGCACAGATGCTGTTTGGGCAGTGCAGAGTGACAGAGGTGGTAAATCACATCACTGCTGTCTCCTTGTCCAGTAAGCACTCCCATAAATTCCTTAATTGTGTTTTTTGTACAGGGAATTACAGACAAACTGTAATTTTGACACAGAGCACCTGTCTCTGCCGCTGGGCTCAGGCTTTGGGCCACCTCCAGCCAGTGTTTGGCTCTTTCCAGCGGCACCACGCTGTGTTCAGGAGCCAAACAAGAATATTTGTTCCTGCATCATCACTTTCAAAGGTATTCCCATCACTCCATTGGATATTTTCCTCCATTTATCGCCCATTGGAGGGCTTTGGGGCTTTAAGGTAAAGTTCTCAGAGCTACAAGTTCCTGCTGTGTCTCTCCTGGCTCATGGCCATTCCTGCTTCCTTGGCTGGTGTGAAGCCACCTCCAGGTTTTAACTATTAATATCTGTATTTGTTTCTGATGTTTTGTCCTGTTCCTGGGGAAATCCCAGCCCTCCAAACACCAGGGGAAGCTGCCTTTATAGTCCAGGCAGTGCTTTTGCTTGGCCCATGGGACCTGGCCCTGGCAGATCCACCACCTTATAGAGCCCCACTCCCATGCTCAGCTCATCAGCTTTCCATGGAATAAACCCTGGATTTCTGAAACCATCACAGCTCAGTTTTGCCCCTCTGGGGGTGAGGAGTGGGGAGCACTGGAATCCTCCTTTCCTGCTGCTGCCTGGTAAGATCCTTCCTCTGCAAACAGTGAGTTGGGGTGCACGTGTGGGAAATTTGGCTTTTGCAGACCCTGGAGGGATGAATTCTTTGGGATGCTGCAGGATACCTTACCAGGGTGGGCGAGTGCCACGCGGAGAGAGCCCAAGGCCGTGTCCAAAGCCTGGAGCGAAGCCAATCTGCACACGGAGTTCATGGGAGAGAGGCTGGAAAAGCTAATTACGCCGGGGGGGTAATTGCACCCTCTGCCAGAAAGCGGAAGAGCCGCTCCCGGGGTCGGCGGTGTCGGATCGGGGAGGCTGCGGGCGGTCAGGGAGAGGGAGCTGGGAATCGAGGGGAGCGGGGAAGGTTTGGGGTTAGAGGTTGGCTTCACACAAAGGAGCGAGCGGCTGGAAGCCGGTTCGACGCCGAGAGCCAATCGCTGCTGCGGCCCCGCGATAAAAGGGCTCGGAGCCGGCGCTGGGAGCGCAGGAAGCGGCTCCGGTGCACGGCCGTGGCCTCTGCGGCGGGACACGGGCACCCAGAGCCCCGGCAGCGGGCACGGAGCTGCCCTGCGGACCCTCCTGCTCGGCGGTGAGCCGCGGCTCGGGGGCGGGAGGCGCGGGCAGACAATGACGGTCCCGCAGTGTGGGCAGCGAGGGCTTCGTCCCTGCCGGGGATCTCCGGCGGCGAGAGCTGGGGGCAGCCAGAGAGAGCGGCGGGGAGGGACAGAGGCAGGCGGCCCGGGAGAACGGGACGGAGAGGAGGGAGGAATGCAAAGGGAGAGCCCCGGGAAGCGGCACCGCTGGTCAGGAGCCGCCCCGCAGACGGGGGCTCCTCGCCAGCCCCGGAGCGGAGCCCTCCGCACGCACCGGGAACTTCTCGGCTTCGGGAGGAGGCTCGGCCGAGGTGGTCGCGGGAGGCAGATTTGGGGGGGTCGGAAGGGGGGCTCGTGTGGGCCGGGGGCAGGCGGGGCAGGGCGGCGCTGCCGGGGCTGGGGAGCGGGGCTGGGGAACGGGGGCGAGCACCCCGTGCCCGTGTGAGCCCCGGCCGGGGGCTGGTGCCCGGCGGGGCGAGGAGGCCTCTGCTGGCTGGATCTGCCCCGGGGGGTGCGTATTTGGGAGCGTATTTCGGGGCTCACGCTCCCCGTTTGGGCTGTAATTCCCTCTTTGTTGTGTGCTGCAGTACATGCCGGAGGGGGGCTGGACAGATCCATTTTATTAAGCTGATCAGAAAGAGCAGAGATGGAAGAAAAACCTGTTAGATCCCGACTCCCTTATCCCCCTTCGTTAATGCCTGCCAATTCCCGATGGTGTGTCTCCTACCGCCTCATCCAGCCTGGATTTAAGCCTTTCCAGCGATCGGTCTTTTCATCGCTTCCCTGGGGAGGCTGTTGCATGACTGTGAGATTTAATAACAACACAAATGCCCTGAGCTCTGACATAACCCTTACCAGCCAGGGATCTCCCAGGGCTTCACAAAGGAGGGCAGCTCTGTTTTCATCGAGGGGAGGGGGAGAAAAGGGAACAGAAAAAATGAAATTATTTACCCACTGCCACCCAAAATTAGCAGCAGACTTAGCAATCAAGCCCAGGTCTCCTGAGTCCCAGTCTAGTGCTGTAACTACTGTATTTTGAGCCAGCCTGATCTGTCTAATCCCCTTGGATCACTTCAAACAAGCTAAGATACCTTGTAGATCATATTTATGATCAATTTTCTGCTGATTTTTTTTCATGTTGTGGATATCAGGTTTGAAAAAAACCTGATAATCCAGCCCTGAAAATTGGGCTTTGTCCACCAAAGATGTCGTGTGAGGGCTCTCACAGGGAAGACATCTGGTGCCTCAGCTGAGCTGTTGTGTGTTTAAGGCCAGGAGTAGCACATCTGCAGCATTATTAATGTAGATTACAAAATAATTGCAGGGCAGTCGACCAAGCTTAGTCTGAAACAGCCCCAGTGTTAATGTCCTTTTTAAATGGGAGCCCTGCAAGAAGTGAATTCCCATTTCCAAGGTGAGGGTCTGTCAGAACCAGCCTCCTGGGCTTTGCAAAGTGTCTGGATGCATCTTCATTCTTATACAGCTCAAAATCAGGTTCCTGACCCTTTCTGGTCAGCAAAAATCCCATGAGACTTTTCATTAGGAAAGGGAATTCCTCTCCAGGTTTCCTTCAGTGGCTGACTCCTGTGAGTCTTCAACTACCTCCCTGGTCCTGGAGGGTGATGGAGTTTTTCTTTTCCTTTTCTCCCACCCTCAGCTCTTGCAGGGTCTTGCCAGGCAGCTGCCATGTGCCCCCAAGACGTGTCTGCTTTTCTCTTCCCAGTTAAGTCATTTTTATCTGCCATCTGGGATGGTGCAGTGCTTACCTCACTCTTAGCAAAAGCCCTGGGATGGAAAACATTAAATCTGGACAAAGGGATTATTGCAATATCAATGTTAAGCACACTTTAGACACATTTCCCACTCCTCTGGTGTGCCCATAACCCTCTCCATATGGCCAGCTTGGGGTTTTCAGTGACAAGGTGCCTCAGCATCCTCTGATGGGCCTCTCCAAGGGATTGCTTTTCCCAGCACACATTGCTCCACTGGAATCTTGTGGATTTCAGAGAACCAGATCCTGTGCTGGGCTCTATGGCACCTTGGATCCTAAAAGGGAGGATAGAAGTGAAGGCTGAAAATAGCCAGGGCAGCTCAAAAAGACTGATCTTTGGAGAGATTTAACTACCAATATGATTTTGGTGGTGTTTCTTGCTTACACATTCTGCATTTGGACAGCAAACAGCAGCTTTTGTAGGGCTTGTGTGGAGGCAGGGACCATGGAAAGGGGTTGTTCTGTGTTTTGGAGTGCCTGGACCTGTACTCACTCCTGCTGCTGCTACATCTGCGTCTGCAGGTGGTGAAACAGCAAAAGCTTTTTGTGGGGTCTGTCGAGGCTCAAGAGATGGGCTCATCCCATGGCATCAGATAATCCTTCAGGTTGGAAAAGTCCTCTAAGATCATAGCATCAAACCATTCCCCCAGCACTGCCAAGGCCACCACTAAACCATGTCCCCAAGTGCCACATCCCCACGACTTTTAAACCCCTCCAGGGGTGGGGACTCCACCATAGGAAATGCCAGTCCAAAGTCTGGTGAGTAACAGGTGATATTCCACAAGAGGAAATCAGCCAAGGTAACACTGACAGGTTGTGTTAGAGGAAGAAGGAGATTACAGGCAATTACAGGTCCATTACCTGGAGTACCAGGAAAGGTTGGTTTCTAGAACAGGCTCTGGAAGAGTAATCAAAGTCTTGGTGTTGGGAAGCAGAATAAAATGCTGGGTGGTTTTAACACAGATCACATCACGTTGGCTCAGTGTCTTCCTTGGATTTGATAAATGACTTCTGAAACAACAGAGCCTCGTGATGCAGTGCCCCAAGGAAATGATTATTTTAGGTGGAGACAGGAAAAAGCACAGGGAAAAGAGAGCAAAATGGAAGGAGGACACTTGGATTCTTCCACAAGGAGGGATGTAAGGACACATCAGGCCAGAGGTTTTCAGGGGTGCTGGAGTTTTGTTTCAGAATACCAAGGTCTGAGATCTCCCAGGTGTGGAGCTGCCAGACCAGCTCACCTGTTTGCATTGGGCCACCACGGTGGCTGTGGCAACAGAGAATCCACCATATGAGAACAGGTTAAAAGGAATCTGCTTCTCCTGCTAGAAAAAAACTGATCAGGAATGTGGTTGCTCTTCATGAATCCCACTGAGAGGCAAATATATGGGAGAAGAACTAATGTCTCGTGGTAAATGGATATACATTTGTGTAGGAAACCAGGAGGTGATGTTTCCAGGTGGAGCATGGTCTATGGAAGAGATTAGGGAAGAGCTGGCAAGGGGAGGGAAGGACCATGAGCTGCTGTTTGCCTGTTGTGCTTGTTTGCCCCAGGTTTATGTTGCACCTCGGTGGTGCCGTTCTGCAGAGCTTCCAGGGTTTCTCCCGGTGAAGCGCTTTTGTCTAATGTCCAGCCTGAACCTCTCAACCTGCCATTTTCTTCTGGCACTACTGAGAATTTGTCTCTGCTTGGAAAAGTCTCTTCTCATCCTCCCAGCAGGATTTCTGCTCTGCTTCTCTGCTCTATCTGAGCTGCCAGTAAGACAAGAGATTCCAGGGAGCAGAGATCCCCTTCAGATCATGATTTTAAATGGATGCCATTAAACACAGCCACAATCCCAGGACTGGGCAGCCTCAGTTACTGCTTCTGGAACGCAGATGAATCCCAGGACCATCCTTCTGGTCCATGGGCCCCCTCACTGAGAGGAAGGGGCAGGGACTGGGACCAGCCCAGTCCCCCAGGCCCTGGTGCTTCCAGGGCTGTGCACCTCCTCCTCAGGGGAGGCAGGGATGAAGGTGGGAGAGGGGAGTGGGTGGGCAGGGGCTTCCCTCGGGCTCCCCCTCGCTCCTGCGGGTCTCCCATTGTTGCTCTGACAAAGGCAGCCCTGTTCCTCCCCACAACTGTTCCTTGTCAGCATCCCTCAGCATTTCGGCTGCAGATTTCCTGCCCACTGGCAGCCTTTCAAGAGGCAGAACGTGGATGGAAAGGGGATTAGTGGAGCAGTGGTGGAAGGTGGCTCCCGGCTGTGGGGTGCAGGCAGGGTCAGGTCCACTCCCCAGGAATCTGATGGGCAGGGCAGGAGTGTCCCCAGAAGTGTCCGGATGCTCCTCCCTGGAGCCCTCCCCACTGTGCCAAGCCAGCAGGGACCTGCCCTGGGTCCCCAGTACCAGTGAGGTCAAGTGGTTGGCTCAGAGCCATACAAGAGCCAAGACCTGAAGGGATTCCATGCCTAAAGTGGGAGCTGTGGCCCCTGGGTTCAATCCATCATCCCTTTCCTGGCACTGCTGTGCCTGGTTCTGGACTGGCCTGTTTGATGCTGGTTTTGCAGCACACTGTTTCATGGTGTGGGTCAACTGTGAGACCCCAAGACTGCAGAAACTGAGCCTTGGGAGCTGGGTGATTCCCAGGCTCAGGAGACATGCTCTTCCAGCTCCTGTTCACCTCCTCCCTGCACTGGCCAGCTGAGAGGGATTGATGGCCATGGAGCTGGAGGGTCGGCACTGTCCTGTGTGTGGGTTTCACTGATCCTGCACAGGATCTCGGGGATATCCATCCCCACAGCCATCAGCTCAGCCCATGATCTCCTGGGGGAAAGGCCTGACAGCCTCTCTGAGGTGTCTCCCCTGCTTGTGCCTCGCCATGTTCTGGGGACACTCCATGTCCTCTGAGGACGGAGGAGGAAGGGGGCCCAGATCCCCCACGCTGTGCTTTGCCTTTGGGAAAACCTCCTGCAATGGAGCAGTGATCCCTGCTGTAAACAAACCTTTCCCAGGGCTGCTAATGGGAACCATATGGCAGAGAGGGGCCTCTCACCCTCCCAGTCACGCTCCTTTCCTGCTTCCCTGTGCCGGAAGCCCACCGGCTTTCGGGGAGCCCCGCGGCCAGCGCCGGGCTGGGGCCTGCTGGGAACGGGCTGGATCAGCACTGGGGGAGCCCTGGTGGCCCCTATGGAGAGGGGAAGGGGGAAAGGCTCCCTGCATCCGTCCTGGCTGCGGGAAACGTGATCCTTCAGAGGCAGGGGATTGGGAATTGCCTTGAGGGGCCACCCCAGATGTTCCCTCTCCCTCCATCTGCCCCAGGGTCAGGCAGGGCAGTGAGAGGGGATGCGGGAGGCTGTTAGGGAAAAGGTCTGTGACCAAGCAACGTTGCCTTCCTCCCCTCAAACTGCTTAGAGCCCTCAGTCACTACGAAGGGCAGGATGAAGAGAGGCTGGAAGGCAAAGGGGTTCTCACCTTGTCCTGAGCCAAACACCTGAAACTGCTGGCACGACCAGGACAGGAGAGTCCTCCCTCCTGCTCTTCCCAGGCTGTGTAAGTGGCTAACGGCTTTAGGGAGCAGAGGTTTGGAACAGTCGGATGCAGCAGTGATGGTGTCAGTCTCCCTGTGGGGCATGGCCTCGCCTTTCTGGCTTTGTCACTGGTGCCCACTGCACCCCTCAAAGCCAGCGAGCCCCGAGGCTGCCCGAGCCCTTGTGAAGCCTTTGTAACATCAGTGTGGCAGCGTGTCCTTAGGCACTGCCCGTGTCACTGCATTCCTCCTCTCTTGGAGTGTTGGCTGCCCTGGGCTCCAGTCCCAACCTGTGCTTCTGGGAAGAGCGATGACAGCAGCTGAGAGCCCCCAAGAAACCCTCCTGCAGTTTCTCACTTGTTCTGGTTCCCTTATCGCCTCAGCACACCCTTCCCCTTTGAGATTTCTGCTCTTGCCTCCTGCCCTTCAGCAGGAAGGAGGTTCAGCAGCTCCTGCTCCTGTGCCTGAAGGGCGGCTGCACCGAGGGGGCTCTTGCCCGAAACAGCGGCTGGGAGAGCGTGGGCACGGGGCTGCCAGAGGGTATGTGCATGGTGGGCAGAGGGATGTGGAGAGGAAGGGGCTGGATGGAAAACATCCAGCCATGGGGTGGGATCAGTGGGCTGGAATTGAAGGGAAGGGGGTTTGGGGGCATGAGAAGCAAAGAAACAAATAGTAGGTGGAAGTAATCATGTGCTTATCAGAGAACCCCTGAATGGTTTGGGTTGAAGGGACCTTAAAGATCATCTCGTTCCAACTCCCTGCCATGGGCAGGGACACCTTCCACTATCCCAGGTTATGGGGGAGGGCAAGAGAGGGGTGATGGAAAAACGGAGGGAAAGAAGGTGGCTGGAGTAGGGGAGGAAGATGAGCTGTGAGGGAAGGGAAGCTGGGGGAGGACAAGCGTTTGTAGCAGGCTGGGGTGAAGGTGAAAAGCAGGTGAAAAGGGGGAGGGTTGTGTATCTGCGTTAGAGGCATGTGTGGGGTGGGGACACCCAAGTTTTCTGGGCCCCTCGTGTTCCCTGCAGGGTCTGTGCTGGGCTGTAGGACCCAACAGACCCCAGAGACACGAAGAGAAGGTCTTGTCCCAGGGAATGGGGGGCAGGGAGGGGCTGTGGCATTGGGCTCTGGCCCCCAGCAGATGCTGAGTTCGGCAGCAGCTGCCTGCAAGTGAGCTCGGAGAGCAGGAAATAACAACCCAACCGCAGAGAGACGGGAAATGATTTTGGTAGAACAGGGGGCTGGGGCTCAGCTGAGGCTGTGAAATGTTTGCAACCAGGGTTGTGCAGCCCCAGGGCTCACCCACCGGTGCCCAGGGCCTGGGGCAGAAGTCTTTCAATTCTGAAAGCAGCCACGAATTTTGGGCGCTTTGCTGGGTGTGATGCAAGCCTGGTGTCAGCTGCTGGGGGTTGGCAGCCAAAGAGGCCCCCAAAACCCAGGACATGTTTGCAAATGTCCCTGTGAGATGGGCACTGAGGAGATGCCCCTGCCCCAAGCCCTCCACCCTGACACATTTCTGCCCTGGGGCCTCTACCCCAGTCCTCAGGCAGCAGGAAGGTTTTTGGGGTGACAATATGAGGCCAAGGGGGTTCACTGGGACAGGAAAGCAGCCCCAGGCAGAGGGGGATGCTGGTTTTCCAGCCCCCAGCTCATCCCCATCATTACAGAGCCACCCCTTCACCCTCCTTTTTGCTGCTCTGCTCCTCCCTTGGCAGCATTCACTCAACCCCACAGTTCCGTCCTGTGTATTCAAACCAGGGCTCATCTTTCACGGGTGTTCTGAAGGTAAAGTGCGGTGGGGAAAACCCCTGGAGGAGCTGTCAGTGCCTTTTTAGCTCTTTTTTACCAAAAGGGGTGATTTGCAATGTGGGTGGTTTTTCCCCTGTGCTGGTCCCAGCCCTGTCAGCCTCATCCTCCCGGGCACTCAGCACATCACACCGGGCCACAGCTCACGGGGCTCAGCCTGAGGGAGACGTGGGCTCCTCGAGAAGACAAAGTCCCCATCACTTGCTCTGCTGAGCTGTGATCGGTGAGAGTTTTCTGGGCTAAAATTAGACTAAAATCACAGTCCTTCCTCCAGCAACACCAGTCCTTTAGTGGCTGCATTACTGAAACGCGGGGTGCTGATTTTGCTGCCTTGGCTTGGGGTCAGCCTTGCTGCCAGTGGCGTGACCATGTGCCAGCAGGTGCTTCCATGCGTGGCTTTGGAGTAGAAACCATCACATCACCTCCCGGGTACTCAGAGCCCCAAACTCTCCAGCTGCTGTCACAGTATTCCAGACCTGCACCTCCTGACCATCAGTCCAGTTTCGTGTCCCTCAATCTCTCGGCTCCCTTGGGAAGCCCCCAGGCCAGAGAGGCTGATCTGACCCTGCGGAGGAAGCTTTGAGCTCCTGCAGAGCTGCTGGGCTTGGGTGATGAAACCAGCCCTACTCCTGATGACATTTCCTTTCCAGGTGTTGCAAGACGTTTGTCTTAGACATCTCTGCAGAAATATCGACCCACGGACTTCAAGCTCAGGATTAAACAGACGGAGAAGGGAAAGGAACCATGTTCCAGGCCACGGGAGCCGCCAGCCCACCCCCAGCTCATGTACGTGGCATCCTGTGGTTTGTATGGGAATTTCAGCTGGGTTTTGGTTCTCAGGGAGGGAGGGTTGTGTACAGAAGCTGTGTTCCCGACCTGACATTTTGGGGTGATCAAAGGCACAGTCACTGCTACTCAAACAACGGGACTGGGGACAGGAATGTTCCAGCAGAAGGTGCTGTTTGCTGAGCACACTGAACGCCAGCTCAGGCTCTGGCCCATGCAGAGCTCTCATCCCGCGCTGTCTTGAGTTGCGTCTGTTTGTTTGTGTTTCCATGGCTTTCCGTGATCACAATTGAGAGCTTTCGAGCTGCTTAGGACTGGAGTGATTGGAGATGGAAAAACATAAAGGCTCAGGAACATCTCCTGCTGGGACAGGATACGGCCCTTCCCCGAGGGAAGATCTATCAGATATGGAATAGATCGTGGCCTGATCGGGGCCAGGAGGCTGCCGAGAAGTGACGAGCAGCCCTGGATTGCCGTAGCCTTGGGAACGGACGCAATCCCAGCTCCAGAGAGGCAGCATTTTCCTTAGCTCTGGTCAGCTGAGCCTGGAAACAGCATATTAAATCCTAACCCCAGGAGAGCACCTGCAGTTGTTCCACCAGTGCCAAGGGATGCAACTGGTTTTACACGGCTGGAGCCTCCTCACTGCCCATGTCCCCCTGTTGACTTTGGCTCCTGCTCACAGCCTCATGGGAGTGAGAGGAAAATCACGTCCCTGACCTCAGTCAGTGAGAGCAGCTGGGAAACGTCTGAGGAGGCAGCTCGGCAAGGGGAGAGTTTCCTGTGCGCCTCTTAGGCAAACTGTTTCCAAAAATACAGAGGAGAAACGATGGGGAAGGACAAGGCAGAAGGAGCAGAGGGTGGGGGATCAGCCTGGGGCAGAGAGGGGCAGTGCTGGGCAGGCAGGGCCAAACTGCAGCCAGAGGAAGGACAAGGACAGCAGGGTGACATCCTGGGGTGACATCCTGGGGTGACGTCCTGGGGTGACACTGCCCCAGCCTTGGGAACAAGGAGTGAGGAAGATGAGCCAGCCCTGACTGGTCACCTTGCTGGAGTGCGATTGCCCCTTGGATCCCAACTTTGGGAAGGAGGGAGCATTTCTGCCAGTGCCAAGGAGGGTGAAACTCTTTGGGGTGGCTGCCGGGGATGCAGCAGGTGCTTGTGCAGGTGCCCTGGGGAGGGTGCAGGATGTGGAGCAGGTCAGGGAGGACCAGGTTTTTGCCAGGGGCTTGTGCCAAGCTCTCATTTGGATTTCTCCTTCCCTTTTTAGGAGGCCAAGAACAGCTCAGGAGGCAGCACAGTGCAGCGCTCCAAGGTACCTTTGGTTTTTCCACATCATCCCAGAATGGCCTGGGTTGGAAGGGACCTTAAATCTCATCCAGTCCCACCCCCTGCCATGGGCAGGGACACCTTCCACTGTCCCAGGATGCTCCAAGCCCCGTGGAACCTGGCCTTGGACACTTCCAGGGATGGGGCAGCCACAGCTTCTCTGGGCAGCCTGTGCCAGGGCCTCATTGTTCTGATTCATGGCAAGGGTGGAAGGGCCAAAAGCCCAAGGGCCAAGCTCCAATCCAGCCCAGCATCAGTGGAGTGGCCCAGGGAGGGGGAGGGAGATGGGGCTGCTTCCTGCTCCCCAGTGCTCCAGTGAATGGCGGGCAGGGAAGAGGGCAGTGCAGGGATCCGGGGTGTCCCAAACGCCTTCCTCATTCTCTGTCTCCCTTTGCTCTACCCTTGACCAGTCCTTCAGCCTGAAGGCACAGGTGAAGGAGATGTGCACTGCCTGCCAGAAAACCGTGTATCCCATGGAGCGGCTGGTGGCCGACAAATTTGTCTTCCACAACTCCTGCTTCTGCTGCAAGCACTGCCACACCAAGCTCAGGTGAGCCAGGCTGGAGGCTGTGGTGGGACAGGTGTCACTGCAGCTCTGCCAAGACCCTCCCACACAGAGCACCCAGCCCCTATCACAGCCCCTCGCTTGGCCAGTAGCCAGAGCCCCCCAGCCCACCCATCACAGCAACACAAAGGTTTATCTCCACACCTGGGCCCAAGTCTTAGCTAAATCCCACCTGCTATGGAAGGAGAGATGTTTCCCCCTGGGAGCAGCCTCAGGGGAACAGGGAGCTGAGCCAGAACCTCCTACTAGAGGACACAGAGCTGAGGCTGAGCTCCCCGGGGACCTCCCCATCTCTAATTACAGCAGCCCCCAACAGCCTCTGCTGGTGGGAGGGGGCTGCTGGCCCTAAGGGTCCCCTCCTGCATGTTCCCTCCTCTGCTGTCCCGATGCCCCCAGGCCCCCCACACTTCCCCCAGGCTGCAGCGAAGTCTCCATGCCCAGCTAACCCTGCCCTCCCTCCCCAGCCTGGGCAGCTACGCCGCGCTCCACGGGGAATTCTACTGCAAGCCCCACTTCCAGCAGCTCTTCAAGAGTAAAGGCAACTACGACGAAGGCTTTGGGCGCAAGCAGCACAAGGAGCTGTGGGTGCACAAGGAGGTGGAGAGCGGGACCAAGTCGGCGTGAGCGGGGCCAGCCCCCGCTCCTGGAGCCCAGCTGAGCCGGGCGCTAACTGAGCTGATGTAAAGCAGGACCTGTGGGAGGGGAGGGAAGGGGGGGTAGCCCACCCCTCTTTGGAGGGTGCTCAGAGGGGTCCTGCAGGCCGTAAGGACAGGGCAGAGGTGACCAGGGCGCAGCCCCCAGACCTGAAGCCCTCTCTCTGCAGGCCCCTCTCCCCAGTGAGATCAGAGCAGAAGCAATTGCCCCCCACGGGACCCCCAGCCCCGTTGATCCATTTCAGGCCTGTCACCACGGAAAAGGAGATGAGCTGGGGGCTTAACCAGCTTGTGAGTCACAGCAGAGCTCCCAGCTCCCGCCACACCAACCCTGCATTGCTGGGGCTCTGGAAAAGGAGGGTCCTTGGTTTACATCAGCTCAGTTCAGCTGGGATGGTTCAGCCTTAAGGATGTTGCCCTGCCACTGTTTAACAGTGTCTCTTTTTTATATTTGCCTTCGACTGGTACGTTCTGCGCCGGAGCCTCGCGGCAGCTTCGCGCGTGACACATGCGCTCCTTTATTTTTGTAATACAAGGTTTCCGAGCCTTCCCTGTCTTGTCCTGTGTTCCCAGGGGCCTGGGGAGGTGGGAGCAGTGGTCAGCTCTTTCTCTTACTGCCCAGGTACTGTGGAAAGAGCCTCTGTCCATGCAGGATCAAGGAAGTATTCCTGGATACCTGTATGTAATGTTATGAGTGAGGCTGGGAGGGAAGGGGATGGAGGGAAGGGAAAGAGGCAGCCCAGCTCTCTTTGGAGAGTGCTCAGAGGGATCCTGCAGGCCATGAGGACTGGGCAGAGGTGACCAGGGTGCAGGCCCCTGACCAGAAGCCCCTCTGGGGCCCCCAATTTTTTCGGACCCGAACCAGGATTTCAAATTCCACATCAGTGTTGCCCTGCGAGCTGCACAGCCCAGCTGGAACCTTCCACCAGCTGCCGAATGGAGCCCAGACCACCCTCAAAGGGAATTCACTGGCCTGTGGATCCCCCAGGATTAAATCCACCCCTTTGCTCTGATACGTCTCACTCTCTCCCCTCCACATCAGTGGCCATCGTGCCCTGTCCCTGCCTCAGTGACTCTGCTGGGGCAGGATGGGCATCAGTGCTGGGCTGGCTGGTGCCACACAGGTCTGGCTTGGGTCCACCCCATATCCAATGCCCTGGTTTGGACAGCACAGTCCATACAAATTAATGATCCCAGCAAGCCCTGCCAGGCTGGAGAGACAAATGCAGGAAAACCAGGGAAAGTGGGTGAGTCTGGTTTTAATTATTACTCACCTCTTTCCTCCACACACACTTTGCACAGCTGTGCTCAGGAACCCCATGTCTTTCAAATTCTACAGGAACTGAGCTTTTCTGAGCCTCTACATAGAGCAACAGGCCGTGATAGCAACAGAAAGAGCCCCTGTTCCATCCCTGACTGATACCATCAGCTCTGCTGAGCACATCCTGTCTGGGAGAACCCAGACACAGCCATGGAAACAGGAGATAAAGAGGGAAGAGGGAGAAAGATGGGGATGGGTAGTCCAGAGGAGGAAGAGATGGCACAAATAGAGATGTGCTATTAACCCTGGTCTCTGTGGTGCTCCCCCTGCTCAGCACAGCCCTTCGGGGGCTCAGGGTGTGCAGCCACAGCCAGTCAGCAGCTCCACAGCGGAGATGTCTCACGGTCACAGTGACATCTGATTTTGGGGACAGCACCTGCTGGATGACCAGAGGAGCCTGATGTTGGCCAAGTTATTTCTCCTTTTTACTGAAGGGCTTTTAAAGGGGCTCCTGGGTGGGGATGGCCTGGGGACACAGCCACCACCAGGGACTGCACACAGACCCTGGCAAGGGTCCCAGGGGGATTCAGCCTCACCAAGAGCTTTGACTGTCCCCACCACGCAGGTGCCGCCAACCCCCTTCACACCAACATGCAGGTGGCAGATTTACATCCTAAAAAAAGCCACCCCTGAGCAGCCCTTGCCAAGGGGCTCGTGATGCTGCAGGCTTGGGGCCCCTTCCCCGGCCCCTTCCTTCCTCAGAATGCTCAGAAAATGAAAGCGGAGCCCTTGGTTCTGCTTCCTGCCTCTCGCTGGCCTCACTTCCCGATTCCCTCAGCTCCCAGGCTGCTGCACAGCGAGATGAGCAGCATTTTCACAATACCAGATGATTTTGGGGGTAGGGAAGTGTGAAACCCCCAGGTTTTAAAGGCTGGGTTTTCAGTTAGAAAGAGACCATGAACCCAGAAAAGTAATGAAATTGTATCTTTCCCTCCCTCCTCCAAATTGAAATTTGAGATTTTATCTAAAGGCCATTCTCCACCCATCCTTCCCTGGGTCCTGTCCCTGGTCACGAAAGCAGAGATTGGAGCTGCCCCTCGGGAGGAGCTGCGGCCCCTGGTGAGGTCTGACCTCAGTCTACTCCAGCTGAACAAGCCAAGAGCTACGGGCACAGAAGGTGTCAGAGAATTCTGCAGCATCTGGCAAGAGAAGCAGGAGCTGGGAGATCAGTTCTGCCTGCAACCCTCTCGAGGATGCTGCACAGCTTGCATTTGGTTGTGATGAACTATTTTGGCTCCTTGTTGGGGGCACAGTGAAAGCAATACAGCAGCAGCTCCACGGGAGGATATTGCCAGCAGAGGAGCCAGAGAAGCAGCACAAGCTGCAGCCACAGCCGGGGACGCCACAGCTCCCGGGGGTTCCAGGTGGATGCAGCAAGAGCTTGAGGGCAGTGGCAGCACAAGAACAACCCCTGACTTGGAGCAGAGCACGGAAAACAGCCCAGAGCCACCTGCAATTCCTCCTCTCGGAGGGCAGAGCTGCTCTTGCCACCCAAGAAACAAACGACTGATGATCAACACCCTGCATATCACACCCCCCACACCTTCCTTTTGTGCTTCCACACGAGCACGGGGCTCTCAGCACCAACCTGCCCTCCAGCCCAGGGAAGGACATTTTCCAGAACATAAGAATCCAAGCCAGTCATGTAATAAAAGCTGTTTGGGGAAAAAGAAAAATCAGTATGAATCCATATAAATCCATATACATCCATACCATCCAGATGTCCAGTTCTGGATGAGATAGCACCAGGCAGAGCTCAGCTGCAGAACCAGTGACATGAGAGCAGATTGCTGGATATAAGCAATACACCCACACCTGAGCAGTATGAAATCCAGAAGACACTGCTCCTGGTTCACACTTTACTACCCCAAAAGAGCCACAGCCGTACAGCCAACCTCTGTAGAGATTTTTGTATTTTATTTGCTTCAGAAGTGGATTTAGAGAGGAAATGTACCTTAAGTCCCCTGCCCCTGGGCCATAAAACACTCATAGCACAAATTACCAGAAATAAAAAGACAATTGAGGGTCTTTGCTGCATTTCTTTTGTGCTTTAGTCAGTGTTTTGGGGCTGATAATTTCTACCTCCAAGGCTCCAAACATTTTCTTCTCCCAGCCCCTGCTCAACCACCACACTACAGGTGAGATTCTTGCAGTGTCCTGTGCAGGGCTGGGAACTGGACTGGATGTTCCTTGTGGGTCTGTGGGGACGACTCCAGTTAGGAATACACACTCTGTATTTATGGAAAGCAGAATTACTACGGAGCCACTTTCTTTTGAGAGGGGTGACCAGGAGGAGAGTCCAGGAGAAACCTGACCATCAGACAAGGCCAAGATGGGAATCTCAAGCAAATATCCCACTGAACACACCGAGGGGAAAGGAGAAGAAAGGCATCAGCTTTGGGATGCATCACCCTCAAAGTGAAGGTAACAGAGAGTTCCCAGGCTCCTCCTTTGGCAAGGGCAGGATCTGTGGGTTCTAGCACACAAGGGGGTGTTGGGAAGCAGCTGGAGGTGCTTTATTCTGGTTCCACAAGACATTTTTGTTCTGAGACAACTGCACTTGATGGTTCTTATCTGTGCTAGCACAGCCCCAGGAGTCACACACATGCTTGGTTCTGTGCAGGGTTTCTATTGGATCAGCTGGTCAACCCCCCTCTTCTGATCTGTTCACATTTTACACTGACAAATATTTCAGTGTTTCACTGACAGCAGCTACATCCTGGGAAAAGGCAACTGGAGGCTGCTTGTGGTGAGCACAGAGTGGCACCCAAATACTGATTAAGTGACAGTGACACCGGAGAGAGAAGCTGCACGAAGAGGAAAAAATCCGCCTTTCAGCAAGGAGAACAGATGAATTTTATAGCAGCACTATTTCTGTCTGTTCCTAACACAGCATGCTGGAAAAAAAAATAAAGCCTGAAAGTATCTGTAGATGTGGTTACCCATTGTCTTGTCCTACTTAGGGACAGCAAAGCTTGTTCTGCCCCAAATCACTGCTACAGTCAATGCAAGACCATCCAGATTGCTCCAGTTCAGCTGGGAAGCTCCATTTCTGGAAGGGAGCTCATGGTATCTTCCACTTGTCTGAAATCCAGAGGCTTTCCTTCTCCAAATTTTTGCTTTTTAAAAGGACAACCACCAAACCAGGCTTTCATATAAATGATAATTTTATTGTAAATAAAATGATACATTGGCCTGGCTTTGCACTGCAAGCCCCCGGTCTGTAAATAGAGACTACTGGGTCAAGGTCTTCTGCACAATCCAGGTTAAAGCCCTTTCTCCCCGCTTTGCATCACTTATGGTGATAACAAAACCCTTTTCTTCCTTTTTGAACTGCTCCTGGCACACCTACCTTTTCACTCTTGGTCAGTCTATGTTGGTAACTGGTGGCAATGGGAACTCTTTGGAGCAGCTTCAAGTCCTGTGGAATATGATTCCAAATTAGGGGAAAAAACCCCACTCCAAAAACCCCACCCAAATGGATGCAACCTAACTGCCACTAGAATGGGCAAAGATGGGATTTTCTGGAGAACAGGCAAATAACCTGGAATGCACAGAATCGTCACACCAAGACCAAAATGTCACTACTTTGTTTCCTAACTACCTCAGGGACAGCCAAATTCCCCCAAGTCCCTCTCCAATGGGAATCTCGGACATTTTTCTGATTAGCTTTAACTGTTTCCCGATACTGGGACTATGATTAGAAATTCTTTGTCAAACAGGATATTCTCCATATCTACAGCACCTTCCATCAGGGATCCCAATACTCAATATTCCCTATATATCCCTCACTGGAAGGAATAGGAGGAAACCCAACACGACAATTGGAATCGACACAATAGCTTATTGTCAGCCTGGCACTCCTCCTCCACTCTCCCCTAAATGAGTTTATACCCAGTTTTTTCCTAGTCTGCCAGGATAAAGAGGCCAGACATAATTTAATTCTGAGGTATAATTACATTTCTGTCCACTTGAAACTCTTTTGCTGCCAGGGCTGTTAAAAGCCCATGGTATCAATGTCAGCCCCAAGTTATTCATTGGAGCAGTGGACTCAGGAATCCAGATCTTCCTTTTCCATAATCAAGAGGGCTGTGAGGAAACAAAGAGGCATTTTGGCTTGGCTCTACTCATTATAAACCATCAGCAAATTCTCTGCAAAACCAGCTGCTTTTTTTCCTTTTTAAATTCATAAAGGCGTCAAATTTATTTCCCCACCTCCCCCCACCCTGTAACAGTCGATATATATAAAAATCACCAAATATGATCTTTTACGATATAAATAAAAAAAAAAAGTATGAGGCATCACCGTTTACATGATGTAAAAAGAGCTAAAAAAGAGCGATATAAACTACATTCATAAAAGTGCATCTCCAAACATACAGGTAATGCTTTGGCTTGTTCCTGTGCCGAACGCGTGGCGCTGGGGCGGCTGCCGGACGCGCCCGTCCAAGCTGGCCCCGTGTTCTCTGTCACTGTACAGCTGTTATTTACCCCCATTACAGCCTGGAATGCAGGGACTTGCACAGAGGAGGCACATCCAGCACAGGGAAGGGCCGAGGGCTCCAGGGACAGGACCGAGCCCATCAGTCCTGGGTGCTCTTGCTCTGCTCTGGAACCGCCTCCAGTGCTGCAGGTGAGGTAAAAGCCACGAGGTCCTGAGGATTGAGTTGCTTTGACACATCAGAAGTTATGCTGTTTCCTCATGCCCTGTTCTCTCCCGGATCACAGCGTGTGGGACAGCAAGAGAAAGATCACGGGAGAAGGTCTGGATTTGGTGAGGACAAGCCAAGGACAGAGGGAAACCCCCGCAGACGTCACCGTGCTCCTGACCCCTGCAAGTGATGGGTAGTGGATGAAGACTCTAATCTTTGGTATATTTAGGTTGCAAGGCTTGAAGAGCTGGGCCCCCAGCTGTGCTGACCCCCCTACTTTTGTCATCCAGACTCCAGGGATGATCCCACATTCCCAGCAAAGTGGTGTGAAAAGCTCCCTAACTCCGAGCGGGAGCATCACACCCTCGCTTCCCCTCATGGCAACAGGGAAGTGCATGCCAGAAGTCAGGCCAAGGGTCTGGACAATCTGCAATTGAGTTCCTGGTGGGGAAAAAGATCAACAGAAGTGCTCCCACTAGAATTAAATAAATTATGGAACAAGGGCTTTCGTAAAAGGGATCCCCTAAGTGCCCACAACTGGAGTAGTGCAGGGAGCACTGGAAAGGAAACCAACACCAGCTTTTACTGGTTACACTTGGCTCTGGGTTTGGCACAGAAAAAACACTTCATATTGTCAAAGCTTTTCAGGACTTTTTGTTGGTTGGGGCTTTTAGGGTTCTTTTTTTTTCCTCTTTTAATTCAACACAGTATTTTTCATGTGTTCAAGGAGATTGGTTTCATTAAAACTTGCCTTATCCTGTTATTAGCATTCACTTAAAAACTTAATTTTATTGCATTATGAAACAATTTTCAAATTTTTATGGGGGAGAAGAGTGGAGGTGTGTGGAACCTTCCAATACAAGAGCAGAACACCTTCAGTGTTGCCCTATAAAGCAATATTTTAGTTAAGTAACATTTGCTTTTCTTAGTTTCACTTCTCAGAGATAACTTACAACCACTCCATGAATCCCCAGCACTTTAAAACTGCTGGTCTTTCATGAGTGAAATAAAGATTATCAGTGCCCAAATCAGCATAAAGGATTTGAGGCCATCAGGACCTCAGTTCTCAGATTTGTGATATCTTTGAAGTGCACAATCACTGGGATAGATTTTCCTGGTACCTGCATGGGGATCTCCAGGTAATTTTAGATATTTGCTCCCATTTCAAATGTTTTCCCTGGTTCCCTGTTTGACTTGACTCCCACAAAAGCTCATTTAAGTTAGGTGATAACATTTTTATGGAACTCTTAAATGACCACTTACACACCTGTGAAACCAACAACACACAGCGAAGGGTTGAGCTTGATTCCAGCTTCCTGTGCACAACAAGAATGAGTGTCCAGGTAATTCTCCCCAAGAAACCCTCAATTTTCCATTAGGCCATGTGCTCAAAGAAACCCTGAAGTAAATTCCTGGGCACCAGATGGACTATCTTTGGTTAAAAGGATGGTAAAAAGTTACCAGCCAAAGAGATGCAGGAGGAAGCTGAATTCTGCAGAATTCCCTTCCAGAGGGGTTTTGTTTGGACCCAGCAGCCCCAGAGAGAAGAAGCAGGAGCACAGACTTGTTTGGTACGACGCAAACTGACAGACACTGTCTTAATGCTGGGACAGATCAAACCTTGGAAATTAGCTCTGGATTTTCCAACATCATTGGGAGAGCCCTTTCCTCAGGCCCTGGAGTGATTGCATTCTGCTGAAACTTGTATGATTATCCCGACATTTAGCTGGAAAGACCTCCCTCACCCCCAGCCCCAAATCCACGGGTTCATTATAAAATAACACTATTCACATACTTTTGAATCAATATTTTCTGAACACCTTCAGATGCTGAATACTCAAGAAGAAAAATATACCACACTATAGCGAGCGCATGCTCCGTGACACATGGCTTTTTGCTGGATTCAGGTACTGGACACGCCTCTGGAGCCCCAGCAGGGGAAAACCAGGAACTCCCCCAGACAGAGCTGGTCTGGAGGCTGGTGCATGTTTCTGTTTTGCTGAAGAGTGGAGCTCTTCCAGTTCCCACTTGGGTTCAGATTTTCTCCTATGTTCAACCAGTGAGACGCTTGTTAGATTCCCATTCCTGGGCCTGCAGAAAACACGCAGCCAGCTGCAATGTCACATCCAGGTAACTTGGGGCAAAAATGTAGCTCTGCTTGGACAGCTGTCGGCAGGATGAACATCAGTCCAGCAAACAAAGGAATCAGGCACGAGAGCAGACCCTAAGTTCCTTGGCAGAACTTCCCCAAAGGACTAGGCCTAGCTGAGTTGGCATTTTGAAGATGCAGCACCACAACGGGCTGTTGCAACTAGACCAGACAGGGCACGGAAAGCCCGGCAGGAGCTGCGAGCAAGGGAGGTAATTCAGTACTGGAGCTGTGCAAACTGGTGTCTGAGCAGCTCTTCAGCAGAGGGTCTGTGCCTGGCTTCCACAAAGATCTGCTTTAGGAAGTCCCGGCAATGTTCTGATATGTGGGAGGGGAGCTGGGGGTTGGTGGGCTGGGTGGCGATTTTGAAGATCGCTGCCATGGCTTCGTACTCGGCCCAGGGGGGCTTCTCTGTCAGCATTTCCACCACGGTGCAGCCAAGGCTCCTGGGAAAGCAGACAGGAAAAATCAAATGAGAATTCACCCAATAATGCCCCATGCTCAGGGAGAGCTCCCCAGCGAGCTCCAGCTCTGGAAATGGCTCCTGGGGGGATTGTGCTCAGCAAACCCCGCGCGTGCCCCGACTCGGAGCCAGAGCTGCCCACAGCTGCTTTTCCTTCCAGGAGAGCAGGGAAGTGCTGAGTCAGGGGGGCCGGCACCACTGCCTGGCAAGTGCTGTGTGTCCTCTCTCAAATTCTCCTCTCAGGAAACATTTGTGTTAACAGGGGACAAGAGGTGCCCGTGGGAACGTCCCTGAAGGCACCGTTTGACCTCGGTGGTACTTTCAGGTGCTGCTGCTACTGTTGTAACTCAAAGGCACTTAGAGAATCACAGGATGGTTTGGGTTGGAAGGGACCTTAAAGCCCATCCTGTTCCAACCCCCTGCCATGGGCAGGGACACCTTCCACTAGACCAGGTTGCTCAGAGGCTCAACTTGCTGAGTTGCAAGGTAGAAAACAGACTTTTTAACACTCAAGGTTCAGTGAATCAGAGCTCCTTGACCCCACAAAGCCATTTCAGCAAAATCCCTTTTCAGTCACAGCCTCGAAATGCCCACGTTGGGGAAAAAGCCAACCTAATAATATCTCCACTTCACAAGAAACCAAGCATCAGTCAAAAAATAATTGAAGTTGTAACAGTTCCAAACTGGGAAGGCAGTAAGTTAAATCCCTGTGGGACAGATGCATCATTACCTTAAGGAAAAACTCCTTGTAAAGTTAATGGGGCTCTGCAGGCTACCTCAGGGGACGTGATTCTGGGGACATGGCTGAGCCACCTTTCTGAGGCAACGTGACTCCAACACCTTCCCAGGGAAGATGGTTTCTGTGGCACTGCACTGATAGGGCTTTATTCAAAGAGGATTAATTGCTTCCTCCAAGCCACAGATTAAGTAAAAGCCATTAGTGAATTTTTAATATCCAATCCTGTGTTTTCATCACATCTTCCATTAAAAAGGCAAAACTGCCTCCTCTACCTTAAAACTAAACCTTCTTTTGAGGTGAAAAGCAAGGAAAAGACATGTTGAGAGGCAGACTTGCATCAATTGCCAAGACAAGGAAGGAAAGGAATTAAATGCAGTGAATATGCAAGAACTGATTTCTCGAGAAGGTTTAAAATCCAACGTGAAAACTTTACAGTTTTCCAGCCATTTCAGACTTACTAGAAGAGAGTACAGAAAATGCAAACCATGTGTGCTGAAGTGCTGGGGGTTTGCTCAAAAGCAAGCAGGGATATATTATTGTTTAGACTGATTTATACCGTTTAAGCAGATCCGGTTTCTTTAAGATATTCAGCAAACAGCAGGAATGTTTTTCATGTCAAGTCACTCCAGCAATAACAAATAGCTAACATATTCTGCTATTTAGGAAAAAGAAAACTGGAGAGGGGCCTGCAGCAGTGGCACAGAGCCAGGTGGACGGATTTGTTACGTTTCTGAGCCTCTGGGCCATACATATCCACCCTGGGACCAGCGCTGCACTGGAAAATTCTGACCCCCCGAAATAATGACTGGGATTGTAGGAACTGGAGCCTGGCCAACGGCAGCGACTCTTTGATGGGAATGGACCAATGTCAGCACCAAGAGGAAATCCACAACTGCACCAACCCAGGGGGAAGGGCACGTGCTTCACTCTCTCCCCAAGCATCTCAACTGGGAGAGTCTGCAGGACTTAACCCTTTGCAGACGAGACATTTTCAGCTGTGTTTCCACTCGCTGCTTGGACAGGAAACAGGCCCTGCTTTACTGTGGAGGCACAACCAGACCTTTTGTCCCTGTTGCTTACTTAAGTTTTATAATCTCACCTTTTTAAGGCCTCCAAAATTAACATTTTGGCACAGGACCATTTTGCTCTTTTGATAGAGGCTATTCCTTAGCTATGCCAATAATAGCACAGCTACAGTTTCCATTCATGCAGATCATCTGGATCTTTTCTCTTGTTCCAGGTTTGGGCATCTTTCCTTTAAGGCTAAAATTCTATTAATTTCCAGTACATTTTAAGCATAACTCTCATTTTATAACTAAATAAATGGGCTCTCCCTAAACAACCTTCAGTTGCTCTTCTAAGGGATATCATAGAACCACAGAATATCCTAAGTTGGCAGGGACCCACAAGGATCACGATCCCAATTCCTGGCCCTGCACAGGACATCCCCAAGAATTCCACCAAGTGCTTGAGAGCACAAGAAGGATGAAAACATTGCACCAGCCAGAAAGCAAAAGAACAGCAATCAGTGTGAGGAAGGAATGAGTGGAAACTGTTTCTGAAAAACTAAAACTGCTCCTGAAAAACCAAATGAGTAGTTAGGTGTTAACACTGCGAAATACAGCCTGCAGAAGATCATGTCTTGAGTTCAAATCAGTGACTTCGATTCTCCTAAAACTTTTCATCCAGACAAGATGACAGAAGGTGCTGTCTTATCTGGCTCCAGGAGAGCTGTGCAGTGATGTATGGACAGCAAGTTAAAGGCTCACCACACATCCGCCTTCCTCCCGTAGCCTTCCCCGCTGATCACCTCCGGGCTCATCCAGTACGGAGTGCCCGTGACAGAGCGGATGCCTGTCCCAGACATACAGATTGTCTGCAGCCGTTTGCTGGCCCCAAAGTCCCCAAGCTTCACATTCCCAGCAGAGTCACGGAGAATATTGGCACCTGGACAGAAACAAAAAACGAAGACAGCTGTTTTCATGCAATCCAGCTGTTGGATCCACAGCCTAGAGAACGATATCCAACCCCAAATACCCGTGCTCATGGTATGGCTCTTTCCCCATTAAGCCTCAGGTGACCTGCTAAACATCATTTCTTTAATTCAGGCTGTAGACAAGCCAATTGCTAATGGCTGTAAATGGGAAAAACTTCAGGGAAAAACACAAGGAAGTGAAGGAGGGAAATGAGAGCTGAGTCAGCATCAGCATTGTTACAGTGCCTGTAAACAGCTCAGCCAGCCTAGCAGGGCCCCCAGGCCACAGGCTGAGAGAGAACAGAGTTGTGTAGAGGATTTTATTGGGATGCTGCTTTGGTGAGTGCAAGCACTGCTTTCTGGTCAGCTGGGTAACAGATGTAGCCGATTAAACCGCTTTGAACTCCTACAATAAACAAGTCAATCTCCACTTTACTTGGTCAGAGGTCCTGAACACGAAGCACCAGGGAAAAAGCAAACTTTAGAGCTTAGCTTTTATGTGGACACAAACTGAGGTTTAGACACCAAAACCAATTCCTCCTCCAAAGCTGCAATGAGACCAAGAACCCCATTGCTGCCATTATCTGGTACGTGCCCACGTGAAACCCTTCTGCTCTCAAATTGAGTGCACTTGTGCTGGGAAAGTTCCTTCCCCTTGCCCACTGCTCTCACCCTTTATGTCCCTGTGCACAATCATGTTGCTGTGAAGGTACGAGACGCCCTCGAGGATCTGCCGGGTGTATTTCCGGGTGACGTTTTCCGTGAGGGCTCCATATGCCTTCAGCTGGTCTTTCACTGACCCCTGCAAAAAGCAGACACAAGGAATTGGCAAAGAAGTGACAAAGCACAACTCCTGCAGTGTCCACTCAATTCCCACAAGCCCTGGGTGTTAGACACCCAACTGGCCCAGCAACGAACTCTGGCCTCTGCTGAAGCCTTTCTGGGAGGCTCTCTGAGCACCTTGCCTTAAGAAGCCCTTTTTAAGAACAATAAGGACAGGCTTCAAGGCAAAAACAGCTTAAGGAGGTTCTGTCTGCTGGTACAACTGGTTGTGAAGACAAGCAATAAAATAGTTAAGCAGACTGATCTGGGTGAAAAGCCTCCCTTTTTGGAGAGTCAGTTTTAGCCTCACTTGCTGTACCATGATTCTGCTAATTCAGTTACCAGCATTTACATGTTGGCCCAAGTCCTTTGAAGTACTTTGGTAGAACAAATTAAGACTGAAGAAAAGAACTGCCTTTAGTGACTATTAAAGAGAATATAGAATAAAAAGAATAATTTCAAGTACAAGACACTTAAGGAAAAAAACCAAAGAGGTTATTTGGACATAAATAAAATGACAGTGGTGGCATTATGAGCCGGCGTGAGAAGGCGCAGCCCTAAGAGGGTCTGAGGTGGATGACATGGTTAGGGGGATCACAGCAATTAATAAATCAATTAACAAACCCAGCCATCTCCCTTTCTGATCCCTGACTGTGCTGCTCTTACCCCTGGCATGTACTCCATGAAGATGGTCAAGGTCTTCTCTGCTCGATCCCTTAAGCAGCCGTAATACTGCACAATACGTTCGTGCTGGAGGTTCTTCAGCAGCTGAATTTCACACTCCAGCGCACTCACTTCCTATGGATGTTGAAGGAGAAAATAAGATTGCAGCCCCAGGAAATATATCATAAATATAAAAAATAATTGTCATGTCACTGGCAGGATGAGACCACTACTACACTGAAAAGTGTAATCCATGACATCGGTTTATCTGCTTCTAAGAAAAGGCAAACATTACCAGGGCTTCCTGTTCATTTTTACTGTATTATCTGCAGGTAAGTGTTGGTGTGGAAGCTCTCATAGAACACAGGTAGTATCACACATGGATTTAGTACCAGAAAAACTTTGTTTCTTGCCTTGGTTCCATCAGCTGCATGGCTTTACCCCGGGTGGCTGAAAGGATTCTTCACCAACACAGGTATAACCTCACTTCTCTCACTAAGCTGAGGGCAGGGAGTGTTAACTATGAAACAGCTCTGAATACAGTTACAGAACTGGAACCTCAACCCACTGGAGAGCAAAACAACAGGTGCTGAGAGCTGCTAAGCTTCTGTCACCCAGTTCTGTTCTGATTCACACTGATGATTTACTGGAATCAACCCTAAAAACAGCTTCCTCTCCTATTTACTTCAAAGAATCTGCAGCTCTGCACATGAAACTGATCCTTTGCTTTGCTCTTGCCACAGACAACAGGGTATCACAGTGCAAAGGCAAAGAGGTTATCCAACAACTTCAGATGGAATCACAGACATTTGCTGCTCAGAGAAAGTATCAGGTTTTTGCTGAATCCAGGGATTGAACAGGAAGAACATCAAAGGCATGAGGATTTATGGAAAAAGGAATAATGTTTTCTCTCAAATTAGTCCCACTTAACTCTTTCCAGCCCTGCCATGGGAAGGTGTCAGGTTCAGCTCTCTTACTCTGGAAGAGGATGAAGAACCTTAGAGCAAGAACGTGGATGTTGCAGGGACACATGGAACCAGAGGAAGCTGCTTAATCAGGCCAAATAATAGTTTAAGGTTTGGAGTTTCAGTGCCTTCAAAATATATTCCAGCCTGTTCCTCCTTGGCTCAGAGTTACTGTCTGATTTACAACAGAGACATCGTAGAACTTCCCAATTTAGGACATATCTTGGCACCAATATCCCATATAAAATCAGAATAATTAAATCTTTGTGGATCAGTTATTCTAGCTCAAAGTGAATTTGTTCAATATTGGGAAACTGGTACACTGTTAAAACACTAGCAAAGAACCCAAAAGCCATTCCAGCTCTATCCCCTGTGCAGGGCGTTGAGCGCTCTCCCATAATTTCAAGGTGCCCGTCTCATCTCCACTGTCTCTAAAGTGTTGTCACATCACTCTTCTTGATTAATTTACACCCCACAACTCAATTTGTTTTAAGGACACAGAGAACTCAGAAGTGAAAATTGGTAATTAATGCACTTGATACAGGGTATACCATATAAACCCAGAAATGGGTTTTGCATGTGCAAGCAGCTTTTTTTGTTCAAAAAAGAAAAAAACCCCTCTACTCTTGCTGGGTTTAGTTTCATTCACATCTATGTCTAATCAGGAACACAGGGCAGTCTAGTATTCCTCAAGTAACCTGGCAACAAACCAAAAAGCTGAGAAGGGAGAGCCAAGAATGAAACCAGAAAATGGATTTTAGTTTCAGGCTGAAGTTAATAACACAGAAAAGTAATTTTTAAATGACTCCTATTCTTCTCCACATGACTAAATAAGATGCCAGCTTTCAAGGACAGACGGAGACAGACATAGTACAGGATCTTACAGGATTTTAGAAGCTGAGATAAGAATTACCTTGCTCGTTTCAGGGCTCTCTGGATCAAACTGGACCTGCTTAGCTGCAAGTTCTCTGCCTGTGTCCACGTCGTAGCACAGATACACGCGGCCAAAGGCACCCTGGCCCAGCAGTTTTCCTCTGCGCCAGTTTATTGGAGCACTTGGAGCTAAAAGAGAACAGCAATAATTTCTCTTTTCATTATACTATTTTAAAACAAAGGTGGGCTTTTCAAGGACCAATCTCCATCATACTGGGATTGAATCAGGTGTTCTGCAGTCGAATGAGGTGCTCTCCCAGAGTAAGGAGGTAGCGGCAGAGCTCTGAACAGAATCCAACCACCCAGACTCTCAGGATCTGCTGACTGGTGTCCCATTAAAATGGCACCACAAAACATTTTGCAAACGTGTTTTACAGACAAGTTATTCAATGGGATTGGGGAAATTTCATTCCACCAGCAGGTGGATTCTACAAAATCACTGCCTTAAGAGATGATGCAGCAATTGAACAGCAGCTTCCAACCCCTGATCTGTAGTTATCACATGCATCAGATGAAGAAGAGCTGGATCAGCCTTGCTAAATCAATCCCAGCCAGCTGGGAATGACTTAAGCTTCTGAGACAACTTGAAGGACATTATTCTGAGTTTCTTTGCCAAGCTAGCTTGGGGTTGCTTCTGTGGGAAGGATTTCACTGCAAGGCTCCCTCTAACCAGAAAGATTAGAAGTCATAATTCCCTACTAGAGATTGATAAAGTAGGGGCCATGTTAGCACAGGTATCTTCTTTACCTGCTGAACAGTCAGACCTGATAAAAATATCCATGAGACCCAGGTAAAGCAGCATCTCCAAGAGCCCAGCAGGAGGTTCCATCCCCAGGGCATTAGGAATCCTCACATTCCATAAGCAGCAGTCTCCTGACCCAGAGATTAATACCTGAGCCCAGTTTTTCAGACTGCCCTTAATCCCAAAGCATATTACTCAAAGACCAGTCCTTTAGCTCCAACTTTGAAAGCAACATGACCAGATTCCTGCAGTGCAGTGCATCCAATTATGTTGTATCTAACAAAAAACTCTAAAAACAAAGACAGGAACCAGCCATCTGGACAGTGCGAAAATACAGAAGAGCTGAGAGATTAGCTTTGCCATGTCTAATTTAATCAGATTTACTGCCAGTTGGTATTTTAGTGTGTTCCTTACTCTGCTACCAGCTTACTCTTCATTTTAATCCTTAAATTACTGTATGGGATATCTGAAGTTCACCGATAACAACTTACGTTCCATCTCTTTTTTTTTTTTAATAACAGAAAGTTGTCCAACAAAACAACTCAAGGATGCCATTAATACAGAAGTAAACCCTTCACTAAGGAGCAAGTGAAATACATACAGCTCTCAGCTAGTAGAATAACTGTAACCCAAAAGCCTGACTGCAACTGTTAATGTAGCAAGAAAATAAACAAGCTTGTCTGACTGTTTTAAGAACCCTGTAGATCATCTAGATCAAGCAAGTTTTTTTACTTCTTAGCTGAATTTGCAATGCTTTCTAAAGCAAAGGCCAGCTCCCAGAAGAAACCTGAGAAGCGAAAGACTTGTCCTGTGGGTGTGATAAACAAGTCTCAAGGCAGAGCCAGGGAACGACGCAGTTCTAAGGGCTCGTTAAAGCCAGGTTATGGCAATGTATTGGGACCCTGAGAGCCTTCCTTGCCCACAACCTGGGAGCATTTTCCCCCGTTAGCCAGCGAGTGCCTACATTTGGTGGGAATGTTCCTCTCCTGCACTCCCAGCGCGTTTTCGCTGTCGGCGCTGCGGAGGCGGCCCCGGGGGTCCAGGTACTGCAGGGCCAGGCCCAGGTTCTCCCCGTTGGTGCTCAGGGAACGACTCGAAGGCACCAAGGTGAAAAGATTCCCTTGGTGACGCCGTATCCGCGGAAACGTCCTCCGGCCTGGGGGAAAAGGTAACATTCTAAAATAAATGCTTGCAAGCGGAAGGTAATGGCTGAGGGTTGAGCAGAGGGGAGAAGGGGGAGAAATCCCATGTCCTGCTCTGTTCCCATGGAGCAGAAGCTACAGCCAACCAGATGAGATGCAAAAATGTAACACCTCAGGGCGGATGCTGCCTGAGCTCAGTACAGCTCTGGATCATTCCCAAAGCAGAAGGCAGAGAACACTTTGCAATGCCCTCAGTGCTGTAAGATCTAAACTTACCTCCCAAAGGAAAAATCTGCTTTACAGGCTCTGAGCACAAGCTCCAAGTTTTGTAAACAACTACATACAAAATGACTTTCTAGATAACGTGCCTGGACTTGCAAATAAAAACCATAAACAAAGATCGTGCCAACTTGCACCTCATGAAATTTTGAGAGATTAATTTGCATAAAGCCATCTGACGAGCAGAGATGTAATTCTTTAAGTCCCTGCTATATTTAAAAGACCCAGAAGCAAGTCTGCAATGCAAATTAGCAAAGCATAATGAATCTCTGTGGTAGGAAACTGCTTATATAGGGCCAAGTCTAACAACTATGTCCACAACTCCCTACTCAGCCTGGATAACCCCAGAAAGGACAAAGTAAACAATGAATTACAAAGTAAACAAAGAATTACAAACAACCATCATGGGTTTCCATGAAAATGTGGCATCATGCACAAGCCCAGCACTAACTGCAAGGACCAGGGCACTTCCAGGCTCTCCAGCTAGGAGTTACACTCACGTGTAGGGGTTGCCATTGCCTCACCTTCTTTTTCCAGCCCGGAATGGGAGGTCTGAGACCAACTCACCATCGTTGTAGTCCTTGTGCTGCATGGAGACGTTGTAGCGCCGGGGGTAGGTCCCACCTTTGCCTGCTTTGTCGTAGAGCTGATTCTCACGGTCTGGAAGGAGAAGCAAAGACAAAAGTGAGGTTCCTTCAAAAAATATAACTTCTAATCACAGAATTTTCCTGTAACAGCAGGTTTTTAGGAAGAGGCAATAAATAACTTCCATAGCTTTTCCATCAACACAGCCCCAGTTCTTCTATTTATACAATCCCAGCAAGCAGGGAGGGCGGCCAGCCAAGAGCAGAAAATGTCTGGATCAAATAACCTTTGTACCAAAGACATACCTGAGAACTCCTGTCTATTATCAGGAAAGCTTTGTGCCCTTGACATCCGTGACTTCCGAAAAGAAGGACTATTAGAGAAAGAAGGCAAGAATAAGTTTTGCTGTCTACCAGAGCAAAACCTACAAGGGCTTTAAATATAAGCAAATACATTTGAACACTGGGTTCTCAAATCCCTGTCCCTGCAAAGATTTCACACTGCATCTGCAAAGCTAAAGCCAGGCTAAGGCCCCAGCTAACCAGACTATTCCCCAGTGTGGGTACTCAGCCCTTCTGTGCAGTTTGAGCCATTTATTCAGTGTTTCCCCAGTCTGTGGTACAAGACTCAGTGATTCCTTCAGACATGAGAAGTGGAAGGCTAAAACCAAGGCTGAGAGGAAAACAAGGTATCACTTGCAGGGCAGTGCTCACAGGGCAGTAAAGAATGGAGATCCCTGCCCCTCTGACTCATCACAAGGGGCAAGAACTCCTCTCGTGAAAACTTGGGTGCACTTTCCTCTCTCCAGCAGCAGATGAGCTTACACACACAAACAGTCCCATTTCCAACCCTCACGTTTCTCCCCAGCAAGCAGAGCTCCTCCACAAAGCCTAAGTATGGCCCCTTACTTGGCACAAGGTCTTTAACCTCTCTTAAGAGATTACACAAACTCAATCTGTGCCAAAGCTGTGCTCTTGGCACCTTTTTTTGTTACCCAGCATACATGGAGCAGCCTGATACAGCTTTTAGACTCCAAAGGAGATTCCCATCACACAAAGAACAGCAGCTTCCCCAGATGATGCCCACTCCTACAACAAATAACCAGGAAGGCTTTTTATTTCCTCTCCTCCTTCAGTAAGGGCAGAGAAAGGGGAGAGAAAGGTAACAAATCAGCAACGCTCCCTCAGTAAATAAATGCATGCACACACAGAGTTAACTGTAAGTGCTTCCTTGTGATTCCAGAAACGGGAGGAAGTGAACAACTACAAATCCATACCTCAAGTGCTTGACATAAAAGCATATGGTACCTACAGGAATGAGCTTGAAGGAATCTTAAAAACACGCTGAAGTGCAATATTACAGGTGCTGGGAAGCCACAGTTGCTATTCAAGTTAATAGAACCTCTGGCTGCCCACCAGCACCTCAAGCAACACCGTCAGCAAAGAAAGGGAAGAAAAAGATCTGGAGCATCAACCTATGACAAACTCTTCATCAAAGAAAGAGCCCTGTTTACCTCTGGAATTCACTTTGTATCTCGCAGAACAGAGCAATCTAGTGCAATGATCTATTTCTGTAACCTTAAAAATAGTTTGGGGTATTTTTTTAATGTTGTTTTATTTTTTAAATGAACAAGTAGAGCCTTGTCTAAAAGAGATTTAAATACCCTGCAGCCAGATGTTCTCAGAGAGGCGGCTCCACACAGGCTGCTCGCTTCAGAATTTTGTATTTATAACATAAAGCCACTGAAGCACCAGTTTGTTGGTCTGTGGTTGTGCCAGAAAATAACACAGCCTTAGGACACAGTCAATGCTCTTTAAGAAATACACTGGGATATAGGTAGGAAGTCAGGTAAGTACAACTGGCACTTCCATCTAAGCATGCACGTTCTCACCAGTTTGTACATTTGTACCTGTCCGCTCACCTGTCCAAAGACTGGCAGCTTCCTGACACTGAGTTTTCAGCACTGCTTAGAGGGTCCAGCATCTGCAACACAGAAGAAAGCACACAGCAACATCAGTGCAGTCCAGGGCCCAGGAGAGGCTGTGCCAGAGGAGCAGAGCCCACGACTGCCTGCCCACAGGACATTCAGCTGAAGAAGGGAGTCTAAGCCTACTTAAATGTACAATTTTCCTTTATCTCCCACAAAAATTAGGTTAATATAAAATTTGAGGCACTGCTTTAGTTGTTGAAGGACTCTGCTGTGAAAAATGCAAGCTTTAGCCAGCCTTGTGCTGCATTTTGATCCCAACTGGCTCCAGGAACAGTCTCTGCTGGTGCTGCTGCCTCCACCTGCAAGTTGCCCTTTGGCCTCACTTCCCAGTTTTTTGAATGGAGAGCAGAGTTTCAAAAGCAAGAGGGTCACACAAATGTGGTAATAGGAAACCTTGTCACACGTGTGACAGCACCAAAACTGCTCAGTCAGAGGTGGATGGGCAATGCCCAGAACAGGCAACTGCTTCTGGCAGCCCAACAAAGGCTTTGAGCTCACACAGCTACAATTTGAAGCTGTTCAAATGCACAAAGCAGCACCTTTTAGAATCCCAGAATGATTTGGGTTGGAAAGGACCTTAGGGATCATCCAATTCCACTCCCTGCCATGGGCAGGGACACCTTCCACTAGACCAGGCTCTCCAAGGTTGCCCCTGGACACTTCCAGGGATGGGGCAGCCACACCTTTCTGGACAACCTGTGCCTCACCACCTAATGGTGTTGATGCAACTACAACCAGTGAATATTTGGGAAAGAAAAAGAGGGCCCAGATCCCAGCAGAATCCCTTAACAGCTGGACTCAGGTTGCACCCTGATGCTCATACTCACACACTGCTCGCTGGTCTCTGGGATGAACTCGCCCTCGCTGTTGATGCTGGTGTAGGAGCCCTGGCGGGCGATGCGCTGCTGCCGCTCCGGCACGTACCCGGGCGGAGGCGAGCTCCGGCCCGTGCTCTGCGAACCTGGGACAAGGACAGGGCTGACACTGCTGCTGGCTGACACTGCCCGTGTAACAAACCCCAGGCACCTCCTCTAACACCGAACCTCTGTGACCACAGGAATTCCAGAGTGAGCCCTACGGTCTGGACTGATGTGGAACCAGGAAAGCCAAATTGTCTGATGTGCACCTGTACTGATGTTTTAGAAGCTACATGGTTGATGCTGAAGCCCCTGACAAAGCAGACACCTCTTTCTAACCTCTTCTGCTCAGCTTCCTGAGCATAATTTCAGCACCTCAGGGAAGGCGGGATTCCAGGAATCCCTGGCTTTTGGGCATGAGCTCCACTGCTAATCTCCACTAAACAAAACACTTGTCAGGGCAACCACTCTTCTGTCTTAATTATAAATTTACGGTAATTTCCTTTGAGTGACAGCACATTCCTGCTGGTCATTATCAGCTGAGCTAGTTATACTGACACCCAGCAATTTCAGTATCCCATGGGAGCACTGCTACCTTTGGATATAACCCCCAGTTTCTGTGTTACTGCATGAAAAATCAAACTTTACAGTTAGTTTGGGCCAAACCACTGTTTTGGAGGCCTAATCTGCAATTCCTGGTAATTGGATGAGATAGCTGAAGGACAGAAAGTATGTTTAGGGGCCAAAGGATGAGAAAAACAGTTTAATCATCTGTAGTGGCACTACCTAAAGAGTTTCTCTTGTGCTACCTACTGAGAGAAACTTCATCCTTAGGGTTTATTTTTTCCTTGCAAGTCTCAAAGAAGACGAAACTTTAGACACACAAAGAAAAAATCCCCCTTTTGCAGTGACCTATCCACCTGCAGCTGCCACCAATTCCCACTGTGAGCTCCAAGAACTGCTGTGGTCCAGCCAATCTGCTCAAGGTCACCCATGAAGTCGGAGGCAGCAGGTGAAGATCAGCTCTCAAGCTGTGCTCCTTACAACACTGTCTTTAATTAACTGTGTGTACTCAGGTGCTAGGATAGATGGGTAAAGATCAGCAAATATTCTCCCAAGGAAAATATTTTCTGTAGAAGTTGTTGTCATAAAAGAGCAAAGGCAAAGAGCCAGGAGAAGTGAACTGAAAAGCAGAGCACACACCTTTGAGGGGGCTGAAAAGCAGAGCACACACCTTTGAGGGGCCGCAGAAGGAAAATGAACAATGCTGGCATGGCTTAGAGTGCAAGGGGGGTGAACTACGTAACAAAAGGAGATTGACAGAATCATGGGATCATTAAGGTTGGAGAAGACCTCCAAGATCATTAAGCCCAAGACTGTCAAGTCCACAGTCTACTACTGCTCAGAGCTACCACCTGACTCCCCCAGCAGCCCTCGGGGCTCCCGTGCTGTCTGGAGCCATGTGGAGCGGGTGGGAGAACCCCAGAGCGTGCGTGGCTCCCCAGCCCCGGGAGCACTTTCACTCCTTCCGACCGTGCCACGGCCACAGCGAGCCCAGGGCCGCTGGCGCTGGCCCAGCTGCTGTTGTGGAAAGGCCCCATCCCTGGGCAGGAAAAGGAAGTTGGCACTAAATCCATGTATATCAAAGGAAGTGAGTGGAAAAAACACAAGCCCTGCCAGAATGCTTAGCAACTTTTTCTTTTTTTTTTTCTCTTTTAAATAAAAGTTATCTTTACTTCCAAAGCTCTGAACTGGTGACAGCAGGCTTGAGGCCCTTTGGAGCTCAGGAGCCACACAGGTCCCTCTCCTGCTTGCAAAAAGCTTTTGTTGAACACTGCTTTGGACTTTAAATGCATGACATGGTACGAGTTGGAGAGTCTCTATGCCTGAAACACCAGGAAACGGGGCACGTTCCTTTTCCAAACCAAAGATAGGAAAAGAGAAGGAAGAAGAAATGGATGCAAGACCGAGCTATTGCCAAATTACCAGCAGACCTCTGACAGAACTGGAACTCTTCTGGACCTCTTCATAATGTGACAGTCTAGTACGACATGTTCAGAAAATAAAACTAATGGTTCCTTGACTGCTGAATGACAAGCTATTCAGAAATTATCCATAAGCTGGGATAGGAGGAAAGAGTGTGTAACTGGGATATAGAAGGGGCCCCTTACTACTTGTTACGTGTTTATCCATGACAGACATTCGCTATAGTCTGTTGGCTTTGGCACCATTATCTGAATACCTCAGAATGTCAGTAAAGGAGAAATATATATATATATATAGAGAGAGAGAGAGAGATATATTTTAAATAAAATATTTTTGGCATTCAATTTGTCTGTTAAAAAAGAAATGTGGTGTTCAGACATGCATGGATACCACTGCCTTCTCAGGACCAAGGAATGCTGCTCTTTTTATGCATATTAACTTCAAACTAGGAAGGATGGGAAAAGTCTTTTTGTCCCCATTTCAGCCACGTACTTCACAAGCTTTCAGCACTTCTTTGTTTGCTGCTTCATAAAAACAAACTGTACAGAAGGGGATCAGCAAACTCTCCACAGGATACAACAGGTTTGTTAGACAAGTCCCACATTGAGAACTACTGGTCTAGTTCTCAAGTCCTTCCTTGAGCTCATTCTCCCAGTTACCTTTGGTCAGAATAGTGTGGATACAACTCTGGTTTGGGCGCCCCAGTAGGGAGACTGTTGTGGTTTAATCTTTATTTATTATTTGATATTTTGCACTGCAAATACTGATCTAAAATCATGTAATTATTCTGCCTCAAGTTTACAGAGTTAATGAAACTGAAGCACTCCTTTGCCACAGAGAAGAACTTGCAAACAAACCAACTCTGACATTCCCAGCTCCTGGTGCTGCCCTCGTGACTCCCATCACCTGTGCTCTGAGACATCAGCTCTGACAAGCCCCAAAATAGCTGTTGTAACAAACAGAGTCATCCTCTGCTTCTGTTTCCAGCAAAATTTACCTTCTCTCATTTCTGAAGCAGAAATATTTTACACAGAGCAGCATTTCAGGCTCTGGCCTTCACACTCTCACCTTCCTCCTCCACTTTCACTGCTCACTGAGCTTCACACCAAGGAGCCAAATCCTAAACCACAGACTTTTTTGGGCCCATAAGTCCTGGAAGGTGTTTTACATGTTTTAGTTTTTCATATAAAGGTTAACAGCTTTGAGCATCCTTCAAGAATACATTTGACTTGTGTTGCACAGTTATACAGAAGGTTGTAACACAGAAATTGGGAGAAGTAACACAAATCTGCCAGGGATGGAAGTCATAAAAATTACAGAAGTCTTACATGGACCTTTCCCCTAAACAGGAGTTCACTGAGCTAACAGAAACCCAAAGAAATGAGACAAAGGTACATGTTACTCTGATTTTTTTCATTATCTTTTGTGCACCTCTGATTTTGTCTTGTGCTCTACTCACCTGATAACTCCAAGAGTGAAAGTTTAGGCAACTCAGAATGTAGGACACTAGCTGGATATGCAGTAGTAATTCCGAGTAAAATGCTTGATTACAGAAGTCAGGACAGATTCCAAAGCCCGACATAAAAAAAATCAAATCTAGGTTTCATGAACTGAAATTGCCAATCTAAATAAAAAGCTTAATGGACTCACATCAGCTTTCCAGATTTCTAACCACAATGGCTCTGGCTTTAGGACATCCCCTTTAACAGCTCCTCAGCTGTTCCACAACTTAGCAAGGAACTTTGAAACATTCTATTGTAAACATATTAAGAGCTTTTGAAAATGAACTGCCTTGTCCTAGAATAACCTTTCAATTTCTCATGGCTCTCCTAAATGCTGTACCATAAACACTAGTGCCCAAAGATACATTTCAACAAACAAAAACATGCAGAAGTGGCAAAAATACTCACTGACAGACAGATGCCTACTTCTGGGTTCTGGTTGCTGATAAGGTGTGCTCACATCCCCCACAGATTGGGAAGTTTTAATCCTGACTTGCTTGGGCAGTCCAGAATGGGGTGAAGAACTGGTCTGCTGGGTAAAATGAAAAGAATAAATTAAAATAAAATAAAATGAAGTGAGATGAAGGAGCTCGAGCAGCCTGACCACAGTTTCAAATATATTATGCTTAGTACCAAGGAAGTGCTGAGCAACAGTTCCACAGCCCAAAATCTTATTAATTCAGAAAACACAAACAAAAAGGCAGCAAAAGAGCAAGGTTTACAGTTATGGTGTAAAACAGGAGTCAGAGAACTGGAACAAGCTCTTGTGCAGCTCAACTCAAGTGCATGATTTGCAGGTCTCAGTGTCTGGCACCACCAGGTACCTGTAAAACACGAGGGGCTCCTGTCCCCCCCTGAGGCCAGGACACAGAAGGACCCACAATTTCCATCAGCCACCTTGGCCAGCAGAGACAAGTTCTGAATCCTGCACTGTTTCAGAAGCAACCTGACTCCCCACAGCCTTTAAAAAGTAAATTCATAATTCAGACTGACTAAGTGAAAACAAATTCTGGAGTTTAATAGCACCAACAGTCAGGAGATGCCAAGATGAATTTATTCATCCTTCCCTGAACTTACATAGCTATTATCTAATTAAAGATCATTTTTCCACAGAGCCCTAATTTCATTCAAAGCAGGAAGAGGAATGAGACACATGGAACCTCCCCCAAGCCAATGAGATCCTGTGTTACAGCAGGGGCTCAATACCTACAGACACTTTCAATTTTAACCTTGACCCAACACACCTTGTTTTACAAGCAGGTGTAATATTCCCTTCCTCTTAGAGTTACAGAATTTATCTTATTTGAGAAGAACATAACCAAAGACACCTCAGGGAAATAAATTCTGATTTCTGAAAATTATTTGAACATGACAGGCAAACAAGGCATGACTATTCCAAAAACTTTAATTCAGTAATAAAGTACTGAATGGCTGCTCATTGAATAAGTACATACACTTGAAAGAGTAGGGAGAGAGCCTAATTTAAATCACATAAACCTCCACCCTGGGCAGGTTCATGGGAGCTGGATAAAGGGTGCAGAGGTCACCCCGTTGATGGACGGTCTGGTTTTGGTATTACAGGTGTTCCAACTTCACCAGTTCTCCCCACTGGTTTCTAAACATAAAGAAAAGACTGGCAACAGGCGCGAACCGACTGAGAAAAGAAACGAGTCACAGGAAGAGACGTAAGAAAATTAATCTGAATGCTGCTCACAAACACAGGCTCCTGGTACAAGGGACCCAGCTACTGCTGTAAAGTTCATTTGCTTTCTGTAGACATTTGTGCCAAAGTCACTTTTCCATCCCCAGAAAAAGAAAAGAGCACAACCAAAACAAAATCTGCATCCTGTACTTCAGGAAAATAATGCTTCCCGCTCCCTCAGTGGGATGAGATCATGCAGCCAAGAAACCTCCTTCAGGCTTGTGGGCTTTATCCCACGGAGGGCTCTCCTGTCAGGCAACTCAGAGCAGCAGAGGAAGTTGGAGGAGAGGGGGGGGGAAACAGTGGCACTTACTGAAGGCTTTGCTGTTTGTTTCTGCTTTGAGTAAAAGAGGAAAAAACAGCCAATAAACGGACAACACCAGCAGTGGCTACTGGCTGGTGCAGGGTGAGATTTACCAAGTGTTTTACTGGTTATGCAAAGTTAGATGGTATCATTTGACAGCTGGCTGCAGCCTGGAGGCACTGACATCAACAGAGGGCTGGGAAAGAGGATTGTCTGACTGTGCTGTACCAAAAGCTGAGGCCACCTTTTGCAGGATGTTTCCTGACAACACAGACCACCAGGTCAGACCAAAGACCTTCTTTCCAAGTATTGTCTTCAGAAGAGGCAGCAACAAATGCTCAGGGAAAGGGCACAGGACAAGGAACAGCATCATCCCCTCCTAGACCTTCCCAGTCATTTGGGAAAGGGCTGTTAACACTCCTGAAGGTCTTTGTACTTCCATTACCATGGATCATCAAATTAAAGAACAGCTAGAAGTCCATTTACGTTATCATGACAGTTCCAAGAATTACAGGTGTGATTATTTCAAGAGTTGAGCTCCCAGCCTGCAGAACTTGAATAGGGATGAACGTTCCAGACTGACAAGCTACTACCAACAGAGCAGCTTTTTGTGTCACACTCTTCAGGAGAATGTGGTAATTAACAAAACAAGTATCTAAGCTATCAAGGTCTTTGGCTTGAAAAGCTGCATGAGATTAATTCTGAAGAAAAAAAAAAATAGAGATACTGGTTGAGTGAACTGTGTTTTCCAGTCACAGATCAGGAATAAGGGAAACTTCTGACTCTTTTTGCCCTCTTCAGCTTGCAGTTCATTCATTGTCCAAAATGGGCATCTTTGGGAGCTTGACTTAAAAGATTTATTTCTCATATTATGATCTTTTCTGCTGAAAAAAGCAAAGTACATTGATACTCACTGCCACAGCCACCTATGGTAGATGAGAGCGAACCAAGACACAAACCAATTCATCTTAGGTGTGAATACACCACTATTAGCAAAGGCAACTCAGTTTCCACAGAGTCAGGCTGGACTCAGTGCATCAGGGCTACAGAGCTGAAAAATCACTGGGAGCTGTCCCCAGGCTTCTCACCCAGGAAAAAAGTGCTAAAGGCTTTTCTTCAAGGACAGCCTGTGCTCCAAAGGCCAAATAATTCCACATGTCATCAAGTGTTTTCTGCCTACAGCCACTGGGTATTTGATATAAAATGGCCTTCACATGACAGCTTAAAAAGCTGCAGTGTTTTAGCCCCCAAACAGCTGCTAAAGCCAGGAAAAAAAGTCCCAACACAAAAAGACACCTATAGCTGAGCCAAAGCAAAGAGGATAAACACATGCATTTGCACCTGGGAAGAGTGATTTTATAATCCCTGTTACTCCCAGGTAATGCTGCCATCCTGCTTTAGAGTCTTGAGGGGTAAACCCCTTCATTTTGCTGCAGTCCCAGAAGTTGTTACCTACATGGTTTCTGTCCTGGGACAGCAATAGTATCCTCAGGCTTTTCACATTTGAGCTCCGGTCTAAGAGGTCTACAGCTTTATCCAGGTCATCCTGGTTTTTCAAAGGAATAGAGAGCTGCAAAGTAAAGAACAGGAAAAAAATCATTAGAAAAGACAGAAAAAAATAAGTCTACTTCTACATTAGGTATTTGAACAAACATTAGAAAAATACCAGAATATGAAACAGGATTCTGGTTGCTCAGTTATTCCACAAATTTTCATTCCAATACTGTCTTACTGTCCTTTTTAATGAGGTTTTACTCCCATGTCAGAGAAACGGCTGACCCTATCCTCTAAAGCACCACCCATGAAAGTATTAATTGCATTAATTGCTACCTGGATTTGCTGTTTGCAAAGAACAAGTCAGCCCCTGACTCTCTGATGAGAAAACGGTCTCAGAATACTTATGAATCCAGACCTAATGATCAAGTGAAAATTCGGTTTCAGGTAGAAAGAAGATAAAGACTTTGAAAGAGGGAATCAAATTAGAATTTAAAACTTGCTGTTAAGACTCCATGAAATCAGGCTGAGACACCCTCTATTTTACAGCCCACTCACACCTTAAAATGGGAATTTTATTAACAAAGAACTCTCACTTTTGTCCTACTCTCTCTGGTGATTGGGGTTTTGTATCTCTCTCATTAGGGCAACACCACAACAAAAAAACCCCAAAAACAAGGAAAAGCCAGTGTGTCCAGGATGAGAAAGCCACCAAAATACTTCTGATTATTAACAGCGACAAAAGCTGCTCCCTGTGTCACCTCCTCTCCCAATGGCAGTGCCCACAGCCCTCTCACTGCACAGACTGGCCTGCAAGAGTTGCTTTTGAAAGCAAAATACTTCAAATATTTTTTTTTTACTTTCCTAAGAGAGTGTCCTAAGCAACACCAGAACAAGGGAACAAGATGCTGATGTTTGTACAACACACACAGCAGTGAGATGCTTTATCAGGATCAGCACATTTGCATTGGGTCAGGGATTCAACACCGGCTTGTATTAAAGGAAGACCCAAAAATTAATATTTCTGGGTACAGAATTTGTGATGGGGAAAGGATGTATCATCCAGAGACCACTGACAGCTCAGTACCTCGTTGTTCATGTAGTGGAGGTCCAGGGGCTGCCCAAAGGCTGTTTTCACTTTCTGCTGCACGTCTTCGTAGCGCACGGGACGGACGAATGGGATAATCCTGGGAGGAAAGAAAATCACTGACTCAGTTCAGAGATACACCTGATAAAGCAATCAAATCAGATGGCTGAACCATTAAACCCACATTTGAATGGTTTCCTTTCATCCTCAAGCAGGTAGTGAACCTTTCAAATTTAAATTTGTATGTATTATTTCAATAAGGAATTACTGATTTCTGGCCCATTTCCATAGAGTTTGCCAAAATACAACACTCAGCTGGAGATTTCAAATAGAATCCCTTTGTCCTGGGCAGAAAAGTATCCTTTTTTGAATAAATGTCTTTCACATTACAGGATACAAATGCCCCATGCACCTTGGGTTAAAAAATACCACCTGCTCTGGCACAGCTGAGATACTGCCACAAAGAGCTGGATTGTGAGCACCAATTAACAAACTTGTCACAAGGCAGAAATAACAGGATACAACAAGGTCTCCCCTGAGCCTCCTCTTCACCAGGCTAAACAATCCAAGATCCTCTTCACACATGAACTATTATAATATCTGGTTATACTTTTTGTCCTCAATTGGAAGATTAGTGCTGTTTCCGATGCAATTTTTGCTAGTTAACTTCTAGGAAAAAAAATCAATTTCAACCAAAGAACTTTCAGTTTATTTATATATATCTTCTTCCTATTTCTTTTGCTACATCAGCACACTACAAATGATCAAGGGACTGTTTGCACTTCCAAGTTACTGAGTGGACTATGGAAACTCCAGACCTGTCTTGCTCAGAGGCAACTCAGTGAAATCCTGAATTATCTCACTTGAGTTTGTGAGGAAAGGGAGGGAGGGTGGCTTTCTGTAGGGGCAATAGATAGAAGCTGTGGCTGCCCCATCCCTGGAAGCACACAAGGCCAGGTTGGTTGGGGCTTGGAGTAACCTGGGATAGTGGAAGGTGGCCCTGCCCATGGCAGGGGTGGCACTGGGTCTTTGAGGTCCCTTCCAACCCAAACCATCCTGGGATTCTGTGATTCTGTAATGAACCTGTGCTTTGGAGAGAAGGCTCAGTTTCCCAATCATCCATCCACCCATCAATACAGCTTCATCAGCCTTGGGTATCCTTCCATGAGATGCAGCTTTTGTTTTAAATAACCCTTGTGTCAGTTGGCTTCCTCAGCCCCTTCCCATGAAGGGTTATCTTGCTACCAGACCTACAATGTTCAGCTATTTGGAAATAATTGTCCTTGTTAAAAAGCAGCCCACAATAACATTTTCTACATATTCCTAGAAACCCATACATGAAATTACAGTGCTCTGGCACCACACGAATGCAATGCAGCTCTCAGTCCCTTATAAAGGCTCCCATTCTACACTCAGTGCATTCAAAAGCAGAGCTGTTCTCAGGTGCCACAAATTCTATTAGTTTAAAAACTCTGTGCACTCCTGTAACACAAAATCCTGGACTGCAGGGTTTAAGAAGCCCATTCCTGCCTGACCACCTTAAATATTTGTGGTTAGATCTGGCAGCGCCCGTGAAACCAAGCACACACACTGACATTCTGGGGCAAGCTCCCTGTCTGGAACTGCACACTGTGCTGGGAGCAGGGAATTCAGGCAAGCACAACTGCATAATCAGACTGACACACAATCAACTTTTCATTTTAGGAAAAAAAAAAACCAAAAAAAACCCCTTCTGCCCCCCTGAGCTCCATGCCACGTGAAATGCACCCAGCAGACAGGCAAGATGATAAGCCTGTGGTGACAGGATTTTGTTGCTGACTTCCCCTGTCCTGACACGGTGTGACAAGAAATTGTGACGTGTCCCACTGTGGCTCTGGCGTCGTCCCGAGAAAGCCCCTGACACAGGAGAGTGCTGAGCAGACCTGGCTGACAAAGGAGGAAGCAGATCCCAGAGATGATTACATGTCACATTTCTCTCTCAGCACAAAAAGTCGGTGACAGAATTCATCATGTAGGATTTCAGTGAAAGAAACAGTTCAAGTTTTGAGGAAGAGTAGAAATTATTCTCCACAGCCTGCTTTTCCAACAAAGAACACTTCTGCTTTCCTAACAGAAATCCCAAAATCTGACAAAGGAAGAGCTTCAACAACTCAGCCAATAACCTCTCCTAGAACAGGCTGTGAGGATCACTACAGACAACTTGTACTCCTGTACCATTGACATTAAATTTGCATTTTATCATGAAACTGTGAACCACGTCATGTGGGAAGTACTGTCTGGCCTGGGAGAAACCAAAGGATTCCCACAAGATGGCTGTGAAGATGGCACATACATTCATGCTTACAACCCAATTAATACCTTCCAAAATACGGACATTATAACCCAGCATCAAGATCTCTTTTTCCCTCAGTGAGAACAGACTCAGAGACCCCAGACAAGCCTGGAGCCTTCTTGAGTGTTCACACAGCCACCAGTCAATAAACGTTTTGAGAGCTCCTCTCAATTTGATGGCAAGTAAGAGGCTTTTTGAGACCTACTTTGAAATATTTCAGCAAATTTATCCATTGCAAACAATGCTGTAAAAACTGAAACTGCTATTTCAGTTATTTCTGGGCTTTCTTGTAAAAGAATGTCTCTCAAAACCAAATATCAGAGGAAATAACAAAGAAGCTTTTACACCAGTGAAAAAAAATCTTCCCTTGTATCTATTGCTCAATCACAGCAGGGCAGTGATAACGACAGGGCATCAGGAAGTGAGAAACTAGAAAAGAATGACACTAATTTGATCAGCTTCATTTGGTTTTAGTTAAATGAAACGAAATGGGAACACATCTGAAATAAGACTTTCAGGCTGAACTTATTTCAGGGCAGACAGCTTTTAAAAATGCTGCAGTTCACTTACAAATAAATATTATGGAAATAAATCAGTGTTTTATGACACACTGATCTCTAAAAATAACCAAGTTGTGTGTGACCTGTTTGCTATTGCCTTCACTGTGTGATTTTCATTCAGGAAAAAGGAAAGCAAAGCCAACAAAATATTTAAGCTAAATTACTGATGACTAAATTACTCTCCTAAGCAGAGATCCAAAGCAGTGAAGGCCAACTTACCGTCTCTCCCCATTATGTTCAAACTTTATTCTGACGTCATTCTGCAGGAGAAAGAACAAAAGGTGAGCTCACAATCAAACTCTGGCACACACAAAAGCATCATATCATGATTTTAATATTTTAACTTTCTCCACGGAAGCTGAAGCAGATATGGAAACACGTGGCTGATACATGAACACACCATGTGAGGAATGGAGAAATTGCTGAAGGAGAAAGAGAAGGAAAAGGGTAAAAACTAAGATGTAATTTTTGTAAACTGTCACTTAAACAGAGGGCACTGAAATAAACTTTAAAGAAAATTAATCTTTAACACTGCATGGGAATAATCTGAAATTCAGTCCTAACTGCTTATTAATCTGAAGTTAATTTTCTTTAAGCATGCTCAAAGCATGCACGGCAAAAAAAGAGAGAGAGAACGTGCTACATTCTTTATTCTTACTCCTATTTTTAATTTTTATTCCAATTTATTATTCTTTATTCTTAAGACATGGACTAAATCTCTGCTTTTGCAAAAATGCAGCCCCTGGAACTCAAGCTGAGTTACAAATAGGCTGATTCTGTGTCACCTTTTAAAGCTCTAAGGTTTCATCAAAGGGGTCATTACCTCCATCTGGATGGTTAAAAGCACTGACTGTGCAACCTGTGCAGTCACTGTAAACTCAGAAGATGCTCTGTGGCATGGAAGAGTCAGCAAGCTGAACTTTCAACTCTGGACATCGAAGTTCAAACCCCAATTTAGGTCAGAAAGACAAAAATAAAAGGGAAAAATCTGCTCTGATAAGACTCCATCATTTCTGCTGCACAATTTATGTGATTGGAATAGATTAAGCCATCTGTGAAAGCCTCAGACAATAGGCAATCATACATCTAGGAACTTCAAAAAAACATGGCCAGGAAATGCTCTTTAGCTGGAGGAAGTTTCTGGCAGGCCCAGTGGTCAAGAATGCAGTTCAAAAGCACCCAGGGAGGCCCTAGGAGGACACAGGATTCCTGCAGCAGTGCTGGAGGGACAGCATGGACCAGGGAAAATGACCTTCCCAACGCCAGCAACAACCAGCTGCAGGTGGGTCATTCACACCTAACTTTAAAGGGCATTTTTTTAGATGTGGGAAGACAAAGAACTTAGTCCAGAATTACTCCAAAATGAAACAAATTCTGGGGAACTCATCTGAATTGAGCAGTAAAGGAACAATGCAGCAAACAGAATAAGAATAACATCCTATAAAAGATGTCTACCAGCCAACTCCTGATCAAAAAGTTGTTCTTAGACATATTGCATGAAGCAATGATTGCTTTATATCAGGATTTTCAGGAAAGTAAGGCTCTGGTTTTGTTTTAACATTATACTATTTTAAGTAGCACAGCCTAAAGGAACTAAACAGAACAGTTTGGATGCAATGGAATTCAAACCATTTTTCATATTAAATTTCTGACCTCAAGATGTGGTTTAGGCCCTGGAGCAGCCAACTGACAGCTCTCATCAGTTGAAATTAGACAACACTAAAAGATCCCCAGGGCTCTTTGGAAACCTCTCTAACTTGCTGGTACCCAAGCAAACTACAGCCACTTTCTCAACTCCATTGCTTGCTTCGAAGCCTGTAATTTGGAGTAAAAGGAAAAAGGGGATGGACTTTGGCATTTATTGCTCGATTTTTCCAAAAGGACCTGACATTGCCCATTCATGTCTACTTATCAAAGATCTAAGAAAAGGTGTTCAGAGTGATCTTGGTGTTCCCATTTCAGAGAGAACCTAGAGGAGTTAAGCATCCAGTGCTTTCAGTTTCTCTTGAAAGCAGTGAATCCACCACTTCTTAAAGCAATTTGCATAAACTGTCCTCAGAGATGATTAAAAAGGCAAATCCAAGTTTAGCACTTCAGTGTTCCAGTTCTGTGACGTGGTATCATAAATCACAATTACAGATTTTGATTTAAGGCATCTCTGAATTTCTGTTTCAAAGTGATTTGAAAAGGATTTTGTACTACTTCATCTACGGATTTGTCCAACACATTCAAGGAAATCCCAGATCCAGCTGAACAAGTAGATTGTGAACAGGCAAAGCATAAGGAAGACAGACATGAACTTCAAAGCCTGCTCCAAAAAGCTTAAACCTGTAACAGGAATAAACCCGAGAAGAGTTATTTTACTGACATAGGAAACTTCTCCTGCTCATGTCAGTCTTGCTGCCAGTAACTTGATTTAATTTTGAACTACAGTAATGGACAAACAATTCTTGACTAGAATTGTTGCTTTTGCTTTGAAGCATTTAATTTAAATGACATTGAGCATCTCCAGACAAAGCTGCATTATTCTGTCCTTCCTTTTTACCAGAACATCAATACCATCGTTTTCTCCAAGAAAAGTCTGGAGGAATCTGGAACCAACCTAAAGAGACTTCAAAGCATTGACTCCACCACTCATTACCTTGGGAATCACAGACTGGTTTGGGCTGGGAGGGACCTCAAAGCCCCTCCAGTCCCACCCCCTGCCACGGCCAGGGACACCTTCCACTACCCCAGGGTGCTCCCAGCCCCAGTGTCCAGCCTGGCCTTGGGCACTGCCAGGGATCCAGGGGCAGCCCCAGCTGCTCTGGGCACCCTGTGCCAGGGCCTGCCCACCCTCCCAGCCAGGAACTCCTTCCCAATATCCCACCCAACCCTGCCCTCCTTCAGCTTAAGGCCTTTTCCCCTTGTCCTGACCCTACAGCAAATGTGCACACACTGCTACATCAGGACAGAGTCAGGGAAGAAAAGCCTTCCTGGCCTCCCACCTGCTTAAAGGAAATCCATAAAGTCACTGCACACAACCTGAAGACATACTCCTAATTTATAACTGCTAATATGGAAATGAAACCAGCTTTCTCACCGGAATTTTTTTTTCTTCCACTGCAGAGGCACACTGGTTCATTATTGCTGGGCTGCCCAAGAGGGGGGGACTGCTGGCATTGTGCTTTTTCTTTAAAAAACAATAAAATCACTTTAAAAAATGGAAATATGACTGTGAAATCAGAAAGCTACTTGCTAAATTTTTTAGCTGGGCAGACCAAACCCCATAAAAAATACATGTGGGGAGAATGCAGTATACTAAGATGTTGCAAATTATCAAATACATGTATATACATATATACACATATATAATGTAATATATATTAAATATTTTATTTAAAAATAAATATAGAGCATATACAATATAAGATACATAAAATTTATACTATGTTATATTATATTATATATAAAATACATAAGATCTTACATAAAAGCATAAAAAATAGAAAAGCTACCATATTTGCCACAGTCTGAGCAGGACCAAGGAGGATCTAATTCACATCTGATGCTTTGGCTGTTGGAAGCACAGGACAGAGCCAAGGCAGCAGATCCTCTGTCCACCTGCTCTGCCCCCTCTGCCTCCAGGTCACCAGTTCAGGTACTCACTAACTGGCCCATTACCTGTTTGTTGGAGTGAGCAGTGTCTTTATTCTTCATGGTGTCATACCCAGGCAGCCGGTGACGTCTGCCCATCTGGAGTGCCACCAGGTCTTTCATGATGGACTTCAAGGCCTCTTGTTCATCTGTGATGCACAAGAATTTCAGGAGTAAGTTGTCTGGGTGAGCACCAACCATGGCATTTCTGCACCTCTGACAGTTCTGCACTGGTTTTCTGCTGGCTCATAGAACAACAATCCTTTTTAGGACCTTTGCAAATACACTGTGATTTCATTTAGTCGTAAAAAAGCCCAAACTTAACCAAATATCACAACATAATAAACTGACAGATAAATGTTAAGTCACTTGTCCAATGTCATAGAAGGATCTGGCCAGAGTAAGGATGAGAATGAATATCCCCAGCCCCTAATTCTGTTCAAAAGGCTTCACAACAAACAGTAAAACTTGGACAGATTTGCGAGACCATCACAGGGCATTTAGGAAGGGCAAACTGATGTGCTTCTGCCAAGGAAAACCTGGTAAAAGGCTATTCTTTCCCATTTTATATCCTGTTAACTCTGAATTCTTGCTTGCTAGTGGAACAAACCACGGCCAGTAGAAAGAGAAATGAAAATCTGGACGAAGAATCATCTTGGAGTATCTCTGAACACAAATCCACTTGCACTGATTGCCCCAACACATTCCTCTCTTCCCTCGGAACAAGCTGATGGAATAAAATTCAAACCATTTCATGAGATTTCAAGATCTGCTGAACAGGTTCAAGTTGTCCAGCACTAAGAACACCGTCTGCTGGCAAAGTACAATGCAGCAGGTTCAATTCAAGGCTTCTTGCCTTGCAGCAATATAAAAACACACACTGATTTTTTTCTTGTATGTTCCACTGACTAAGAATTACTTTCTGAAGATTCCTGATGTAACCAATTTAAAGTATTCTCTCCCATTGCCTATGAGTTTTGAGAAGCGATATTTAGCAGAACTTTGTGCAACGTTTAGAGAAAAAAACAAAGATGTAAAAGGACAGAAATGCACAGTAGCTGGGCTGTGATGGATGGTGCATGAAGGTCTAAAAGCTATGGAAATTAATCCTTTACTTGAGCAAGGATAACCACCCTAAATTCCTTGATATTACAAAAGGTAAAGGAAGCTGCCAAGCGAAGTTTTGTCCAAAATGGGATTGCTCTGGGCACTTGGCTGCCAGGCACTGTGCCACAGCTAACAAAGCAGCACCTCATGCTGTCACTCTGCTCCTGGCACATTCCTGCCCACTGGATTGGCTGGCTGGTGTCTCACATATCAAGACTCAAAAAGGTTTTAGGGATAAAGTGCTGTTTCCTTGGCAAGTAATACACCCAGTTAAATCCTTCCTGATATTAAGGCATTACTTAGGCATGGAATTTGAAGCAATGATTTGATCAGCTCTGGACAATGGCCAGGAGAATCTGCCCTTTCTGAAAGAGTCTGGGAGGACCTGAACCCTAGTTTTGAATGTAAAGCTTTTTTTTTTTTTGGTAATTGGGACTTTTGGAAGTGATGTGAACCAGATGAGGCCATCACAGCCCTACTCACACAATGGTGTGTCAGGTGTGCAGTGCCTGATATGCACAGCTCCTCCTTTCTTCCCTCAATATGTCACTTTGAGGAGTTTGAATTTAAATAAGTGTTTTTGAAGCTGATTTGTAAATAACTGAAACTTAATTTTAAAAATCCACCATGGCTACACACTCATCCCTCATTCATGGCAGTGGTTTGATGGGTAATCACTTGCATTTGGAAGAGTTGTCCTGGGAACAGCTGCTGAACATCAAATGATGGACTGACTCGCATCTGTATTTCTCTGTAAAAGGGACTCATTGGGACTATTTGTTTCTGCAATTTCATGTTGTGCATTTGTTCACGAGTCTCTCCAAAGCAGTTAGCTTATGTTTTATGCAGAAGACTGGCTTAATAATTAATCAATGTCTGAATAACAAACTAGATTCTTGCAATGCTTAAAGATGACTGATGTGGGACACACATGGCTTGTAAAGCACGCAGGGAGCAAATCCTGCCAAAGGTTAGAAGCAAAACAGGGGAAAAATACACCTATTTGTAAGGAGGAAACATCTGAAGAAGTCCCAGTCAGAACAGAAGTCACACTAGGATTATCTTTGCTGCAACCAATAGTTTCTGCCCAGGTCTATTTTAGGTTTCACAGGATCCCAAAATGGTTTGGGTTGGAAGGGACCTCAAAGCTCATCCAGTCCCACCCCACCATGGGCAGGGACACCTTCCACTGTCCCAGGCTGCTCCCAGCCCCAATGTCCAGCCTGGCCTTGGGCACTGCCAGGGATCCAGGGGCAGCCCCAGCTGCTCTGGGCACCCTGTGCCAGGGCCTGCCCACCCTCACAGGGAGGAATTCCTTCCCATATCCCATCTATCCCTGCCCCCTGGCAGTTTGAAGCCATTCCCTGTGTCCTGTCCATCCAGGCCCTTGCAAAGCCTCTCTCCGTCTTTCTTGCAGGCTCCCTTCAGGCACTGGAAGCTGAGTCCTTACTCTGTCCTGAGAGCACCCAACATCTGAGATACATCCACTGTGGACTTCAGAATGTTACATCAAAAACCAGAAACATCGAGCCTAGACCAGAGCATGGAAGGGAATGAAAAGAAATCTCGCAATGGATCTGCAGAAGGTGTTAATTACAGAAAAACTCTTAAAAAAGGAACGCAGAGCAGAGAATATAAAAAAATCCAAATCAAAACCCACCAAATCTCTGCTGTCCAAGACAAGCCAAATGAGACAATAACCACATTGTGGCAGTGGAGAAGAGAGAGCACTCCTTGACATTCCAACTGTGTGGAAAGAAGCGAGGGGTGTAAGTAACACAACCAAAGCAAGAGGCTGCTTTTTGAGAAGCACATCAGCCAAAGGAAATAATTGCTGGGATCTATCTCAGCACTAAGTAACCCCTTGTGGGACAAAAGTGTGAAGAAACAGCTGTGAATGAAGCTAAAGTTCCAGGTAGGCAACGGCACAACTTTTTCTTTTCCTTTTTTTTTTTTTTAAGTTTCCAACTTTACAGTTGAACGTTTAACCTTTACCTTTACTGGAGTGCCTCCAATTTACTGGTACTCTTTCACTTTGATGGCATTAAGCACAACCTTGGAGTCACCTCGCAGGCAAAGGCTGAAACTGTGCACAACAAAATACTACAACCTATGGCCTGGAACATCCCTGAGGTTCCTACCACCCAAAACACTCAGGGAAGAGCTGGGATACAAGTTTTCCACTACAGCGCAGTTTGGGTTTGGCCAGATACCAGGAGGATGAAGAAGAGCTTGTCTTGGCAGAGTTCCTTTGGGCAAGAAGCAAACCAGCTATGAAAGCAGTTTATAACTGAGGGCTCATGACAAGAAATCAAGTCAATCAAAGAATATGTCTGGGAATAAGAATTCTCCTTTAAACAGGATCATCACTGGAAAGCAAAGATCAGTGGTTACAATGGTTGGCTACAGGCGTTCGATCCCGGGTTCCAGGCTGTGTACAGCCAGCTTGCTCAGTCACTCGTGTCACAGAGGACACATCCAGCCAACTACGTGTCCCTTACTACTGATTGTAGCTTGGCTACAAAGAGAATTTATTTATTAGCTGAGGCAACTAGTGAATTAACAACACAAACTCTAAAGGGCAGCATCTGGCAAACGCTAGAGCTCAACACTCTCAGGCCCAGAGTGGGACTGTTGGGGTGTCCTGAGCAGGACCAGGAGGTGGACTCCATGATCCCTGTGGGTTCCTTCCTACTCCAGATATTCTATAAACCCCAGTTAGTGCCCTGCGAGGTCTGTATCTCACTCACTGCAGTCGCTCTAACACTGAAATACTATTTATCTTCATAAAACTGGAACAGTTCACGTTCTAACAAAGGTGATGGAACAACTTCAGGTGAGTTTGAATCTTATAATACATTTTTTAGTAGTCTTACACTGAGTAGTCTTACTACTACTAAACCATACATCCTGTAATTCATGCCTATGTTGATGAGGTAGGACATGACAGAGTATTTATCTCTTAAAAATATAAAATAAGTCAAATATTGATCTGAGCTAGTGTAGGGAAAAATTGTCTCCAGTGAGGACAGCACTGTGATGGATTTAATGTTGAGAAGCATGAGCACTCCTTTATTTCCATCCACACAGAGAATTTCCATAGAATGCCTTGGAGAAGCACGTGGAGCAGCGTTACATTAATCACACAATGCAGAAGCTGCTACAAATGAAAACGAAGCAATTTTTGGAGTGCACTGAGAGACCCTGTTTTGCCTGGTCTCCAGTAGGTCTGGGAAACACAGTTCTGCTTTGTGCGGGAAAGATGTTGTCCAGGAAATGCTTTTCATGTTTTAAAAACTACACTCAAGGATTTTTATAACTTCGATAAAAGCAAACTGCTGCTCACGGAGAAAGTTATTCCTCTCCACAAAGCATTTACTTCAACCAATCCGTGGTTTGTTACACAGGTCTGAACAAGTCAGAAATGGAAACAGTTTTGAAAAAAAAAAAAAGTCACAAAGAACAGCGAAAGTATCTGCACATGGATAAAAACAGGAAGTCTGTGAACCCCCCTAACCCAGGATCATGTTTTATGTGGTGTGATAGCAGGAGCCACGATGACACATTGGTTTAAAAGAGAAAAAAGTGAATAAATCTGTGTATTTGTTATCTACCACCGCAACAGCAAAGCTGGTTTGGGCAAGTGATTGGCAGATCCAGGGACAATGAAGAAATTTTAGACAAACTGTGTCTCTGTTAAAGGTCTCAAAAAGGTCTTTTGAAAGAGTTTCATTTTGAGTCCTTTGCTGTGGGCAGTTTAAGTGGTACCAAAATGCTGCTGTGCCCCAGCTTTGGGAAATCAAAAATGACCTGGTCTGTAGAGCGAGGAAAAATCAGAGAGCTCTAGGAGGCTGACCCTTGTAGGATATATTCAGGATCCCTCTTCTCATTCACAAATTAAAGGACAAAAATGGGATTTGGGATTTGAGCTGGTCCTAACCTGCAGGCTCAGCCCTGCTCCCTCCCCCCGGGTGTCACTGGGTGCGTGTGAGCCAAGGGAAGGAAGTGACACAGGCAGGAAAACCCAGCAGATCGAGGGAAGGACTGGAGCGAGCAGGGCCTGCACACCTCAGAGCCAGCACCGCTCACCCCTGCACAGGGACAGCGAGAGAGGCAGAGATCCCCAAGAGCCCTATTCTCAAGCCTGCCAAGGAGGGTCTGCAGGGAAATCAAGCTCAGGAATTGTCCCGGCTGTGCAGGGCTCGGATCCGCTCCAGGTGAGCCCTGGCTGAACCACCGGAACTCCAGCAAACTCTGACATCAACCACCCCACGTGTCCTTCAGGTGGGTTACAAAACACCAGATTAAAGAACATCAGAGCGTGATATACAGCCCATTACCCATTATTAATCAGATTATTTGATTAGAGTTGCTGAATGAATTTAGGTTTTTCCCATTATAAAGGGATCTGGTTGCAGCTGTGCCATGATACACAAAACGCTATGGTGGAGTGGTCCATGAAATTGTATTTTTTCATTCTGCACTCACATGTCTACAAACACAGGTCCAACTGCCATTGGAAAACACTTTAATGGAAATCCAACTTCCTACTTCTAAACCATTTTAAGTTTATGAACCACCTTGCTGCTCTAAACAGAGCGGATTGCACTATTCCTCTCTTTGTAGCAGAGAAATTTAGTGATGGATTTGCATGAATTTGTTGTATTTACCAAATCAAAGCAGAGTAAAGAGATATTGAAGCAGCTGTAGAGGAACATTTGCAATGCTTTTTGAATTTAAAGTATAAAAGCTAATCATGCATGCAGACTAAATGAAGGAGAGTCTTAGAAAACTAAACTTGGTTGTAGGGAAGACATATTAAAGCTATAGCCCATGAAGCCATGAAACTCCACACTTAGAACAGCAGGGATTCCCTTGCCAATATGCAAATATGAGTAAGTTCTGGTTTAGAACGATTAAAAGTTTAATTCTAGAACCTCTCTTTAAGCTGAAAAAGGAATTAGGAAACACAAGATCCCCTCCATAAGCAGTTCTTTACACAGGACATACAGTCCAAATCCAAATTAATTTGAATTAATCAATCAAATTCAGTCATAGCAACTCCTCATAACAACATCTCCCTCTCGAAAAAGAGTTCTTCCAACTCCTTTGCTTGTTTTTACATGTTGCTGTCTGGGCTAAGAATGGCAAATGAGAACTCGGGGGAGCTCCATAAAGGAAAATCTATTTTGATGGACTCCGAAGCTGCGATTAATACCAAAAATTTCCCCAATTAAGCTGGAGCACAACAATTCCCGTCTCAAGAAGAGCCAACCTCTCCTGGAGGCTGAGCGAGCTCCCTGAGCTCAGTCCGACCCGCTGATCCCCGCCGGCTCTGTCTGGCCAAGTTTAGTAAAAGCCTGGGGCACCGTACGTTTTCCGTAAACCGATTTTTACCGTTTTAACCAAATCCGTGAAAACGCACCGTCTCCCCGCGGCGCTGCCGATGCCCGGGGCCGCGCACCGGCCCGAGCGCCCCGCGCCAGCCGCCCGGAGCGCGGGGAGCCCCCGCCGCCGTCCCGAGAGGCTCGTCCGCGCCGCCGCCACCCCCTGCCCGCCCCCTCCGTGCCCGGCCCATGACGCGGCCCCGGTTCCCGGGGCTTCTCTGCCGCTTCTCACCCATGTCTGCGGGCGGCGGCCCCGCTCACGGCGGGCGCTGCGGGACGGCGCTGTCACCGCCGCGGCTCCATGGCGGCCGGGCCGAGGGGGAGGGCTCAGAGCCGCCGCCGCCACATTCCCAGGCCCCGCGCCGCCGCCTCCTCCCGGCGGCCGCGCTCCGGGAGCGGCGGGCGGGGGGTGGGAGGGGCGCGGGCGCTCCCGGTGCGTCCCGGGCCCCCCGGTCCGTCCGGGCCGGTCCCGCCGCCGCCGCCCGCAAAACAAACCGCTCGGCGGCCGCCGCGCACCCGCCGCCTCCTGCCAATCACAGCGGCACCCGCCGCCGCCCGCCAATCAGCGCCGCCGCCGAGCCCACCCGACGGCGCTGCCGGCCAATGGGCGCGCGAGCAGCCGCGCCGCCCGCCCCGCCTCCCCGCGGAGCCGGCTGTCAATCACGGGGGCCCGGCGCGCCGCGGCAGAGCCACGCCCCCTCGCCCCACAGGAGGCGGGGCGCGTCAGACCACGCCCCCCAGAGCTGTCAATCAGCGTGACGGACGGCGGCGCGGCCCCGCCCATGGGCCGGGTCCCAGAAAGGAAAAATCCGGTTTTGTCCTTGTGCCCGCGCTGTGTCTGCAGCGGAGCGGATCATATCGCCTTTCAGACTGCATTGTAGTAGAAATCCAGCCACTTTCCCTCCTTAATACAAGCCTTGTATTTGTGGTGTCATCCTGGTAGCTTTTTGCCCCTGTTCCAAGTCGAATTCCTCTCTCATTCGACAGCATCATTGCTGATCTTGGAACCACTTTTTGATACGCTCTTTCACAGCTTCATGATGGCTCATCACTATCCTTTATTAACCACTAAATCTCAGTTTCCCTTCCTCACTAATTTCCGATAAAACACTCTTGGTATCCATCACAAATTTCCCCTTGTCCATAAATTCACATCCTTGCACTCTCTGCTGCCGCATTTCATCTCATTTCTATTTCTTGCTCTTCAGTCATCCAATCTCCAAGATACTCCAGTTCCCTCACATTATTGAAGCCTCCCACTTCTGTTCATCACCAGATTTGATTTTAATGCTCGCTCTTTGTGCCAAGTTCATTATAAAAAGGTTTTTCTATGAGAGGGAAGAGCCCACCCTGTGCCCTGGGAGGCAGAAATTTAGCATCAATTCCCCACCACACCAGCCCTGATTTCAAACCTCTCCATCATCACCTCACCACTTGTTATTTTTGCTTATCTTGCAGTTCCTACATGCTTGCACATAAAATTCTCAGTTGAAGTCCTGTTAAATGAGAATGGTTCCACGTCCTTTGTGGAGAAACTCAGTTTACTGAGCCCAAAAGATATTAGACCAGTGAGTGGCAGCTTGGGACAGGAGCCAGGAGCTCCTGGCAGATGGTAGGAGACACCCACCCTGGTGGAACTCACTCTTCCCATCTCCAACTGCCCAGGATGTCTGGATTTCACTGAAGCTTTTTTCCCCCCTTTACCAAATTGAAAATAGAATGATTTGTCCTTAACAGCTCATCACTTCACCCACCTGCCAAGCCTCATGTGTAAACCAACGATTTTATCTCTTGATTTGTGGTTTCCCCATTTTACAGACATTCTCACATCACTATCTACATGCAAGTGCCATCAGGACTTTTTTTTTTTGGACCACTGCAGATCCTCACACCTTTTTTATTTTTCCCAGCAAGCTGGTAAATCCTTCCTGAACTGGAATCCAACTTTCTACCAAAATAAGTGCCCCTTTTTTTGTGTAACTTGAGAAAAAAATGAGTAACTCCTTTCTGACTTTAACTGTGTATTTAATACTGTACTGGTTTTGTGCACAATCACAGAATCTCAAAACGGTTTGGGTTGGAAGGGGCCTTAAAGGGCCCACCCAGCCCCACCCCTGCCATGGGCAGGGACACCTCCCACTGTCCCAGGCTGCTCCCAGCCCCAATGTCCAGCCTGGCCTTGGGCACTGCCAGGGATCCAGGGGCAGCCCCAGCTGCTCTGGGCACCCTGTGCCAGGGCCTGCCCGCCCTCATAGGGAGGAATTTCTTCCCAATATCCCATCTAAACCTTCTCTCTATCAGTCTGAACCCAGTTCCCCTTGTCCTGCCACTACAGCTCCTGATGAGAATCAGGTTATTTGTTTTACACCAGCTGATATTCCGTGGTTTTCCATCTGGATTGCCCACATCCTTCCACCAAAGCTGCAGCTTTCCAGCAGAGAAGCTTCACTCCTGTAAACAGCAACTGCAGAACATACTTAATTCTTGAATTTATTCAGATTGTCTGATGCCATTTAATGTAAAATCATCAGTGAAGATATTCACAGAGACTCTCCAGGAGCTCCTATGTTTCCAGTCAGCCCATTTGTTTTAAAGGAACTTTATAAGGCCTAGTTGTTTAATGCTGTCACACAGCATCAACTAAGAAAAGGAAGTGTAATCCCTATTTTAGGGACTTAAGGGCATTGCACAGAGAGACAGTGACTTGTTAAAAGTTACACAGGAAGTCTGGATTAGACCTTTGGGATTTAACTCCTGGCATCTCTTCTTAGTCTCAATCACTATGCCAATCATCTTATTTTCTATTTTGGTAGTATTTCCATTTTCTGAAGCATACCTGACTCAAAGAGCCTCTTTTCCTTGCTATCAGATGTACTATTCCTTCTTTCCTTCCTGTTTCCCTTCTTGTTTAGGCAGACACATCCTTCCGGGGGAGCTGAGCAGGCTCCAGGCTGAGCCTTGTCCCATGCCAAAACTTCCTTATTCTACATCTGGGACTCCACAGCCACAGAAGGGGACAAGGAGGAGAAACCCTGTAAACAGAACCAGAGAATCCTTGAATGGTTTGGGTTGTAAGGGACCTCAAAGGCCATTCAGCCCAACCCCCTGCCACTGTCCCAGGGTGCTGCAAACCCCATCCAACCTGGCCTTGGACACTTCCAGGGATGGGGTATCCAATCTTCAAAGGATGCATGAAAGGGTTCTGCACTGTCTTCTGCAGATATAAGAGTAATCTCACTGATTCCAGGCTGTTTTGTCTCTCCTAACCATTTCTTGTTGTGTCCTCAGCTTTGAAAACAAAGTGAATGGAACAGTATCACAACTATCCAACTCTAGGACAGCATGACAGGATAGATATGGGCCCAAGTTTACCTCTCCCCCAGCAGAGGACATGAATCACGTGCAAGTCCTGTAAGCCAGGCGCGAAGCAGCCTTTGCCAGGCGGCAGGAGCAGGTGTGCACACCTGTGCGTGCGCTGCTGCCCAGGGCCGGGCCCGGCTGCCAACAGCGCTCCAGCAGAGGGGGCTCTGAAGCTGCTGAAAACCCAGGAGCTGCTCTGCCTTTGGAATGGCAAAATTAGAGAAGGGAGGGGACGAAGCACCTCTAAAATATTATCTGTTTTTAGATCATTACTTCCTCTAAGCTGGTAGTCTGGACTGTTTCTAAAAGCACAAATGAAAAAGCTCAAAATTAAGCGCTTCTTCCAGCCACAGGCCCCAGAATAATCTCAGAGACCACTTTTTCTCTACACCTATTGCTGTGTATTGTGTTACCATGGAGGTTTTCTTTCAAGTATTTTCGAGCCATTTACTGATCACTGATTAATTATGGGCTTTTCACTCACAGGTGGTATCAGAGCAGGGGCTTGCCCAAGGTCACAGAGCCAGACAGCTGTGCCAGATGTTGGCTGTTCCTTAATATTTACAAAAGGGAGAACCTCTCATCTTTTTTTTCTACCTGCATTCCCCTACATCATTTTATGGCACTTGTTTTGCCCCACTGACAGGCAACCTGCTTCACCCATTATCTACCAGTCCAGCACTTTTTACACCGTTTCAATTTGCACAAGCTGCCTCCTTCCACCATAGCGGAAGCTGAGAAAGTTTCTCTGGAGTACTCCAAAGCACAGATCCAGGCAGAAAAATAATCTATGAGGCTGCAAATACATTTCTAGGGTAAAAGACAAACAGTTCTTAGAAAAAAAGCATCTTTTCTGAGCAGGGGTTACTAACACAAAGTCCATATATAGCTTAAAACCCACTGCAGCATCTTTGCAGGCAACTCTTTCCACTGTGATCATGAAGCTTAGTAAGCTTTTATTTCAAAGCCAGTACACAAAGAATTAGAGAGAAATCCAACCGTTTAGTCGAACTGGAGTTAATCTAAATACTTAATGAAGTCATCAGTCCTGCTTGCCAAGGCCTAAGGTACAAATTTCCAAGCTCTGCCACCCTATCTGCCTCTTGGTCCCAGTTCCAGACACGACAGCAGTGACTGAGTGTGTGGAAAAAACACCCTTTAAGAGAGGTCATCCTGCCCAGGAGAGACTTAAAGCTACAGAAGCACCCAATTGCTTTGTCTTCACTTTGCCTACACTCAAAACCCCTCAGAGAATAAATATTTTTATACAAAAAAAAAAAAAAAAAAAAAAAAAAAAAAAATCCCTTTTCCCCTTGTCTTAAAAACAAAACCACACAGCAGATAATTCCCATTTGTTGTGCAGGGAACAAGCAAAGGGTTGGAAAACATGAGCAGAAACAACACTGGAATATACAGGGACCCCCCAGCAGCTTTTTAAGAAAGCAAATATTTAATGTACAGCTGCATTAACCATTCTGTTGAAGTTCTGTTGTGACTGGGTTCCTAATAATGTAATTATCTGGGGAAACTTGCAACTTAAGAGTAGCTGGAATTACCAAGTTGGTTTGGGTATTTGTAGGATGAGGGATCAATACACTTCACCAACTCTGCAGAGACAAGGCAAAGCAGTCAGCCTCCTCTTACAGCAACAAACTGCACACAGAAAAAATGAAGTTCCCCCCCAGGTTTTCACTCATGACACAGTGAACTGCAGTCAATCTACAAATGTTCCATTTTTATTACAAAGTATGAAAGGCAGAAAATACTGTACCTAATACACAGGAGGCCGAAACTTAGAAAGAAGGTTAAAAAATCTGAATAAAACTACATAGGAAGCAGGAAATAGCATAAAAGGATGCAACATTCCACTTTCAAGCAAGTTCAGAAAATTGCCTTAAAATTTACAGAGTTTCAGCAATATGGTTCCATGACTCAGGTGTTAAAATCCATTATTAACAAACCCTTTTATATTTTCTCCATAAAAATAAAGGAATATAGGGACACTGCAGTTATCCATGTCAACAATATATGTCTGTTGAATAGCAGGATACTGGGATTCCTCTAGGACAGAATAGTAGCGAAGTTGCAGGTGGAGAAAAGGACAGAAGTAAAATTACTATTGCTTTAACATACTTTAGTGAGGACAAGAAGTCAGGAATCTCATATGGATGTTTGTACAATCATGCTACAAAGATTACACCTTCAGGAAATTACCACAACGGGACTGTGAATGGGAAGAGCAGAAGGGAAAACACACCTAAAAGTAACATCTCTTACTCGGCTACTGGAAACAAAAATGCTTCGGCGCAACAGATTTAAATTACATTTTACACTGCTAGCAACCCAAGGGTTAAAAAAAGGTTCCTTTTAAATAGTAGATTTCGTAATTCCTATTTCCCAAGTTGTCAAAAAAACATACCTTGTCAAAACCATACCTTTTTCCAGCTGTACTGGGACTTTGGCCTGCTCTGGTTCTTGCCTTTCTGCCTTGCTAAGATCCCACAGACCCACCCTCAGCACTAAGAGGGGGCTGGAGTTGCACGTGTTGCACACGGAAAGGAACTCCAAAGGATGGGAGCTGGACCATGGGTTTACAGCTAAACATGGTCATGATATTTTTTCAGGAAATAGCTTTTTTCCTTCATTTTGTTAGATTTCCTGAAAAGAAACAAACTTGATGGAAGCCACTGAGATAATTTTGATTATTTTTATGACTATGGAAATTCTCGCCTGATGCTGAGTATCAGAGGCTGCACAGAAGGCCACTGAGGTCCTTGGCAGACACACTTGTCACCTGAAACAGGCAGCAGCAACGCTCACAAGTGCCTTTGCATCTGGTGTCTGCCATGAATCACCAGATGAGCCTTCAGTGACTGGTATTTAGCTGCATTTTTAATTACTGCTCTTTTTAGTGCTGGTGAAAGGTGCTGATTGGAAGTTCTGGAGATCTCTTCCTGAAAACAAACTGAGTCAAGGGCATCCTAAACTCTCCTCAATACCCTCAAGAATGAAATATTTCTGACTCTTCTTGGGTAAGCAGGAGAAGTACAGCTGCATCAGAAAGTGCTCTGTAAGTGCCACACAATTCCCTGGATTCTCTGCAAAGATCAAGAGAAACTGGGACAGAGTTGACAGTACCTTGCTCATTGCTTTCCATGTCCACAGAACAGTAAGTACAGGCTTGCTCTGGAATATTGGTCTGAGAGTAGAAAGCAGGAAACACGAGTTAGAGAGCATTTGCATTACCTGACAGGGTAACAGCGTGCATTTGAGGTGGTGGGACCACTTTGCTATGGGCAGTGGGAAAACTCAACCCTTTACAGCACTTTGATGGGACTGAAACTGTGCAATCTGCTGAGCCCAGAGCTTGCCTATGCTGCTGTCCGTCTCTCCAGTGCGTCTGGAAAGAGTTAAAACACCACTAACAAGCTGGCCAGTTCAATGTTTTAGGCTGTGTGAATCTACAGGCAGCAGCTGCAGTTTTTCTCTCACAAAATTTAAGTTATCCAAAGAATCCAGGCACATGCCTACACAACCAACCCGGCACTGCCATCATCATGTTCCGATGGTAAAGAAGAGGATTCCCAAACACCACTAAGCTCCTAAACAAGGAGGACTCTCTGGGGGACACGCAGCACTACATCCCTTGGGTTGGCCTCACAGGACAGTGCCAGTTTCAGAACACGAAGCTTCAGTTTAACATTTACAGTCTTGTCAAGTGCTCATGTTTTTGGCTTTCAGTAGAAACAAGTGAGGGTCCACTACGATGACCCCAGTTTTGCATTTTGGTGATGGTCATATTTAACATTTTCTACACAACATAGACAAATGCCTACCCTACAAGGGCTGAGGAAAAGACGACTCTCCTCCTCATCTTACCAAAAATATACTTGTTAAAGTGCCATCTGCAAGAGAACAAAACTGACACACTCAGCTCTTAATTTACATTGACAACAAGCACGAGAACATCTGTGAATTCCGTACATCAGACTCCTCCCCTCACCTGGTCTCCGGCAGGCTATGATCTACACTTGAGACTGAGGCAGCTTCTCATTGCACCACCAGGCGAAAATAGATCTTTTTACTATTATCCAGAACATTCAGGAGAGTAATTACTGCTAAGTTTTGAAAGGATCATTAACTTTGACTTATGAGAGGCAATGCCTCCCCCATTAAATACATTTCAAGGTTTCATAAGGAACAACCTGTTTTATCAGTCTCCTTTCATATAATTTGAAACCACTGTGTTTTCTTTCTAAATAGATTGTCAAAGCACTCAAATCCTTACCTTTTAAATCCCTGCACACACAAGTAAAATTCCCACAGATGCAAGCTACCATAGCCCCCCTCATTTAGACAATTCACAGAGTTGGCACACTACACACTAATTCAACATTCAACCTGTTTGCTGCAGGTTTCCGCCTCACTAACAACTTTTACATCATCAGCAGCTCCTGGCTGAGAGTCAGCAGGTTGCCCACATAATAGTAGGAATCTGTGGAAAGCTTGGTTTAAACAGAACCTAACAACCAAACAATAGTTTAGCATCTTGAATTAATCAACTGGAGAAGTGACACAGAACTACTTAACTCAGAAGTATTTCTGTCCCAGAATCAGGCTGGCTTGTACCAACAACAGCACGTGCTTTTCTGCTTTGCTTGCCTCACCTGTGTTCAACTCTTCCCTTAATGTTACTTTCTACTCAAAAAACATGAGGTATTTGCAAGCAGTTATTCTGCATTCTCTGCTTGTGCAGTAAGCACCAAATAACAGAAATTAAATATCAAAGTATTTCTTTTAATGAACTTTGGGGAAAAATAGTGCTTATGGGGGCTCTACACCCAATATAATTGAATGCCAAGCAGGTGAAATGTGATGAACTGTATATTTCAATTCACAGGCTCCAGTGACAAGTGTCAGGGTTTGTTTTATCTTGCAGATGAACCCAGCCCACTGAGCAGAGCATTCCCTCCCTGTCACTGGGTCAGCAGCTGCTGGCAAAAGGGCACCAAAGCCTTTCCCTTCCTTGTCTATATGGAAGTGCCATTTGCACTACAGAACATCTCGCCCATGAGGATTTTCATGTCTTTTCACTCATTAACCTTTCAAGTGACTTCTCTGAAGTTATTTTAAGTATCATGTCCCTGTGCCAAAACAGTCTCTAGTGATTTAAAAAATGTAATTTCATGTGAAGAATGACCATGGATTATGCCCAAAGCAATATGCTGTAGATCCAGAAGGTATCCCAACTGGCTAAACAAACAGGATAGAGACTTTATTTAGAATCCACTGGAGCCTCCAAGATTCCTTCACTTGCCTTTGATGCGTTTGGAATAAGCACACAATTCCACAAATAGACTTCAAGCAGTTTTATGGATGGAAGAACTGACACCGGATCCTCTTTCAGGTCCCTAACAGGATTGCTTTCCAACAGAAGCAGAAGCTACCTGGCTATTCAGACTATGAGTCCCTTTATACAAGCTCTGTTCTCATCATCTTAGTGTTCATCTTTGACTTGTGCCATCTGTACAGGAATAAACTTTGAAGCAAAAAGGGGACATAGAAAGTGCTAACATTGCACGTAATTCCCTCTTAGTAACAGCATGTTTGGCCTGCCATTTGTAATTAAACAGAGCATGACAAGCCTGTGAATGTATTTCAAATGACTCCTAAAGCTGTGAATGCCATTAGCTGCTCCTGCTATGAAAACCCCAATTTTCACTTCATTCTGCAGAAGTTTTTTCCAGTTTCAGATGAAGTGCTGTTGTAAAAAGTGGTAACTAATTGTTTGGCTAACACAGCTCTGATGTCTAGCTAAAGCCTGACTGTGGAACACACTACTCTCAGTACTGCTGCTAATAAGAAAAATTGACCTTCAAGTCAAATCAAGCTTTGTCAGAAATTCCACAACTGAACAGAGTGCCGCTGACAAAACATCAGCTTGAACAGTGTTAGAGTCTCTTGGTTCTCTGCTATCAAAAGGAGTGATGGAATAAAGCTGTCCCTAATGAATTCCTATCAAATTCCTGAGGCAATGCTTTTCTGAGCTCCACGGTGAGAAGCAGCCTGCAGAAGAGTATTTCTCTACGTCCAGAATGACAAAGCTTTGCAGATTCTGTTCTGTATTTGACAGTGTTCTCATGTCAGCTTCACTGTTCCACAGCAATTGCTTTCCCAACTTGCCTTTCCTGCATAGACTGACAAGATCCAAGTTTGCCAGTGTCCTACTATTTATAAACTGCCTCCAGTTGCAGGTGAATACTCATTAGGTGGAAAGAATTTTGATGGGTTCTGACATTTACGTGGAAACTGGGCTGCACACCCTTCCAGACCAGCTCTGGCTGTCATGTCTTCATTGGAGAGCACTGCAGAGCCTTCAGCACAGGACCTGTGTTACAGTAAGACTTCAACAAAGATTTTTATCTTGCCTAATCCAGTCAGCTTTCATCGAACAGTATTACTGTAGAGTGATCCACTGTTCCAAACAGAAGCCCTCTGGGACATCCCCCAAAGTCAGGAGGATGACAAGTCCCGAACCTTGGCCTCAATGGCACAGTTTCTTCCCTTCTAAATCCACCTTTGTGCATTGCATTTGGGAGTAATTTCTTTCAAACAACCAGCTTTCTTTTGGATAGCAGACCAGCTCTTCTGACTTGTCTCGTTCATTCAACAAGACCTGACAAAAGCAAATACACTTCACAAAAAGATTGCTTTGCACTCCCTTCAAGACCTCCCAGGAACACAGTCCAAACACAACCTCCAAAGTACAGCCTAACCACAAAATCTTGCTCATGTTATTTGCCAATCAAGCAAGCTAGAAAGTGTGAAACCATTTTATTTTGATTTAGATAACGAGGGGAAGTAATTTGATTGGAAGTGTCAATCCCAAGTCCATTACAAATACATTTTTTCAGGAGTTGTTTACCTCCTGGGAGCTCACGTCATGCACGTATCTTCTTTCTCAACCTATCACTGCTCTGTTTGCTAACGTGACTGCAGCATACACACAGATTCAGTTAGAATTTAAAAAGACCTACCATAGTAACAACTGCCTTGAGCATCAGAAAAGTGTAAAGAAATTGTGCAACAAGTACTTGTACTTCACAGCACCAGAAAATTCTGCCCAGGACACCAGATACAGGGAGCCAAGGCAACAGTTAATTCTGGCAGGCCTTTACTGCCAGGGAGCCTGCAGTGTTACTGCGGTTTGTATCCTTGAACAGGTCCTGCTTTGGACATATGGAAGTGGATCACATATCAAAAGTAAGAATTAGGGAGAAAAACCTTACTCAATAGAAAGTTAGCCCAATATATAAAAAACATACAAACGTTTAAACAGTTTAGAGGCAGCAACAACAGGAAAGATCCTGCCAAGGTGGCTGTTAACATCATTGTCTTTTTCCCCCCACCTTGTTTTGCACCTGCATCTATTAAACTGGTTGATGTGCTGCCTCAGCTGGCTGACAAACACATGGACATATGCAGCAACTTAAAAGCCTGCAAGCTTATTAATACAGTCAACAAACAAATATACAGAACTTTTACTGAGGGAAAAAGAATTCAACAAGAAAACCAGAACCCAGAAGGTCCAAGAGGCTCAGCACGTCTCTGCATTTTAGAGTCTTGAGAGACAGGAGACCCCTGCCATCGATTCTTGTAACAGTTTCTTGTAACAGTAGATGCAAAGCAACAACAGATACTGGCCACTTGACTGGTGGTGTTCTTACTTTAGAGGGGAGGGGGAATGACACAGCCCTGCCTCACTGTGCATGAAGCAGAAAAGTTAGACTCTGAGGATCTCCAGGCAGTTGTTGTAGCAGATGGCTATCCAGTCTGGCTGGGTGGATGCCCACTGTACATTGTTGATCTCTCCCTCAGCTGTGTAGGCCAGGATCGGGTCCTCAATGGCACGAGGCATTTGCTGGATGTCCCAGATGAGAGCCTGGTGATCATCCGCTGCACAGAGACAAGAAATGCAAGTACAGTCAGAGTATAACTGTATCCCCATACGTGCCAACTACAGGCCTATAGCCTAAGGAGCCAGAAAAGATACGGCTGTTCCAGTCCTGATCCATATTCAAGCCAGTTACAACAACACAATTATGCTCCAACAAAATAAACTTGGATCATTATACATTACCCAGGACAGAGCTGATAAACAAATGACCAGTGGAACTCCGAACAGTAGAAAACATTTAAGAACTGGATTGCAAAAAAGCTAAGAAGCCTTAAAATAACACAGCTTAGCCAGAGCTGATGCACAGTTTGGGTACTGGGCTCATCATTTCCACACAATAAACTCTAGTAGGTGTCTATTTCTGTAACATTTTAGGAAAGTCACTAATAAAGGGCTGCTGAACTTCAAGTATTCTTTAGCAAAGGCAGAGAACTGCATAAACTTTAGGATGAAGAGGATTTTGCAAATGCAGCAGAAGACTCTGAGATTCCCCTGTAGGTCACACTTACCTGCTGTACAGATGTGGCAAGAAGAGTGAGGTGCCCAGGCAATTCCATTTACACATGCTCTGTGGTTGTTTAACCTGGCAACAGGGGTGCAGGGAACTCTAACATCTAGAATCACAACCTTCAGAAAGAAAACCCAGCTACATTAATAAATTGCATTTTTAAAAATTAATTTCTTCAAAATACTAAATATTTTGAGGTAAGGCTATAAACATGGCTCTTTCCTAAAGGATGTGGTTGGCAAGCAAGCCCTGCTCCTAAAGAACAGCTTCCAGTTGGTCAGTATGTTGTATCTCCAAAGAACTCAGACCTCACAAGGTGCTTGTGAGTTAGGCCACAGTGGCAAACAAATTGTGCTTCCCTGAAGCAGCCCCGGTAACAAACTAAAACTGAACTGGGAAAGAACAAGGTGACTAAAACACCTGCAGTTAAGATTTTATGTGAAAATTATTGCCCAGCTGCTCACAGACTCCTCTTAAAAATCAGCTGAAATATATACAAGCCACAAAGCTCAAGTTTATTATGCCAAGGTCACTTCTTTAACTCCTTGGTGCACTAAGAACCGGTCTTTAATCATACCTCGGGTACTGACACTGCCCCTTACCTTACAATACCCGGCTATAAATTAGCACCAAGCCACCTCCCCCAGAAAATCCCCAACAGCACCGAGGGGAGATGAGCTGCTGCATTACCTCCATCCCATCCATGGCCATCGTAGCCAGATAGTTGGGATCCTGTTTGTTCCAGCAGAGACGCAGCAGCGGGTGGTGCTGGGGGTCCTCGTAGATGATGGTGCTGTGCTCCAGGTGGCGGAGGTCGAACATCCTCACTGAGCCATCGGCCCCCACCGAGGCGAACATGTCCCTGCCCCCGCCTGCGCGGCTGAAGGCGATGTCGTAAACCTGCACAAAGCACAGCCTCAGCTCCACCCCGGGCAGCGCCGGCGGGGACAGCACGCTGCACTGTCACATCGTCTCTCAAATACTTGATGTTCCCTGCAACTGTTCAGTTATTACACTTGCCAAAAGGAGGAAATACATGTTTATGTAATTATAGTATCGCTCACTGAAACTAAAACATATCGATTTTCCAGACTTGGGGATTTTTACATTGAAAAGTAAAGTGTTAAATGGAAAGAATTTTGCAAGCTGTTTATTGCCTTCGATATCTGGTTGATTTCAAGTCTAATTTGATGTTTTACCTCATTTTTCTACAATATTCTGGAGCACAATCTGGTAAAACAAGCATGTTCTTAAGTCAAGAGTCTATGATGAGTAAAAAGAATTGTTTTGATAGCCAACAGTATTTAGGTACTCAAAACTGAATATAATCTTAGAAAAACTGTATGCAAACTTACATAAATGATCGTTTTGAATCATTAGATCGTTCAAGAAAAAAGGAGGAAAATGGAAAAGTTCTGTTCCTTTTCTACTGCTTTAAAAAGATGCAATGTAAACAATCAAAATCCCCCATCACCTCTTTGTCATGTGCAATAAGCTGGGTCTTCACGTGGCCAGACACCAAATTTACTCTTCCCAGAACCTGTCCTGTCTCCAGACCCCAAATAGTGCAGGTTGTGTCAATACTAGAGGTACCTGAAACAAAACCACTTCTATTAGCAAAATTAATATTGTCACAAATGATTTAATAATTTCCTGGGTTGATGTAACATCCCCCAACATCTACAGATCAAAATAGAACAGTATAGAATAAAATCAAGAATGTCAAACAGCCAGCAGTCTTCCATGCATTTAAATGACCCAAACCTTTTAGCTGCAGAAATAGCCTTCCACACAGGAATAAAGTGTAAATAGCTCATGTCTGCTTCAATCTACTCAGAAGCCTGATGCAACTCTGAGATAACTGTCCCATCCTGTACAGCTCTCGTGCCTGCGAAACCCCAAATTCAATCAGCGTTGCGATGGCGTGTTATTATTAATTGATTGTTGCTGTGGACTGAAGGTGGGGTTAGCAGTAAAGCTCTTAAGAGATGAGAGATGTAACACACACACACAAAAAATAATGTAGTAAATAATTACTAAGACATATTATCACTGTTAATCTCTAGGCAAATCCCCCTGACATAAATGGCTGTTCTCTTCTGGGAAACGAACCTCTGGATCAGTCATCTTGGATTCACAATTTGTCCCGCAGGCTACAATTAAACCTTAAGCGTTCAGCCCCCTCCTCCAACTGAGTTAAGGACTCCTGGCTCTCCTCCTGCTGCTGAAATGGCTTCACAAAACACACAGCTCAGTGCAGTTTTATATTCACTCCAGAACACTCTAAAATAAGGCACAGAGCTGATGCACATCCTTACTCAGCACTGTAACAACAGCTCACCAGCCCTGAAGGCCAAGACTCCCTATCCCCAAATGTCCCTCGCCCAACTTGAGTGACCCATTCTGCACTGGACAGGGCACCTTTCAATGAAAAAAAAAAGTCTCCATGAGATGATTGTTTTTATTTTTAAATAAAAAACAACAGCAGTTTCTACGATGCAGCAGTCTGTGGTTAATTATCAGATTAACCAGTGGACATGATGTGACACAGCAGCAGTTACAGCCCAGACTTCATCAGACTAAACTCAAAAGTGTGCCAAAAACATAACGTTTTGTCAGTCTCACCTAACAAGTAAGGATCCACTTCATTCCAGTCAAATGATGTCAGTGGAGCACAAAAATCCGAGTTCTTATTGTTGTTCAGCAAACACTCCAGACGGGTCTCAGTTTCACCCACCTTTAGAGAAAATGAAACGTCTGACTTAAAAAGCAACATCAACTGACTTGTTCCACTAGCACAAAACATTAGGAGTTAATCCCAGGTTTCTTTCCTCTCAGCTTTATATCCTACAGCTCTGGAAAACACAACCACCAACTCCATTTTCAATAAGCTGATAAAGACAGCAATTACCATGATAATTCTGCTTCTCCTATAGTCTTCATATAGTCACATTATTGCAGTGAAGAAAATCTTGTCTTGAGTGAAAAAGAGATCAATATGTAACACAATTCATGTCATGGTTCATCTTTTCCTAGGGAGGATTTACTCACTCTCCACACTCGCAGGTAGTCACCGCTGGTGGCCAACAGGTCTGGGTAGACTCCCTTGGTGTCTGGGATCCACATCAGCTTTGTGGTGGGGTAGGGGTGATCAAAAGTGTTCCTGCAAATGAATTCTGAGCTCTCTTCATCCAAACCAACAAGCTGCACCTGTGAGAAACCATATTTAAAAGAAAGCATTTTATCAAAATACTCATTTCTAATGATAGCATTAAGACTGAGTGTGTTTCAAGACATCCTCTGTCACCTCAAGGACAATATAAAAGGATCATCATGTTAATGAAATGAGAAATCGTTAAAGCATTGCTGGGGCACATAAGTGAAGTATCCATAATCACCACAGTGCTTTGATTTGAAGAGATGATCCCAAATGAACTGAAATCCAATCCTAAAGGATTAAAGACCACCCTTTTTTTTCCACATTGCAAAGCCCAGTTTAAATCACAGACTTAAACTGCACAAACATTATTCGAACTCATCCTTAACTGAACCGATACTGACAATGTCATCTTCAGAGAGCAAAACGAGCTGTAGTTTGCACAATTAAAGTGCATATTATGGAATTCTTGGCCATAACCTTGCAGACTGTGATAGATCACACCAGGTAGCTGGCAAGCTTTTTCAGCACCACGTGACCCAAAATGTTCTGTCACAAGTGCATGAAAGACTCATAGATCAGTCATATGAGGGAGGAAGAAGGTAAAACAGAATTCAAACTTAAAAAAAAAATATATATATATATTGGGAAGCTAAGAGGGTTATTCAAATGTTTTGTGTGAACAGGCCAAGAAAGCAGGTCTGCTGCAAGATTCTAGGTAACTGAGCTCCAAATGAGTATTTTTGCACAGTGATGCGACTGGGAGAAGGGCTAAACTTGCCCCGTTGCAAGAGTGATGCAAAACAGAGCAAACAAGAAACTATCTCCACACAGCCTGGTCATGACAATACCTGAAGTAATGCTTGAAGTCCCAGACATGATGTTATTAGAAAAATATTGACACGTCAGAAAGTGTTCAGAGAACAAAAGGTGCTGGGAGGACTTGTTTAACCTGCAGTGACTACAGGACACAAACAGGATGAAAGTCCCACTGTGTGAAATGCTGCTCAAACACAAACATTATGGGGACGACTCATTACAATTAGTTTGTAAGCTGCTCACAGTAGGAACTTCCTAGTACTTTCCACACAGCAGCTGCCTCCTGGGAATAGTAGCTTAATGGATTTTTTCTAAGATGTTTATCTGAAAAAATCCAAAATTCATGCTTATCCTGGGATAAGCAATTTGTCTAATAAACTACACATTTCAACTAGATGGGAAATCTATCACATTTTTCCCCCATAACACAAAACCAACAAATGCTTCAGTGGATGTTAAAATCTAATTACTTTGCAGTTTTATGAGCTCATTTAGAGACGCTCTTAAATGCAAACCTTGTCCCCCAACAATGAGAAGCTCCATTCTTTCCACCCCATAACAAATACTACAAGATGCAACCAAGTATGCTTCCAAAAACTGAAATACAGTCCATCACGCCCTCTCTTTATTACAACTATTCCTTATTATCCTTCATACTCTAGTATAAATCAGTCAAAAATCTCCCAGACTTCTGAAGTGATTGACAAATAGCTTTCTAACTCCTTTAGGGATCAGAAATACTAAGCGGATTTTACAAAGGAAGCAAATTGTCCTTGGTGATAGAAAATCTTGTGGCAAGGTTAGGATCAGAAGACAAATAACCTCTAATCATTTCTCCTTTGCTTATGCTGTTTTCCACTCAACATGAGTGTATTAATCCTACACAAAGCAATCAACATCCTCATCACCAGAAGCAAATCTCAAACAGCAAAGGATCCCCTTTCACTGGTTTAATGTAAATATTCCTGCACTTCATATTCACATTTAACCCCTTCTCAGACCTAAAGATGAAGCAATTCAGCAATCCAGTATCTCTGCTCTTTGACATGTTTAGGTGCAGGCTGGGTTAGAGAACAGAAACTGTATTATGGTCAGCAGAACTCCTGCCACTGCTGCAGCTCAGGTGCCTGCACAGCCTTCGGCACTGGAGCAGCTGGAGGTAACTCCGAGCAGGAGACACCGCTCTGCCTGGACACCGGAGCAGAAGGAATGCTTGAGAAGCTCTGTTCTTTCCAAGTTCAGCAGATTCAAAGCTGGGACTCTTCTTTTCGGACTCGATCACACACAGTCATTACAAGAACCCCTCTACTCATCCTCTTGTGCAGGCTGAACATGAGAGGATGGAACATGGAATTATTTCCAGGATGCCGATTATAACAGAGCCCTGTCTCTCCCTTTTGCAAGTGAGGCAAGAATGCTGCTGCACGAAGGAGTGTCTGAGGTCCAGCCCAGGTAAGACTGAGGTGATGCCTATGGAAAAGTACCTGTCAGTCTGGATACAAACTGAACCATTCTACATCTCCCTGTAAGTCTTTCCAGTGAGAAAATGAGGATCAGCGTGTTCAATCTCAACTAGTTTTGTGATTATGCCATGCCAGTAGCTAGGAATGCTAAATATTTGTTTGTTTCTCCAACACCTCAAGATAGGAAAATCCACATCTAATTTTAGCATATTATAATCCAAGCATTTATCAACATAAAGGATAATTGCAACAGTGCATGTCAGTAAAGAAGTGCCTTTAATCAGCATTCCTTAACTTCTAAAAAAAATCCTGTCTCCAGCATGATCCAAAAGAATCAGACATAGCTAAACGATGCAGAATTTGGTAACAGCTTCTTTTTCTTACATGGTTGGAGGAACAGCAGCTTAAAACCCCCCAAAACCACAACCCTCTATCTAATTAGTAACTATCCAAAATGACATTTCACAATTATTTTACGGTCATGTACAATCAGAAAGATGTCACAGCACCAATTAATCTTCACCGTGCAATCAATTTTTCTTTGCAGTGCTAGATCTTACAGAACAAATGACCTTCTGGCAAAACAACTGCCCTGAACACTCTCTGTCTGAGGGAGGAGGTGGAAATCTGGGAAGCTCCTGGTCAGAACCTGTCCGTCTGCTCCAGTGACGGGAGCGAGCCGTGTACGGCACAACCTCTACTGTCTCCTAAACTGGATTCCAGTTTTGTCTTGCAGAGAGATCCCAAAAATCAGCCTTTCCTGGTGTTTTCCACAGATTGCTCCTGATCCATGAAGCCACAGCCAGGAGCATATTTTAAACTAAGACCTATGAACACTGTTCCCTCCCATCATGACACTGATCCATGAGGGAGTACAAAGGCTGACCGCAGCTTTCCAATCCAAGAAGTTTAAGAAACACCACCTCAAATTATTTAAAATTCTTCCAACCAGAGCAAGGCATCTCTCTTCTCATAGCAGTGATTTGATCAGTGAAGGTATACAAGCTGAAACAAAACTCCTTTGGGGTTCAAACAGGTCTTGGCAACCAGCTTCAGTCTGTGCCACAGAGCACATTAGTGTGATGGCTAACAGGGTTAGAGGTGTCTGGGAACTGGGGACCACAGTAAATTAGGGTCTGGCAGCCAAGAGGTTTGAGTTCCCCACAAAAGAGAGGTGTAAACAGACAGTTCATGTAACCTATAGTACTTCAAATACTGGTAATTTCTACAGAAACAGAAAATTAGAGAGAAATGAGACAAAAATCTCCCAATCTTTCACCTCAATTCCCTCCCAGTAAGCACTTCTGCAACCAACACTTGGGCATTGAGTCTTTTTAAAAGAAATCCTAAACGATTAATAAGGAAAAGGTATATCCACTTATTTAGTTGGACTTTAAGCAAACTATACTATTCCAGACCATTTTTGTTACTATTGAAAGAAAGCCAATTATTTGGAACAAACCATTGCAATATCAGGAACAGAAATGTTACCAGGACCTTGTCAGAAACCTCGGAGAGTGCAAAGATTGTGAGTGTAAAGAGAAAGCCAAAATGAAAATCAGTTTTCGTTATCCTTTTAATTAGTGCAAACTGTACCTATAAGTGTGTTTTGATGATAGAAGCTGCAATATAAAACATCTCAACCATGAAGGACAAATTATATGCAGAAGAAAAAGACTACACATATACTCTGTAAAAAAATCTTACACTTCTGTTAACTCCAGAAGTCAGGCTAAAAACTCCACTGCTCCAGGCCCTTTGCTGTACAGTATCATGGACTATTTAAATGGGAACCTCTGCTTTTCCCCTTTGCTCCTTTGGTTATACCATGTTCACGGACAGGAGCTGGAAGAGTTTCCAACAAGTGCGCAGGTAGCACAGTTTTACAGGACCTGTCCAAGGGCTTCCAATCTGGAGCGTGAAACTATTCCCTGAATGTTTCACCACCCTCTAAAGGGCTCAGCACAGCTGAGAGAGTCATAGTAAGGCACCACTAAAACAGTGCAGATACCGTTTTAATACTCCCAAGAGTATTCTGGTCCCCAAAGCAAAGGAGACAACATCAATGCTCTGAGCAATAACTCTCGCAATTAGCCAAGACAGCTCTCTGTTAATTGTTTTCCTACAAAAAGCACCAAACAAGACAACAAAAATACAAAAAAATCACTCTGAAATATCAGAGACACAAATTAAGGTTATATTCCACTGCACTGATTGTACAGGTTTAATTTTTAATCATACATCATCTTTATTTCTACAGCAGCAGCAGCATCCAGACTTTTCTCATCCTAATACAATTAGTTTCCAGCTCTTTACACTACACAGATCTCACAGCACGTGGTGCTTACATGGACTGAAGTCAACACAACCACTATTCCTGGAGCTCAGAGGCCAAGAGAAGCCCTGGGTAATATTTACAGACAGTGATAATTTACATAGTCCTACACAATTTCTGTCTGCAACAACTGTGAGTGTAAAGGGTAGAAGAGAGGAGTTGACTTGGCGGCTTTACACTGGAAGCTTGAACTGAAAAGCAGATCTGACCACACTGTAACTGAGAGCAACCCCAGGGAATGCTCCAAACTTAAAGAGGTATAGGCAACGTAAATGTATAGCCCCTTATTAATCAATTGTGCCGCCTCTAAACAACAACTGTTAGCAATTTGCTATTTTACCTTCTCAGAGTATGGACTACAAAAACATTTTCAAGTTGGTCTTTAAACAAATTGGAAGTTTTCAAGCTCAGGCCCTGCCTGTCCCCAGCAGCATTCCCAGAAGCACAACACTCTCCAGGAAAAAGAGACAGCTCTCACACAGAGCTCACAGTGCCTGAACTACAACGTGCTCGGCAAAACACCATGTCTAGGACTGCTGCAAGGGCAGGGATCTAACCACTCTAAGAGATGTCACCCGTCACCACACCCTTGCACAGAGCCCTATCCCCAACACCAACTTTTTGACAGTATTTTCCACAATCTCCATTAAACACCTTGACAAGGCTACAAAGCTACATGCTATAAACACACCAAGCTCTACTGGCAAACCTTCAGTTTCAGAGAAATCTCAGGATGCTCTGTAACTTCATCCATCTCCTCATCTCTCTTCTATTTCTACAAATTCCTTATACCAGGCTAGCACCTTGAAGTCTGTCCAGAAGTGACTGCACATGTGTTCTGAGAAATGAACACACAGTCTCCATTACCTGCGTGACATTCTCCACTTACACTCTGCAGGGAAACAATGAAGATACAAGCTCATGCCTCAGTACACCCCTGTTCTCCGGGAAAAGTACCCAGGAATCACTGAAAGTGGTTTATATACTTATGAAAAAAGTTATCATCATACAGAAGTCCTTCACAGCAAGAAAGTACAATGAGAACAGCCCATTTCCAACACAGTCTCAGACACCCTGTACACCACAGAATCATACAATTGCTGGGGTTGGGAGGGAACTCTCAAATTCATCCAGTCCAATCCCCCTTCCTAGGCAGGGTCACCTGAAGCAGGTGATGCAGACACGTCCAGGTAGGTTTGGAATGTCACCAGAAAGGGAGACTCCACAAGTTCCTTGACCAGCCTGTTCCAGTGCTCTGCCACCCTCCAAAGAAAGAAGTTCTTCCTCAGACTGAAGCGGAACTTACTTGTATCTGTATGCATATATATACACAAACTTCAGTCCTGGGCATGAACTTTCCTTTATATTGACCAAAAAGCCAGATATGCCCAAGCCCGGGGACCTTGTTTTATTTCTATGGCAGCAGCATCCAAACTCATCTCATCCTCATACCTTTAGTTTTCAGCTCTTTACACCACAGAGAACTCACAGCATATGTGACTGAAGTCAACACAATCCTTATTGCCGGAGCTCAGAGGTCACGAGAAGCCCTGCAGCAGCGTTATCCCAAAACCAGCAGCACGCAGGGCTCCTCCCGCCGCAGCCCCGCAGTGTCCCATCAGCTCCGGGCTCGCTAGGAGACCAGCCTGGACCTGGTCCAGCGCCTGCACCTCGGGGGGCACCTGACGGCTTTGCACAGCTCCGGGCGTCCCGGAGCCCCCCGCCCACCCCAACCCCGGGATGAGGAGGGTCAACCCCTGCTCTACCCCAGTCCCTGTGCCCACCGCTGCCCACCTTGTTGTTGTACTCCTCTACGAAGCTCCCCAACGCCAGGCGGAACCGCTTGTCGGGCCGGACGCTCCAGTTCATGGCGTACACGGTCCAGGGCGCCTCATATTTGTAGATCTCCTTCCGCTTCCCGTGCAGCGACATGGCTGGGCCGGGGGGGCCGCGGCCTGGCCCAGAGAGGCTGCGGGAGGATCCGGCTGGAGCAAGCGAAGAGGCGAGGCGGGCCGGGCCGGGGGGAGGCTCAGCGCGGCCCCCGAGACGGGGAGCGGAGGAGGCACGGCACGGCCCCCTGGGTGTCGAGGAGCGGGGAAGGCTCGGCTTGGCTCCCGGAGCGGCAGGGGAGGCTCGGCTCGGCCCCCGGGGCGGCGGCGGGGAACGGGGAGACCCCGGCTCGGCCCCCGGTCCCGGCCCAGACCCGGCGGCGGCAGCGGCGCTGAAGCCGTTTGGGACTCGGCCTCTCACACAACGGGAGCGGAAGCCACGGGGGGAGCCCCACCCCCTGCGCACGGGTTGGCTGCCTCGGCTGCGATTTCGAGCGCCGGCTGCCCATTGGGTAAGCTGCCTGTCCGTTTCGCCCGCTGCGGTTCGCTATTGGCCACCTTGCCCGTCACTCGAAACGGATGCGCTCGCTCTGGCTGCGGTGACCGACGGCTGCTCTTGGCCCCGCCGAGCGGGGCGGGCGCGCTCGTTGTCCGCATCTCATTGGCTGCGCGCGGTCGCAGCGAGCGGAGGCCGGGCCTGGAGTCCCTGTCGGTGATCGATTGGCTGCAAGCGGTGTCAGTCACACCAGCCCCACGCGGGCGGGGCCGCTTCAGGCGCAGGACGGGACCGCGTGTTCGAGTCCCGCCTCTGCCGGGTGGCGGACGGGGCCGGACTTGTCTCTAATTAACAGGAGGTTAATTATGGGGTTTATTTTTGGAAGCGGCACTGGCGTGTGCTCGGCGCCTTACTGGGGGAAGGGGCGCAGCTGGCTCCCTGGGGAGTTCCTTGCTGTGCTCAGCATCCCGCTCGGGCCGGGGAGAGGCTGATTTAATCCCCTGCTGGGGGCGAGGGCACCGCCTGGGGTCGGTGATGCGTGATCCTGGGTCCGGCCCCTGGAGCATCCGTCTCGCCCCGCGGGAGCCGTGTCCGCTCGGCGGGGGATGCAGGGGCTGTGCTCCCTGAACCCCCGCTCGCTGCAAGGACCCTGGGTCTGAGCTTTGTCTGAGTTGTGTTCGTGAGATCATTTCTCATACACAGCTGCCTTGTGCTTGCAGAAAAGCTTTTCCAAATTATCGCAGAGCCTCAACTGCATCCTGTCGGGAAGGGATTGCCTTGACCTGACTGCACATGGGCTCTGTCAGCCCCACACTCCTTGGACGAAGCAACTGGGGTTTGACCACAGCCTTTTCGGGGTGAAGATGCCCGGGATGAATTCATGGATGCTCCCAATGAACACAGCTGTAATTCACATCAGGTGCCAAAAACATCTTTATTAGCAAAGTGTACACTAAAACTCCAGAGAAAGAGATGCTCACAGTTTGACTACTCTCAAAGGGAGCTCGATATATTACTTGAGCTGGTGGCCTAGGACTGTCACAGCATCTACCTGAGCGGCGAGGCAGCAGTGCTACGTAGGCTTCTCCTATGGGAATGCTGCGGGAGTCTGCTGGGAGAAGGGGTGGGCAGGAGGAAGCACCTATTGAACCTTTATCAAAAGAGAAAAGCGGGGAGGGAGGGCTGGACACAAGGTATCTGGGGCTTTTCAGCTTTCTGGGATTGTGCTTTTGAGTTTTGTGCTTTATGCCCAGGCTGGTGACCAGTTGGATTGACCTGGGGAGTTGTGGGATGCGTGTTGGGGTTTGCAAGGCGTGACCAGCCTTGCTGGAGAAGTCAGTGCCCTGGGACCTGTGCTGAAGCAGGCTGAGGTGGCAGGGGCTGTTGGCCCTTCACTACTCAGTGGCAATCAAGTAGGACAAGCTTCTGTCCTCTGTCCTTGTCCTGGGCTTCCCACCTGTGGTTTCCCCTGGACCACACCGTGGAGATCTCCCACTCCTCCTCTGGTGACCACCCTTTCTGTAACACCTGCGGCTCTGCTAGGCCAAGCCTCGTACCAACACAATGGTCCCTGCTCCAGAGATCTCCAGCACAGCGGCCTCGCAGCCCAGAGCTGTAGATTTGCTCTCCTGTGGTCGCTGTGGCTCGCTTGGCTCATGCCCTTCTCGAGAGGAAGCCTTGGCAAGGAGGGGGGGGTGGGAACCACATGGCCTAACCAGCTCGATGGTGGCTGTAAGAACTGTTCTAGGTTTGCTCTTATGTGCAAATGAAATCTACTCTATGGGAACCGCTGGAAAATGTTGACCTTGGAAGCCAGCCACTCTATACTTCCTGTCAAGCTGGCAGAAGATAGCTACAAATTATACCCCTGAGCCAATGGCATTGTCCAATGTCTTACCCTTGCAGTCAAAATCAACATCAACTGACCGGGCTTGCAGTTGAGGTTCCTCTTGACTCCCCCCGCAGCCCCCATGTCTCTAACTTCCAGGAAGCATGGGGTCGGAGAGGTGTCTCTGAATGTCCTGGTGCTCGGAAGATACCTCCAAGTGCTCAGGGAGGGAAGGGAAACGAGAGCCCCGCAAGAGTCCATGGGTATTTGGTGCCCTTTGGTGGGGAGGCTCTGGGCTCGGGAGAGGTGGGGAGTGGTGCTCCTGCTCAGAGTAGACTGTCATGGTTTTGTCGGATGACTCAGAGAGCTGCATCCCGCTTGACAAGGAGTCCCTGGATTTCAAGTGGAACTTTTCTACCTCCGTGTAGCTCGGGTGCTGGTGGGAAACGAGGAATCGTGTGGGTTATGGTAAAAGCAAAATGAAGTAGCCACGCTCTCCCCTCATAAGCCTTGGAGCCTCATCAGGCTCCAAGCCCCAAAATGTTATTTTTCACTTGAGGAAGCCTCAGAGCAGAGGAGCCCACTTCCTTCCCTACTGATGGGGCACCTTGGCAGTGTTGGGGATGGCAGCTGTGCCCCAAAATCAGTGAGGCAGTGGGCAGATCTGCTCCCAAAACAAGACCCCATGGCTTTGCTGGGACCCATGAGTGCTTGGCTGTGCTTTGCCTGGAGAGAACTCAGGATTGGGGCAGAAGGACCCTGGCAGGTGAGGGGTGATCTTACCTGCTCCTGGGCCGCCGGCTCCTGGTCCTCCAGAGGCGCACAGGGCGTGAGCGGCTCCAGGCTCCGCGGGACGATGCCGTACATGGCCAGGCTGTGGGAGGTCGGTGAGATGGGGCTGTACGCGGGTGGCACTTGGGACAGCTGGCGCTGCAGGAGCTGGAGGATTATATTAATATCTGACGACATCCTGGACTCCAGCCTGGGGACAGAGCAGCCTGGTGTTAGCGTAGAGAATCCTTTGCATACCGCGGCTGGGCAGGGGAGGCACTGGGAGGAGGTGCCAATCCCGCTGCCCCAGGGCAATGATGCTTTGCCTGCTGCTTGTTTTTAGAGGTTTTTAGAGAGCTTCAAACCAGCACTGCCACAGAGAGATCAATCCTGCCATCTCTCTCCTGCCACACTCAATCATCCTCTGCCCAATTTTATGTGGAGCCAAACTGGGATCTGGAGCAGGGATTTGAAAAAAAGCTAAAATTACCCTGGAGGGGGGAAAAAATTGCAATGGTTAGTTTTAATCTGGATCAATTGTCCACGCCAGCTGCCTGTGCTGACAGATGCAGCAAGGCAGGTTAGTGCCAACCATTTTTAACTGAGGAATAGGAGGAAATAGAAAAGTAGAAGTCTCTTCCTTCTGCCTTGTCCTTGACTGAAGTGAATAGCTCTGGCACCCGCTTGCAGGACACAGTCACAGCATCACTTACAGAGTGGGTAGATCTGTCCCCCAGTGCTAGGATGGTGCACTGGAGAGACGCTTAAACACAAGTGTGTGGTGAAATGAGCTCAACAAGTGCAGCAGAGCCCACAGTGTCAGCCCCTCATGTGAGTGCTGCCTGGGGACCTTAAACCTGCACCTCCAGTGCGGGTTCTTCCTTCTCGTTCAAAAATCATAGAATAGTTGGGATTGAAAGGGATCTTAAAGCTCATCCAGTTCCATCCCCATCCATGGGCAGGGACACCTTTCACTATCCCAGGTTGCTCCAAGCCCAACCCAACCTGGCCTGGAACACTTCAGGGAGGGGGCAGCCACAGCTTCTCTGGGCAACCTGTGCCAGGGCCTCACCACCCTCACAGGGAAGGATTTTTTCCTAGTATCCAATCTAAACATACTCTCTGTCAGTTTGAAAAATCATGTATTTTTTCTTATTTAGAGGGCAGTGATGGTCATGAGGCTCATTTGCTCAAGCAGGAGGATGCTTTTAGCTCTTTGCAGCAGGAAGAGGGGACCTGCAAAGGGCTCCAGTTGTGCCTGTGGGCGGTATCGTATCTGCAATTGCATTGAATTTGGAAGCCATGGCAAAGTGACAGATCTCAGGTGGCAGTGTGGGAGATCCTGGGGGTGGTGACAGATGCCAAGGGTGGTGCACAGCAGCAGATGAGGGGCTGGGCTGCAGTCAGGGTCAGGACTTGCCCTTTGAGAAGCTCCTGCGTTTGCAAAGCACTCCCAACCCCTCCCCAGGAATGCAGTGTCCCAGGGGTCAGGACGTGGCGTTGCTGCACACAGAGCCCACTGCAGCCACCTCTAGAAAGCAGAAGCTGATGGCCCAGAGTCCCTCAGGTCCTCTCCAACCCTGCCCACCTGCTGAGCTGGGCCTGCAGGAGCTCCAGCCTGGACTCGATCTGCCCTGGCCTGTAGTCACTGTGCAGGGGCACGTCCTGTGAGCTGTGCACCAGCGAGATGTGCTGCAAAGGCTCCGCAGGGTGGGCCGGCCTCCGGTCCTCCCAGAAGGTGAACATGTTGGGAATATCCAGGGGAGTGGCTGGAAGAAGAGGAGACATCTCAGCACTTCTGTCTTGCATCCTCCAGCCCCACTGGTATGGAGGTGTTCCAGATTCTGTCACCTGACATACATAGAGAGCCATCACCAACATCACAACATACACTGACATACGTGGAGAGCCATCACCCACACACATGGACAGCCACCACCCTGACACACATGGAGTGGCACAGGAGGGACAGAGCAGATCCAGCTGGGGATAAAAGGCAGTGAAGACCCTTGGCCTTGGAGCGTGGCTCCCCTCAAATCCATGTGAGCTGCTTGGACCTGCTCCAGGACAAGGCCACCATACGCAAGCATCTCTCACCACCCTCCTGCCAGCTCTGCCTGCAGCCGTGGGTACCTGTGTAGGACTGGCTGCTCTCTGCCGCCGGCTTGCCGATCTCCGTGTTGCCGGCGCTGGTGGTGATGAGGCTGAGCGAAGGCAGAGCAAAGTCATCCTTTTTGGGTGTGGGAAAGGGCTCAGCTTTCACAGGGCTGCCAGTCTTGGCCTCGTCATCACTAGCCTGGGAGCAGGGAGAGGTGCTGCTGCCCATGTCGTCCCACTGGTCCTTACTCAGCGGGTTCTGCGGGTTGGTGAGCTCGGAGTAGGTGTGATACTGCTCTGCATCAGAGATGCCCGTGTCTCGGTCTGTGGGACAGCACAACAGGTCAGTCTGGGGAGTACCACACATGAAAAAAACAGCCCCCATTCCCTCTAGGATGCCTGCAGGGCTGGGGCATCACAAGGGGAAGGAGGGAAGGCAGTTTGGGTGCCTGCAAGATGGTCTGCAGGGACAGAAGCACCAGCAGCCTCTGCTTTGGGGCACCTGCCAGGGTAGTAATTAATAATGATCCCGCTCTCCCGCCCTGCAGGCTGGGCTCTGCCAATGCAGTGGAACTCACCAGGCTTGCTGGGCTGGCAAAGGGAGTGCTTGCGTCGGCGAGTCCGGCGGTAGGTGCAGTCATACTCCTCGCTGAGGGGTGAGCGGGGAACGCTGTCTGCCTGAGGAATGAGAGGGGCTGGTCACCAGGGAAAGGGTGCCACATCCCATCCATGTGTGCCATGGGGGCTACAGCCCTTTCCACATCCTCTGAAGGTGAAGCTACCTCTGTCTCTTCACCACTGCCCTGTCCCACCCCGTGCCTCCTGGACTGGTTTCAGAGCTCAGGGGATTCCTAAGGCTGTCCTTGCTGCTCTGAGACTGAGGTAAGGGTGTCAGGGCCATGGGGAGGGAAGGAGCACCCTGAGAAGCGTCAGGACATCCCAGAGTGGGACAGGACATGGAGGGAATTTGACTTTCTTTTCTATCTTTCAGGTCTCTCAAAAAAAATGTCAGGAAAGGACAAAGTTCAGTCACACACTATAAAAGAGTCAAACAGCACTGGCAAAAATGCTTCAAGCCTTTCAGGGATTGCAAACCTGATTATTTAAAAAGGAATTTTCAGAGGAAGCTGGTACCCAATTCAATGAAGCATGAGAATATTTCTTACTTCAGCAGCCTCAAAATGTGTGCAACCCATTTGCCCAGGCTGGAGCAGCCCTGTGGCTGATTTACAAGTGCTGCAGAGCAGAGTACCACTGCCATGGCTTGTTGTGCCAGCTTTTCCAAAGAGCTCAGAAACATGCAGTAGACATGTCTTGCTGTGGGGGAATCATAACTCCATGGAGAATGCCCTGGGAAATGTGGCTGTTGCACCTGCTGACATCCTTGCTTCAGCCCTCCCACTTGCCAAATTTAAGCTTTGACCACATTTCTCCTTGGGGCAGCCCTGGCACTCACATCTCGTAGGTTGAAGGTGATCTCTAAGTTGCTCCAGAAGTTGTCAGAGAAGGCTGGGTACATGTCCAAGACCTCCAGCAGGTCTTCGCGCTGAATCTTGTGCAAGTCACAGTAGGTCAGGGCCCTCACATCAGCGTTGGACTTCCCTGGGCGGGCGTAGAGGCTGATGGGCTCCCCAAAGATGTCATTCTTCCCTGTGTCAAGAGACAGCTCATTATGGAGGGGTGAGCACCCACTGCTGCTCCAGATGTTCTGCTCCAGCACCCCTTACTTTGGGGCTCACGAACAAGGGGACGTCCAGCAAGCCTGACCCTGGTTCTCTGCGCTGGGGATGACACTGTGAAAGCCATCACTGATGGTGAAACCAAGCCAGAGCAGTGGGTCATCAGTGATGGCTGGTGACTCCTGACCCCTGCTCTCCTTACTCCCGTGTGGCCTCCTCCTGGCATCTCCCAGGGATCCTCCTTTCCCTGTCCACTGGTGCGGGGACCCATCAGATGCTGAGGAACAACCTTCCCTTCCCCAATGAAATTCTTTACCCTCACCTGCCACCCTTTGTCCGCTGCTCATTGCCCGTCACCCTTTGCCCCTCACCCATCACCCCTCGCAAAAGGAAGGACTTTTCCACCTAAGATGGCCACCACAATGTCTTCCCGGAGGATCTCAATGGAACCCCGGGAGATGAAGTAGAGCGTGGTGAGGACATCTCCATAGTGCACCAGGGTGTCTCCAGGCGGTGCATGAGTCGTCTTGAACTTCATGGCCAGGGCGCGCAGGCAGCCTTTGCTGGCTCCCCGGAACGCTTTGCAGTTCTGCAGCAGCGTGCGGTTCAGGTGCAGGCAGATGTCAGCCTGCAGGCAGTCAGGGAAGCCCTTCAGCACCTGTGGAGAGCCAGGGAGAGATGCCATCATGCCACCATCCCTGGGAGGATGTGACACTGTGACAGAACTGAGAGGTTGTGTGACACTCAGTGTGACACAATGGGGCCAAACAGGGAGACTGTGCACCCAGAAAGCCAAAGGTGGGACATTTTCCCATCCCTTGAAGTGTTCAAGGCCAGATTGGATGGGGCTTGGAGCAACCTGGTCTAGTGGAAGGTGTTCCTGCCCATGGCAGGGAGTGGAACAGTTTGAGGTTTGAGGTCCCTTCCAACCTCAAACCATTCTGTGATTCTGTGATTTTGATGATCTTTTGATCTTTCCTTGGTGGATCCCTGCCTGCCTGGCTGTCACTGGCTTTTACTGCTTGTGCTTGGGTACAACAGCACTCCCAAGCAATAAATAAAAGTAACTAGTTCAATCTATTAATACCCACTGGTGGCATATCCCCTTTTTCATCTTTGCACCCACTAATCTTGGATGAATGAGAGCAGAAACTGGCACAAAGAGCACAAAAACCTTAATTAAACAGCACCTGCCTGAATGCCAAGAAGCAGCAGCACGGGGCAGTTGTGTGCCGTGACAGCTAAATATACCTGTGCAAATACCTCATGTTGAACAAAAGCTGAATCTGAAGGTGACATCAAGGTAAAACTCGCAATATGGAGAAAGCTGCTGCCACCAATGACTCACAGTGCCAAGGTGAAAACCACCTGGGTTTGGGGTTTTTTTTGGAGAGCAGCATATGGCCCCGGGGTCCTCCTTGCTGTCCTCTTTGCTCACATCCTGCCGGTGGCCAAATCTGGAACAGCCATGCTGGGGCTGGTGAGCATGACTTGTTCCTGGCTCCATCATGATCTCCCAGGCTAGCAAGAGTGTTTCCCTACTGGGAAATAAGGGGTGGAGGAATTGATTGGGCTGTGGGGTCATTGATGAGATTGTGCTGTCTCAGCAGCACCCAGCAGGAATTGGTGTGAGCGGCAGCACGGCTGAGCCGCAAGCTCAGCGCTCACAGGGGATTTGTGACCTGGGTTTGTACTAAGCCAAGAGAACCTGTGCTTGGTAGGGTGCCATGGCACTGCTTCTTGTTGTTGCCACTGATGTCCAGCCCAGGGTGTCTCCTCCACCAGAGAGGTTTAACCCGAAGCTCTCCCAGCAGCAAACCCCCAAAATGCTGCCCAGTTGTTTCATGTGGCAGCAGCAACTTTAGAGGGAGATGCTGAATTCATACAAATCTGTGTCCTGATGGTGCTTAGGATCAAATCTTAAGGAAAAAAAGGAGCATGAACCGGGAATGAGTGGGCTGATGACCTCCCCAGGGCCAAGAGATCAGGAATACGAGGTCCCATGTCTCTCCTTGCCTTATCCTTTCTCATTCCTCTGCCTTGCTTCTGTCCGAGCCATCATGTCTGTGCACTGAATCCCGGGGCCGTGACTCAAGTCCCCAGCCCAGAACACCTTGGCCGAGCCACCTCCTCATCCCCGCAGAGCCCTGGCGCCGTTGGCACAAGCCTTCCCACCAGGCTCGGAGCCCCGGCACCTCTCCAGCACAGCTCCACCATTGATCCCCCTTTGCTAACAAACAGCTGCCTCTCTGGGCTCTAATTAAAATGGATCGAGGTTTATTTAAATGCCCTCCTTTCCCTGCTGTGAGAGCAGGATGCACTTTGCTTAGCAACCGGCAGTGTGGAGAGGAGCTGGATCAATACCTGCTCCACTCCTGTGACACCAACAGACACCAGCCTGAAAGTGCTCAGTGCCAACAGGGACTCTGAGCTCCCCACCAAACCTGCTCTCTGGCCAAGAAATGTGCTTATGACCCTGAAAAACCTCCGGGTAGCTGTAAAGGAATGGGCAGAAAAAGGGGAGAAGGAGAAAGGGGGATGCAGGAGGTGGAAATGCAGGAGGTGTACGGATAGAGTCTGTCTCCAGCCTCCCAAATCTCCTGCCTCTGTGCTGGTCAAAAGGATGGAAGTGTTTGGGTGTACCCAGATCTAGACACCGTGTTGTTCCGGACAAAGTGCTGTGAGGGCACAAGGCCTCCCTGCCCATACTCACTGCGTTCATGTCGATGCCATTGGTGTAGGACCAGGCGTGCTGGAAATACTCCTCCAGGCGCTGGCGCAGGGGGTTGGGGATCTGGTGGAAGCGGATGAACTCCTTGACCCGCAGCATCTGCGTGTGGTAGCGGGCTGTGCCTGAGTAGAGGCGCTGGATGATGGCTGAGACGTTGCCAAAGATACTGGCATACATCAGAGCTGCAACAAGAGAGCAGGACTCAGCGGGACGTGGGGAGATGCATGTCCAGCTACATCGGACCTGCAACCAGCAGATTCCCAAAACCCACATCTACCAGGACCTGAAAACATGTATTCCTATCACCCCAACCACTTGTCTGTGCGGAAGAGGCATAGGCAGAGGGAGATGCTCCAACCTCCAAAGCGGGGATGGGGACAGTGGGACATGCGCAGGCACTCACAGCCAATGAGCATGACACAGATGGAGAAGATCTTCTCGGAGTTGGTGTTGGGCGAGACATTGCCGAAGCCCACACTGGTGAGGCTGCTGAAGGTGAAGTACAGGGCAGTGACGTATTTATCCTTGATGGACGGGCCAGAGGAGAGGTCGCTGTCATTGTAGCGCTTGCCGATCTGGTCGCCCAGGTTGTCCAGCCAGCCGATCTTGTGCTCCATGTAAGGCCGCTCCACGTTGCCGATGGCGTACCAGATGCAGGCCAGCCAGTGGGCGATGAGGGCGAACGTGCACATGAGCAGGAAGAGCACGGCTGCCCCGTACTCCGAGTAGCGGTCCAGCTTACGGGCCACGCGCACCAGGCGCAGCAACCGGGCAGTCTTCAGGAGGCCAATGAGGGTGGTGGTCTGCAGGAGAGAGGTGAGAAACCTCAGGGACAACCAAAGGATAAATACGGCATGTTCCAAAGGCATGTTCCCAACCGAGCCATGCTTCCTTTGAAGGATAAAAATGCATTTCTAGAGTGTGAATCACCTTGTCCTGGAGGTGACCTCTGAACTAGGTCAGATGAGTCACAGCACAGGAAGGGCAGTTTCCCTCTGCTGACCATAAAGGCAACAAGCTCTGGGATTAGAGGTGAGCAAGTGAGAAGAGCCAAGGCCAAGCCCATGTTTCCTGATGGGTCCTCACCTTGCCAGCCATTGCTCCCAAAAGAGCTGCCTTTCACTCCCAGACATGGAGCCTCCAGGCAGTACAGTAACTACAGGGTTATCCCACTGCCAACATTTTGAGTCTGGCTGGCAATGCACCCCCAAATTCACCCACAGTGGAGTGTGGGGTCAGCCGTTAAACTGAGCCCCCAGCCTGCTTTGCTGGGTCAGCCTCAGCAAGGGGAGTGGATCCAGTCTTAACACTTAGAGTAGGGACTGCCTGACCCTAAAAAATGAAATCCCAGGTCCCAGCTGCTTAAAAACCTGTAAAGACACCCTTGTCCACCCTGTGACCAACCACCCCTCTCCCCATGGATTTATCCATCTACCACTTACCATCAAACCATCCACATCCCTCTCTTTCTCTCCCATACATCTCTCCCTATCCATCCACAAGTCCCCTCCTGTCCTGATATACCCCCAGACCCTGCTCTTACCTCATCAGAGCCAGAGCGGAAGATGAGCAGGTCAAAGGGGATGGCAGCCACCATGTCAATGAGGAACCAGCCCTTGAAGTAATGAATGGCGATCTTGCCGGGGTGGCTCACCACCTCATCGTTGATGTTGACGTAGGTGGTGCGGAAGTTGATGACAATGTCCACGATGAACATGATGTCCACGATGAGGTCAATGATGTTGAGTGGGTCACAGGTGTAGCTGCAGTCCCAGCGCTTCTCCTCCACCTGCTCCTCGTTGAGCAGGAAGGCAGCCGAGTAGGGGGTGAAGACCGCTGTGTAGATGACCAGCAGGAGGATGAGCCAGTCCCACACGGCCTTGAAGGGGCTGTAGTGCAGGATGGTCCATCGGTGGATGCGTGGCGCCTGCAGCTTGTACTCGGGAAGGACATCAGCACCCAGGGACAGCACCTGCCACGAGAGGGATGATGAGAAGGATGGGAGACCAAGAGAGGCTGGATAATGCCAGGAACCAGGCAAGAGACTTCCATGTGCTGGTAGAGCATTGAGGAGCACACAATGGTTTCCTATAGCTTTTTCACCTTTGTTGGCTCTATATGTTTGCCCAATTGCCCACTGTGGCTGGCACCAAGGTCCTTGTCTGTCTCTGATGGTCACAGCACCCTCAGGGCAGCTTCTTACCTGCTTTATGTCCTTCTGACCCAGCAGAGAGGAAAGTGCCTGCTGCTGTGCCTCCTTCTGCCCTCAGCTCTGTGCCACCTCCCTGGGAGCTGCTGGGCATCCCTGGCACAGGTTGTGGGATGGGCAGAGATGCCATCCCATGGCTGTGTCACCTGAGCGTGACAGCACATTAGGCATCCTGCAAGCCTTGGACCGTGCCTTTCTCAGCCATAGCAGGTATCTTCCCCTGCATGTCCTTCTGGCACAGTTGCCCTCCAAGCAGGGGGATAGCTTGGGACCACCTGCAGCAAGGCCTCAGGCAATGCCCATTTCCCATCTCACCTCTGGCCACCAATGTGCAAACACCATCTCAAGCATGCAAGCACCCTCTCATGCTGCCATGTGTCCCCACGGCTCTCTGCTTTCATGGGGACACACTCCACAGCACCAGTGAATCCCCCACACATCCCAGGCCTGGCCCAGCTCCCCCTCCAGGACTAATGCCAGCTCCTGATGAGCTCTAAAGCCACCCTGGGGACACAACACAAGGCACTGGGGATGGGAGGGGTGGGGTTGTCCCGCTTTGGGTGCTGAGGGGTGGTGGCATGAAGGGGCTTATTTGGAGCTGGGGGCAGCTGGATCCCCTTCCTGCCCCTGCTGCTCCGTTGTCTCCCAGTGTCCCTGTGGTGCTGGGACCAGTGCCAGTTGCAGAGCAGGGTGAGGGGCACCTCAATTCTCTCTCCTGGCCCTGAGACCCCAGCTAAAAGGGAGCTTTTTGCTGGGCTGCAAAGGAGAGGAGAGAGCAAAGAGGAGAGAGGAGAAAGGAGGATCCACATATCCCAAGGCAACAGTGATGGGCATCACCACGGCTCTGGCAACAGATCTGGAAGAAGGGTCTGATCCTTCCTGCACCAACACCTGTCTTATTCAAGGGTTTCCCAAGGGCTCCTGATGCTGCAATCCAAAGTGAATCCACCCCTGTAGCCCCATCCCACAGCAAGCAGCCGCTCCCGCAGCCCAGAGCCCCAGGACACTGGAGGGTCCCGCGTCCCGGAGGTGCCCCTGCTCCTACCTGCCTGCAGCTCGCCCGGCGCCCCCGGCGGCAGCTGACCCTTGAAGTCCGGGTGTCCACCATGGGGGCCCCCAGCCCCACACGCCCAGGCAGCGTCCGGCACGGCGGGCGCAGCGCTCGGGCCGTGGCATCGCCCACGCAGGCACGCAGGCACTCAGCCAGGCGGGTGGGAGACATGCGGCTGCGAAGGGCATTCAGGAGCCCAGCGTGGATTAATCAAACCTAATCGATGCTGGGGCCCCCGTGGGGACAAGAGCGCCAATGGAGCAGCGGGAGCTGTCGACGTCGTTGGTGGATGGCGAGGGGAGGGATTGGAAAAAGTGACCCAAACGCAATCGTTGTGGAGGGAATGAGGCACCAGTTGGGCTTGGGGACTGGCTCCCGTGGGGATGGTGGGGAAGGGGACAAGACAACACCAGTAAAATGCTTGATTCCCAAAACCAAGATGCACCTAGAAGACCTGAGATGGGCTCCTTCACCTCGTGCCTGGGAAAACCAGCAACGCTCCCACGCTCAGCAGCTGAATGCTTGTTCTGCCTGGCTGCAGGCAGCTCTGTGGGGCCAGTCCTGAATTTGGGCCACCAAATACTGTTCCCTATGCTGGGGCACCTGCCCTGCGCCTCATCCCTGTTCCTGGCACCTAGCTCTTGTAGCAGAAGCAAGAACAGGTTAAGCCCTCTTGCTTTCCAGGCAGAAATGAATAAAAAAACACAATCCCAAAGATCTGAGGCAGAAAAGGGTAAAAAAACAACCCCCAGAAGAGCATCCAAACCAACACAGAGCTAGGGAGCAGCAGCACCCTTGTTCCTCTCTGCCCCTAAGGGATGGCAAGGTCACCCTTGGGTGGCCTGGGTGGCCTGGGAGTCTCTGCAGGTGGCAGTGCCAGTGTTCCCCGTGGTGATCCTCCTGGGTGCCCCTTCCCTTGTCCCCTTCCTCCTGCACTTACCGGCTTCAGCTGCAGCCGCAAGCTCATGGTGCGGGGTGCTGGGTGCTGGCAGTGGGGTGCTGGGTGCTGGCAGCGAGCGAGGGAGTGCAGGAGGGAGGAGGAGGAGGAGGGAGCCGGGTGTGTATGGGCTCTGGGTGACAGGGGGGAGGCTCCTGTGGCCCTGGCTAACCCAGGCCATTGCTTGTGCCCCGTGGTGCCCAGCACCCATCACCTTCCCTGTCCCTTGCTCAATGCTGGGGATAAGGGCACTGGGGTGGGGGCCACTCCAGTATCACCAGGAGAGCCTCAAGCACAAGGGGCTGGGCAGGATCAGGCCCATGGTGCTGGCTGCAGGCTGGCAGTGACCCAGCGTCACTCCCAGCACATATCCTGACACAGCTCAGATTCCCATCCCTGTCCCCAGCACCCTCCTGCCCAGTGGGGCAGTCTGGGGGGGACTGGGACACATGCCTCCTGCAGACAGGACCCCAGCCTGGTGACACCGACCCCACAGCATCCCCACGTGCCTCCAGCTGTGCTCCAGAGCCACAGCCCTGCAAGGCTGAGCCTGGGACCTTCACTGCACTTGTGACCTGCCCTCCCTGCCAGCCCAGTGTGGGGCCAGACCATCCCAAACAGCCCCTGTCTCCACTCCCTGCCCACCCACTGGTATTTTTGGATGGTGTCTCGCTGCTGTCTCTGCCTCACCATGAATCATTTAACAGCCAGGAGCGGGGAGCTGTGGCTTGGTGGGAGGTGTGGGGGACACTGGGGTGAGGACAGGCAGGTCGCCCGTGGGAGGGGGAGATGCGGCAGGGAGGAGAGGTCCATCCTGTCCTGTCCCATCGCACCCCATCTCATCTGGAGATTGACAGTGAAGATTGACCTCTGTGGGCACTGCACTGCAGGGCCCTGCAGCCCTGATCCCATCACTCCACAACCAGCTACTGAGTGGCCAACACTACCGTGACAGTGTCGCCCCAGTGTGACCATTGATCCCTGGTGTGTTCTTTGTGATGGGGATGGGGGCATGGAGGCTGCTCACCCTCCCACCATGGAGTTCAGGGGCTAATCCTGGGTTACTGCAGTCGCCCCCAGATTAGAGGGACTAATGAAGGGGACAAGCCAGGGGGAAAACAAGCCTAAGATCTGTTCCATGATGTGTGAGGTGGGGAGCCCATCCCCTGTGCGTGGAGGCTGTGAAGTTAAAGGTTTGCTGGCACCAAGACAGAAGGAGAATCCTGCATAGCACCCCACTCTGATGGAGCAAACTCCCAAGCCTGGAGGCTTTTCTGGGGTCAGAAGGCTGCATTTTCATTAAATTTGCCCAGGGCTGCTGCTGAAAACAATGGGAGGTGCCCTTAGATGTATTTCGTACATTGAGGCTCTCCCATGCCTCAGTTTCCCCACAGGTAGAAGAGCTCCCTACTCGGGATTGTGGGATCCGTCAGCACCTTTCATGCACTCCGACATCCCCATGGGATGCACCATTCCATGCGCATCCCTTTGGGCGACAGTGCTAAGTGTCCCCTGCAATGACAGGAGGTGCCGCACGTGTCGGTGACAGTGCAGTGCCATCTGCTGTCTCCCAGGGGATCCTGTGGCTCTCGGCATGCTGACACCAGGCCGGGTCCCTGGCTGGGCACCTTGGGGCCAGCGGTGCCCCAGAGGCTCCATTCCCAGCGCTGGGGGCAGGAACAGTGGCCAGAGTTCCCCCCAAGAGAAGCCACATGTGCACACGAACATGCAAATCCGTGTCCCCTTCAAGGCCATCATCGCGAGCGGTTCATGCTGGTGTTTCCCCAGCCACAAATTACCAGAAATACTTGTTTAGGGGACTAAAACGAGCATTTCAGCCATTCAGAGGAAGGCATAACCAAACACAGGGATACTGGCATTTCTTGGGATGGAATCTCCAGGTGTCACTGCCCTCTCTGCTTCTCTCCTCCAAAAGCCAGTGGAGTGGTTGTGACTGTCCCCCAGCAGCAACACCAGCACCCCATCACTGCCTTGGTGGCATCTCACTGCCCACATACCTGTGTGACCTTCTCAGTGACGTTCTGGGTGCGCTCCATCACCTTGTGGGGAGCAATTATCTCAATCTCCGTGGTGGAGCCCGAGCGGTGCTTCTCCAGGTTGAACTCCACAAAGTTGAGCGTGAACTGGGGGATCTGGCTGATGGTCCGGTACTTCATGAGGTCCGAGTCTGAGGTGGAGTTCGGGGGGTTGGGTTTGACATGGGAAGCCTCTGAAAGAGGATGGAGAGGAGCACTGAGAAGGGCAGTGTGAGCAGGAACAGATCCCCAGAGCCCTGACCTCATGTAGGACCTTCAGGAGTTGGGGACCGCCACAAGGTGCCACCAAAAGGTGCCAAAGTCTGCTTGGCCATAAAGGCTTGGCTTCTTCAGGCTGGCTCAGACGAAGGATGCCCAACCCAGGATGCCTGAGAGAGAGCTGCTTTTCCCACACATCACCCATCTTTTCACCATTAAACCTCCTGCAGGGGGCTCAGACCAGCTGCCAAAACACAAACACCCAATGTCCTTTGCTACCCCTGAAGACTGTAGTGGGTTAGGGACCAACCCAGTAAGATTCACCAGGGAGAGATGCCAAAAACTGGCATGAAAACAGACAAAGGAAGAGGTCATTCTCCTCCACCCTTGCATGCTTTTGCCTGACAAACAGCTGAGCTGCTGTCTTGGTTTTTGGCCATCAAACTGAACCAGGAGTTGGATGATATTCCCACTTGGATGTATCCTCTACCCCCAGCTCCAGGCAGGGAGGTCAGAGCTTTCTCCGGAAGAAGAGCTGTAGTGGGGATCCTGACAGTTCTCCCTGGGGACCTGCCTCTGGGTCACCCCAGCGCAGGACCAGGGAGGAAGCTGTGGAGGTGGTCATTTCATGGTCAGGCTTGTGGCAATGTGTTGTCACGAGTGAGAGCCTGTACCCACACCCAGGGCTCCAGGAAGATCCCCAGGCACTGTACCCAGTGTGTACCAACCTTTCCATCTCCTACAGGCAGGGTAGGGATATACTTTCAATTTTTTACCCCTTCTAATCCTTGCACTCTGACATTGACCCAAGTGGTGGTGTTGGCAGGAGGTGTCTGAAGGCATTGTGAAGGTGCCCAGTGAGCACCAGCCACCCTGCTGCCACCCTTCTCCCTGCTCATTCCCCTTCCCTCCCTCTACATTGTGTCTCCTTCTGAGGGTCCATAACCTGTGACTATTGAAGGATCATGATGCCCCACCCCATTTTTCCTGCCAGATTCCACAGACTGATCTCTCATCCCCAGTTACAGAGGCTTCTCTTTCCTGACCTCCATCTAATTTGTCATCATCATTCTCATGAGAACCAGAGGTCTGGATGTGGATACCATGGTGAAGGATCATTCCCTCCAGCCCTACGGAGCGGCCTGGCTGGTGCCTCACCCACCTCCAACACATGGACACAGCTCACACTGCCCATGCCTGCAGACCCCTCCCCTCCCTCCAGGGAAGGTGGGATGGCATCGGGATGCCCCTCGTGTGGGCAGCTGAACGCAACCTCACACGGTCTCACATATCACACACAAACCATGAATGGCTCTACCTACAGAGCAGGACCTGCCTGTGCAGGGAATCGCAAGGAGACCAGTGGGTTTTGGGGAGAAGACCCAAGTAATCTCCACTTTGCCAAGGGAAGAGACTGAGACCTCCCCCCCAAGATGTGCTGAGGCCATCGCCAGAACCCTGACTCCCGCAGTAGAACCGACAGCTCCGGGGTTTTTCCCTACCTGAGTTTGCCCTCCTTTCCCTGAATTTTCTCTGGAACTCAGACCTTGCAGCCTCAAAGTTGTCCAAGGAGGAGACCCTGCGGAGGCTGTGGAAGCTGCCCCCAGGGCGAGACCGAAAGAAACCCCACGCAGGGTACGACCCTCGTGGGCCCAGCACGGGAGGCTCTTGTTTCGGGGACGAGTGTTGTAGGGTGGGGTCGGCCTCCAGGCTTGGCCTCCGCTCCTTTTCCAGGAGGGATTCGGTCTCTGACTGCATACAGTTTTCCTTGGGCGATGTCTTCAAGTCCCTCAAAATCAGGGAGTCACCACCAGGCTTTAAGACAGCCAGGAGAAAGCGTTGTATTAGAAGGAGTCCCCACGTGCTGGGGGGGAAGGAGAGGGAGCTGGGGTGGGTAAGAGGAGAGGCAGAGGACTGGGAAGCACTGCGGTTCCTGAGGTCATCTCCAGCCTGGACCAGGACCTGCTTTGGAGTGGGGCAACCGAGTCCCTGGGGACCTGGCAGCTCCTACCTCCTACCAGCTCCCGCCGGAGGCTGGGTGGCCGCGGGGAGGTTTGCAAGGCGATGCTGCACAGCTGGGAAGCAGGTGAAAGCAAGAGAAGAGGAGACCTAGGGACAGGCTTGCCTGGAGGACCTGCTGTGCCATGCGTTTTTCCGAGATGTCCCTATGTCCCACCACTGGGGCTGCCCTTCCCTCACCTGCTGCAAGAGCTCAGGCCACCACTGAGGGTCAGTGCCAGGCCCTGTGCTGGCGTTTATGGGAGAGGATGTGCTCTGCACCAGGAAGCACTGGAGGAGCTCCTGGGTTTGCAAATTTGGCCATATTGGTCCTCCTTCTCCTACAACCATCATTAGCCATGGCTAAACCTTTTTCCCTGGAGACCTGACTTCTCCAGAGTTTCCAGACTTTAACTTCTGCAATGGGGTGTGCAAAACAACCACCTTCTGGAGCAGAAACCCATGTGCCTGTGCCCCCCCAGTCATACCCATGGGAGGGACTGTGTCTCTTCTCACTATCCCTAAGGCCCTTAGGCCAGGTTTTGGGATGGGGTGCCTGGAGAGGCTGACTGCTGGCTGGCCCTGCACCTGCAGAGCTGTGCCCACTTGACCAAGCTCCAGCAAAGTGGTGGATCATCAGGTTGTCCTCAATCCACAGTTTCTATGTGTGTGCCCTGAAACACTGCAGTGCCCTGGGCAGCTCCAGCCTGGGGGTACCCAGAGCTTTTAGCAGTGCTGCTGTCTATAGGAATGATGCACCCAAAGCATCTGATAACCCTACACGCATCTTCAACCTACCACAAGCACAACCTCTGAGAGGACGGGCACCTTCCATCTCATTATATCTGTGATTTGGGGAAGCAGATTTATCCAGGCTGTCTGGATATACCCAGCACAGCGAGACCCTGGCACCTGGGGATGCCTTAGCAGAGCAGAAGCCTCCTGCCCACAGCCTTGAGCTGCAGCATTTCAGAAAACAACAGGTCTTTGACTGGAGGTACCCATAGCACTTTTGACAGTCACCAAGGAAGCCACCAAGAACAGCAATCTCTAAACAGGTCCCACCAACAGTTTTTCAAGGTCAGCAATGACAGCATCACCCTCCATCATGGGAAGCAGAATCTTTGCTGGAGGGCTGAGAAGCTGGACCTGCCTGTGCTGCCTGGTCCCTGCCAGGAAAACATGGGGAAATGAGCCTGGCAGTCCCTGCCAGTCCCTGCTCAAAGCACACCTGCTCCACACTCCTACAGCCACCAGCACATCCCCTCCCTGAGGTGGGGACAACTCCCTGGAGCTCCACCATCCTGGACAACTTGCACTATAGAGCCAGACCTTCCTCCCCGCTTTGGCACATCTCCTGTTCCCCCCACGAGCCACGGAATGTGCAGAGCAGCACCGTTGAGCTCCAGCCCACACCAACAAAGCACCGCGCTCGCTGCCAGCCCTCAGCGGGGCCAGCGCTCAGCACTGACCCAGGGCCAGGGCCCTACCGCTGGACATGGCCCGAGCCACAGCAGCTGAGGGGGAGCAGGATGGGGACAGCAAGGAAGAGCGCTGGGACCTGGCCTGAGGCGTGGGCTTATATCAGACAAAGGCTACGGTTACCTTTCCATAGTCAATGGCTACTCCATCAAACTCACTGGTGGGCAGAGATTTCCGCTGGATTTTGAGTCGCCGCAGGGACGGGAGACTAAACTTCAAAGTCCTACTTTCACCTTGTTAAAAAGAAAAACAAAACACAAGAGAGAAAGATGTGACCTAGCTGCACGTGATGGCTGAAGTGAGGCGGGACAGGGAAGAGGCTACGGAGAACTCTAGGTGGCTTTGGGGGACGCACATGCTGTGTGGCCCTTCCTCCTCCAAAGCACTTGCTATTCCCATGCCATCACATCGCCGTGTGCTGAAGGCAGACCCTGACCTGGCAGCAAGCTCTGCTGAGCTGGAGAAGAGTTCCCTACAACTGCGGATGTGAGACGGGAAAGGTGCAGAAAACCCCTAAGCCAATTAAAGAGGTTAAAGCCACTTAAGGGATTTGGACCTGGAGGAAATCGAGCCTCTAAATCTCCTTGGTGGAAATTCAGGAAAAAAACTGCACAGTAGATGGTAATTTAGAAAGGCATTGAAAGAAAAGTAGTTCTAGCAATTTTGTTCCTGGATTTGTTTTGGATTTTCAGTGAGGGAATTTGGACCACACAGTGGGGTCCCTTCCGGCTGTCACAGGGGACCAGGAGACCACCTCACTGGAGACTGGGGCTGAGACAAGGGCAGCCAGGGCTGCTAGGAGCTGTGAGAGAGGTGCAGGAGAGGAAAAGCCCAGATGTGGAGAGGACCCAATGCCCCTGGTTGTGACACTCAATGCAAAGTCACTTGTCCTCTTCTAGAGGAGACCATGATCACTTGCTTCTGCAGAGTTCGTGTGAGCAGCTAGGATCACACCCTTGGAGCCTGGGTCAGCCCTGGAGCTCATCCAGCAGCACCAGCTGTGCTCCCTAACTGCACGAAAGGTGGCCTAAATCCTGGGGTGTGTGGGATGTGGCATGAGCTCCGCAAAGACATCGTCCCCTGGGAAAAAGCAGCACGCTGAGGAGCTCTTTGGTTTTGGCAGGATTAACTTCCCTAACCCAGCCCCAAAACACCACCGAGCTGCTTGGGCAGGGTCCCAGCCTGCCCAGCTGCCCAGAAATGCCCTCGCCCGTGGGGTACCACGCAGGCTCCCTCTGCTCACCCCATCCTCACTGTCCAGAGCAGCTTTTCAGCTGGAAGAAGCAAAGCATCCGACTTTCCCTGCATACCAATGAGCTGGGGACCAGCAATGCAGCCACCTGTGGCCAAGCAATTAAAGACTGAGTCAGAAGACCTGTGCACGAGAGCCTGACCTGGACTGGCACCAGCAGCTCTGGCCTTTCCACACTCCCTGTCGCTGGAGTGGAAAACCCAAGAAGCACCCCTTGGGATGCACAACACAACATCCAGCATGCAGGGAAGTGACAGGTACTCTTGATTTGGGTGCCTTCTGCCAAAGGTATGTCTTTGGGTGGGATGGGGTATGGGTGCATTATATGTTGAGATATTCTGAGAGCTGGTGGGGCTGCAAAGCAACGCTGGTGCTGGAATTTAGGATTTCCTCAGCAGGTCATGCAGAGGGGGTAGCTGGTGCTAAAGCAATCCATCGAAACCATGAATCTCATCACTTCACAGGCATATGAACACATGCACAGTGATCTGTCCCATCACACACGCACACACACATCTGTGAGCCCCCTGTGTGCATGTCTGGCCTGAGCACACATAAACCCATATAAAACTCTGCTGGTACCTACTGCCATACACAGATACCTCAATGGCTCCACGATATAGATATGCACCGAGTGGGAATGCACTCACACACTCCAGTTCAGTGGACAGTTGTCCCATTGCTCCCTGATGTGGCCCTGGCTCTGACCCTGGTCCTGCTGTGCCACCCCACGTGCCATGGGGGACAGACCCATGTTGCTCCCACAGTTTTACTTTGAGGCCTGCCCAAAGCCTCCCAACAGCACCCCTAGGGAATGTTGTCGTGAAGGCAGATGTGGGATTATTTCCCTGACTCAAGTAGAGGTGACTAGCACTGAGGGCGGTATGGAAGGAGGAGATTGAGAAGCTACAGCTCTTTGTCAGGTCTAACATCTGCATCCCTGAATATCCACATCCCCTCGAGAGCCTCACCACAGCTTCCCTTTGATTCAGTCTTCCCAAAAAAGGGAATTTGAATTTTCCACTGTCTCCAAAACCCTGGAATGAGCCTAGGAGAGCAGGGAACAGCCTGAAGCTGGGGCAGGCTGAGCTGTCGCAGCGCAGCCATCCTTGTGCCATTCACCTGCAGTGACATTCCCACAGCACAGCCATGCTGTTTGTGACACCAGATGTCCCCTGGCCCTTCCAGTGACCCCACACACGGGTCCTGTCTCACATCAGCACCTCCAGCCCAAGCCAGTGTTAAATGTGGAAAAGATCCAGCAATGCAGGGGGTTCACGGAGGGACTCCACGGCTCCACTTGCAGTGAGACCTCCTCTCATAAAAATGCACCATCCCATGCAGGGGGTCAGTCCCCAGCCCTGTTCCCAGGTCTTTGGGATTTCAGGAAGTGTGTGTGGGCAGGTGTGGATGTGAGGGGAGCACAGATGGCTCAAACAGCCTTTTCCCACCCAGCTGGGGTTTGGTTGGACCAGTCCCTGAGCAGGCAGAACTGCGGCTGTGCAAAAACACAAACCTCTTCCCGTGCAGGATCCTGCCCATAAGGGCATCCTTCAGTCCCCACGTGCTCCCAAGAAAACCATGGGATGAGGGTGCTGCACTGCTCTCCCAGGTCCCACCGCCCTCGGACACCCACCTTTGTTCCAGCTCTGTGACAGGCGCTGGTGCAGGCTCCGCCCGGTGCTCTTGGCGATGAGCTGTGCCAGATCCTCGAAGTTGAGGATGAACATGATGACGACGCCTTCCTCGTTTTTCACGGGCACCACATCCACCAGGCAGCGGAAACACGAGGCTGCCAAGCAGAGACAGGCTCAGGGGGGCTGCACAGGAGATTCTGCTCTCTCCCAGCACCAAACACTTTCAGCAGAAAAGTGGGTTTTTAAGCACTTTGATGGGTGTATTCCCTGCTGGTGTGGAGTGGAGGATATGGAACGTAATCTGAGCCCTGGGAAAGGGCCACATCCCTGAAGCATCCCAATCACACTGATCACATCTCTTTTTTCTGTCCCAGACAGTCATTTATATTAATGTACTTGTGAGCAGCAATTAAAGAGTGAGTAATTAAGAACTCAGGAAGTCCCAGGTAGCGGTTTAACCTCATTAAGCATCCTGCTTGTAATCACACTGCAGTTAATTGCCCTGCAATCACCAGGCAGTTTTTGGGGACTGGATGCAGGCAATGGGGGTGAGCCTGACCACATGGGCAGCAGGACTGGGTGGGATCAGTGTGACAGTCCCCAAGGACACCTCCTAAAGCCATGAAGTGGTCAGGCATGGCCTTGTCTTGTCCTGCCATGGGGAAACTGAGGCACAAAGGGGGCACAAGGACTGGCTCAGTGTCCTGGGAGTGAGGGAGGCTATGAGGATGATCCCAAATGTGGCCATAGGGATCTTCCTGTTGGATGTCAGCTCGACCCTGTGGCTCTTCTTGTGCAGCAGACAGGTACCAGTCTGCAATTAGAGATAACTGGAAACACCTGCAGGTCTTTTCCAAAGCATCAAGTGAAGGATACAGGTGGTTTCCCCCCTCCTTTGCCAGCTTTATTCCCACCAAATCCCCTAAAAACCCTACCTGAGGGTATAATCACTGTGAGTCCCTTCCTTGAGCTGTGTGCTGTTGCTTTGGCACTGGTGGGAGCGGGACCCCCCCGAGCCACAGCCGCTGTCACAGTCCCTCTGGCAAAACTCCCTGAGCATCCCCAGGCTCCTATTCCAAAACTCCTAGAGATGATGGAGCACCCAGCTACCATTCCAGCCGAGATGGAGCCAAGCCACCTCCTTCCTTGGCAGTTTTTGCCCGTGCAGATCCCTGATCTCGCCATTCCCCATGCTCTGATCACCGGGGATTAGCGGATCGGGCAGGGCTGTGCTGCCGGCCGAGGCAGCGCTCTGGCCGTGGCCCCGCTCCAGCCGGGAGGGGCATGTCGGCCTTTCTGCGTATAATTTTAAGGAGCTCAGGGCCTCCCGTAATCAGGAGCAGATGGCCGGCATCGGGCAACTTCAAAATCTGCCGTGACGTCAGGGATGTGCACATACACGGACACACACACAGGCACAAGAACGGGAAAGAAATAGATATGGTGAAATCTGTTTAAAGACTCCAGCAGCCGGGATTCATTTATTCTTTCTTTCTTTCTTTCTTTTCTTTCTTTTCTTTCTTTTCTTTCTTTCTTTCCCTCTTTCTCTCTTTCCCTCTCTCTCTCTTTCTCTCTCTCTTTCTTTCTCTCTCTCTTTCTTTCTCTCTCTCTCTCTTTCTTTCTCTCTCTCTTTCTTTCTCTCTTTCTCCATTGCTCACCACAGGGAGAGGAAATCCACTTAAATGTGTGATCTGGAGAGAAGGGGGTGGATTTCTGGCAGATAAAGCTGTTTGGAAGGGCTGCACGGGCACACAGCAGGTTACCTGTGCGTGGAGCAGGAAGAAGTGAGCTCTTTGCCCTCCCTTTGTCAGGATTTTTAGGGATCTTTAGATCAGAGATGTCCTGTGAGTGATGCTGAGTGAGTGAGGTGCTCTGGGCAATGCTGAGGTGGCATGTGCCCAGTGGGATGACGTGGTGCCATCCCCAGGATGCCGCGGCTCTGCCGGTGTTGATGCCAACGCTGGTGTGTGCAGGGGCTCCGCACAGCTGAGCCCACTCATGGGTGCTTTCTCCTTTGGTGTCTTAGAAAATGGGGAGTTTTCTTCCCCGGGGTGATTTTGAAGCATCGCCAACTTCCTGGAACCCACATGGTTCATTGGCATGGGCAGCCATCAACTCCACGCTTCCCCCTGGACTGGGAATTCTGATCCAGGCAGTCCAATCCTGGCTCAGGTGCTCTGCCCTCCTGCATTCCTGCACTGCTTCACATTTCCTGCCTAAGTTCCTCCATGGCAGTGCTAGGGGATGGGCTCTGAGCTGTTCTCAGGAGGGCTAGATCACAGCAGGCCCTACGTGGCATGGGAAAGGGTTAATCCCATGGCCAGTGCTGAACAGCTGAAAACTGGGCCCACTTACATCCAGTTGGAGGGATATAAGGAGCAGCTGGAAGGTAGCTGTGGGTGGGTTTGGGTGGCAGCTGGTGCCTGGTTTGATCCTGCAAATCTGGGAGGTGCTGAGCTTGAGCAGCCCTGGTCAATGTCACTGTGAGCCCCTCGCTGATCCCTTCTCAAATTAAATAAAATAGACTATTTCTGTTGGAAAGGAACTACAGCAATAGTCTAGTCCAATTGCCTGGCCAATTCAGGGTTGATGAAAAGTTAATTGGGTGTGAAACCCTCCAAAACCAGGGGAATCACCCCAAAAGTAGCCCCACCAGGCACAGTCCTGCATGCCAGGAACTCAAGTCCTTGCTCAGACCCACATCACACAGCATGGAGGTGTCAAGGAAATGAGGGAGTATCAGGGCCAGGGATGGGACCAGCACATTCCCTTAAGCCTGGCCCAAAGACAGGGCATTCCCCCAGGATTTGGGGTCTCTGTGCAGCTGTGATTTGGGGTACCCCCAGCTCTGTGGAGAGGCTGCAGCTGGGAGATCCTTGGCACCCTCTACCCTGACTCAGTTTCCCTGTGGTAAGCCAGCCTGGGCTCTGCTGAACGCTGAGTCTCCCCATCCTTCTTCCCAAAAACCAGGCACCCCAGACCTGCTGTAGCACCAGTGGGCTGAGCCAGCCCTGGGAGGGACCTCAGGCCTGCCCTCCTGTCCTTGTTCCTCAATCGACTGTCCCCATCCATCTGACTGTCTCTTCCCTTCAGCTGTTCAGCTAATCTGTCTCCATCCATCTAATTTTATCCAAATGATCTCTTGGAGGAGCCCTGGGGGCATTCACAACCTGCCTGTGCTCTGTGGCCACCTGCATGAGGGTGCCTGTGCCCATCTGGGGTGAAACCCAGCCTGGGGGCTGCAGAAAGGGCTCGGCAGGTGGGGTACGACAGGGATGCTGGTTTGAAGGGTCCCACAGCCAATGTGGTAGGCTTGTATGGGCTGGGAAAACCAGCTCATTCCCTTAACTCCTGGGTTTGATCCTCCAGCACCCAGCCCACCTCCCCCAAGCTGAGCAAGTGCCTGGAGGTTTGTGCTTTCTGACCCACCGTGTCTTCTGATCTTGATAAAAGCCAGCACTTAATAACATTAAAAATGTCATTGTTGGGGCCCCTCCTTCCCTGTCCCTCTTATCCCCCACAGCCACCGGTGGTTAATGCATTTGTCAGTATCATCAGTATTAAACTAATCAACAGGACATGGGGGTTTCCGAGAGCCGGACACAAGCCAGTATTGTTATGAATATTAAAAAAGCGAGCTATTAATCTGTGCTTGGAGCTCTTACCCAGGCCTGCCCTCCCCCTGGCTGGGAGATTTAATCTGCAGGGTCTCATGGCAGAGTGGCTAAATCTATAGTGGTATTATATAAAGGAGCAGAGGAGAGGGGCTGGGAAGGGCACGGAGGGGACGGGGACAGGGATGGGAACAGAGCTGTGCTCTGGGGATGGCTGGCACACACAGAGAGAAGCTTGGAGGGCCAAGCTGTGCTCCTATCCTGGGATAAATCAGTGTCAGGGCTGGGTAGAACATCAAAGGGAAGCGCGGATTGCTGGGAAGCCCTAAAGCAAATCCCTGAGGTGGTATGGAAAAAAATTGAGATAGAGTCAGAGCTAGTGGGAGATGGGTCACCCTTGGGACCTGGGGTGAGCCCCTGCAGGTCTGCATCCCCCTGCACAGGGAGGGGATGTGCAACACGGGGTCTGCCCCAGCCCCTCTCCCCACAGCCACACAGGGCATCAGGAGACTGAAACCTACCAGGACGCCAGGCCAGCAAAAATGACCTTGTTAAGTAACATCAGCACGATGGAGGTTCCCCTGTGTGGTCTGGAAGGGCAAGGATTCCTGCACTTACAGGCTTCTCTGGCTGGAAGCAGCAGTGGAGAAGGACAACCAGGAGTGTCAGGTGGCTGAGGGTAACCACCAAACTGTGGCCACAAGAAAGATCCAAGCCTAGCAGGGTAGTTTTGGGTGCAGGTGGAAGGATGCTCTGATCCCCAGTAACCAAAAGGGGTCCTGGATCAATACAGGGGGTTGGCAAAATGCATCTTAACCTCCTCTGCAAGTGAAGTGAGTGGTCACATCCAGGCCCTCAGTCCTTCCCTTGCTAAATCCTGCTGGCTGCAGGAATTACTACATCTTAGAGCAGGGCTGTGTGGCCAAAGCTGCGGTGCTGATAGCATTTCCTGGGGCTGTCTGGCTATCCCAGGGCCCTGTTCCCATGGCACATGGGGCCACCTCCCACTGTGGGTACAACAGTCATCGGGGATGAAGATGGAGGGCTTGGGGTGGGAATCAGGGACTCTGCCAGGGCAGGGATTTCAGGAAAAAGCTTACTGCAGGCAGCATTCTTGGGGGTACTGGGGATGACCTGGGCCTGTCCTCTTGTTCATGGGACATCAGGTCCAAGCAAAAAGCATCTGTGGAGCAGCAGAGGATGAAAAATGTGTCTCTTCCAGCTCTGTGCCCTAGTCACACTGGGGTCCAGCCAGGGCAATGGGGGTGGCTGGAGCTGCAGCACAGCCATGCCAAGGATGGAAGAATTGGCTCCACAGCACAGGATCTCTGGGACCAGAGCTTTTGCCATTGTGAGGCGGGATGTTTATAAGTTCCCATCTGGAGCTGGGCCATGATGTCCGTCCCTTTCCCGAGGTCACAGCCTGACCCTTAAAGCAAACAGCAAACAGCCCCAGCTTGGCATAAACCCCATAGGTTTGTGCAAGCCAAGAGCTCAACTTGGGGTTGGGGTTTGTCAGCTGGCTGTGCCTTCCTGCTCCTCCAACACCCAAGAAGTCTCCTTAGTCCTGCCTTGACCACCCCATAGGGCAGGAGCAGAGGCTCCCTGGGCTGCCAGCACCAAATCCCTGACAGTGCCAGGACCCAGCAGTTGCTGATGGGATTTGCCCTCCTGCTCCCGGTGGGCATGTCACATGTTGCTGTTTACAAAGCTGTGTGGAGAAACCCTGGCCGGATCCATCCCTGCCTGCCTTAGCCAGGCTTCCTGGCAGCAGCTGCTGGAGAGGTGCAGTGCCATGGATGTGCCCTGGGCTGTGCCACCCCTTTGGGTGCGGTGACAATTCCCAAGCCATGCCTGCCTGGCTGCCTGCTCGGACCCCCCATGGGGACCTGTTGGGGGAATATGCTGAGTGACACTGGGCACCCCAGTCACTCTCGGACCCTCCCACTCCTGGAGCCCCCAGGGGAAAATCCTGGCTTCCACACCAGTGTTATGAGTTTGCCGGGTCCGTAATCCCGGTCCCTAATCCGGGTTCCAAGGGGACTGTCACAAACTGCTGCTGGAGGGGATGAGATGGGATGGAGGGGATGGGATGGGATGGAGGGGCTGGGGCTGCCCCACCATCTGCTCCGGCTGTCACAGCCACATCTCCCCTTTCATATTCATCAGCATCACATTCATGCAGATTAAGTGGAGCGAGTGCCACCAGCTGCTGCGGCTCAGGCCATGCTAGCACCGTGGCACTCAGCACCCGCGGCCACCTTCCACCCTGGGGTCCCTGTGAGCCCTGGCCAGTGGCTTTGCTGCAAAGCATCACCCCTGGGGAGGGAAAAAACCCAACCCTGGATGCAGCTCAGCTCCACCAGCTCCTCGGCGTCATCTTCAGGGGATGCTGGAGGATCTGAGCTCGCCCTGGCCGCAGTGGACAGTGTGTCCCCAGGGCTGGAGGCCACGGCTGCTCCTTGCTGCGGCAGGAGCTGATCCCGTGCTGACCCCCCTGTCTGGGGCAGTCCCAGCTGTGTAGCATCTTGTAAGGAAATTAACTTTTCACTGATCTCCCAGCTTTGAGCCTGGGGATTAGAGCCCACATGGGCTGTGAACGGGCTCTTCTCTCTTTCTGAGGCCTTTGTGGGGCTGGCATGGCAGGCAGGGACAACTGCCCTGGCTGGGCTGCTCCCATCTTCCCCCACAGGTACTTGGTTCTTGGCTCCAATTCAGAGCTGGGCTCGCTGTTGGCACCCCTGGCTCTTTTGGCTCTGTTTATAATTAGGTGATGACAGCACGGGCATCCGGGTGGGGACCGAGCAGCCAGGCTGTCCCCAGGGACACGCATCACCCCATCACTCAGCATCCTGCCTGTCCCCAGAACCCACCAGCCCAGACACCTTTGGGTGCCCCCTTCCTACCTACCTCCATCCATCCCACCCTGGCCTTGCTTGGGTGGCTCCAATGGGCAGATTTTGGGTATAATATTGCCTCTGTCAGCCAGAAAAGCGAGGAAACAACCCCGCGAGCTGCAGAGCCGGGAGTACCGCAGTAATAAACAGCAGGTCGAGGCTGGAGATTGGTGCTGCTGGTATGAAAAGGAGGACAGGCAGGTTCGGAGCTCCGCCGGCTAATTAAGCAGCAGCTCCCTATAATGCAAAAGCCTTTTCTTTGCCGATAAGACCCATTTATAATGGGCTGAGCGGTCGCAGGCTGAGTGCTGGGGGGAAACAATTGGAAAGCATGCTGCTGGTGGGGTTGGGTTTTAAAAATAGACATGAAGGGTTTGCTTCTGAGCTTTTTTATTTTTTCCCCTCTTTTTTAATAAGAAAGAGAAGAAAGCAGCTCAGAGCTGCACTGAGAGTTCCCCATGGCCTAGAGGAAGAGCAGGGCTCTGAGGACAGCACTGAGCATCCTGTGAGCCCAGCAGGAATGCTTCAAAGCAGGGAGCACGGCAATGGATCGATTGGGCTCGCAAGCCAAGTAGTCCCCAGGGACGGAATGGGAAACTATCTTGAGGGAGGGAGGGAGGGAGGAAATGGAACAGGGCTGCACATGCTGTCCTTGCCATGGCCAGAACATGGCCACGCACTGGCACTGGGATGGGAGCAGGGGGACAGTGTGTGCCGCTTCTCTGTGTGTCTCCCGCATTGTGCTGGGCTCCAGCCAGGCCCTGCAGCTGCTGAGGGGGGACTTGCACCCAGCCCTGGCACCACTCATGGCCCCTCTCCACCCAGGACAGGCCCCACAGGAAGAGCCTTGACCGAGTGGCCTGATCCTGCCACCACACAGGGTCAGGGCTCACCAGGATAACACACAGAGGTGCTGCCAGTGAATAACTCTGGGGCCGATACGCTGGCACCTGGATGCCAGCCCGGGAGATAGGGTCTGGGAGGGAGGCCAGGACACCCAGGTGCCAGCCCCCAAGATGAGGTGCTGGGCTGGGAGCCAGGGTTCCTGCCTGCTTCTTCCTTTTGCTCCCAGTGATTCTTCTCTAACTGGCTGCCTGGGAACTGCCAGCAGTGGGGCACAGCCCCGTGCTCAGGCCAAGCCCCCATCAGTACAATCTGAAGCAATGGGAAAGCTCCACAGGTTAAAAAAAGGAAACACTTCATATTTTTAACCTCCTGTGAGCACTGGACCTGCATTCCCCTGGCCCTGGGAGCCCTGGCCACTGCTGTTTTGTAGCAGCAAGCACTAAATATTTATTTAACTTCCTGCCGTATTAGAACTAATCACTCGTATTTTCCATCAAAGCTTCATTTTCATCTTAACGTAATTCCATCTGTGCACGCACAGCCGCATCCTGCTCACTGGAAAGGCAGCTCTGAGGCCGTCAGCTGCACCCACTCTCAGCAGAGATGAGGGGTCTGTCTCATCTCATCTTGGAGCACAGACTGGGAGACCTGTGTCCCAGCTGGGCTTCCCCTTGGGCTTCCCACTGGATTCTCATTCCTGGTGCAGGGATCCCACAAGCAATGCCATTGCTTGTCCCAGGAGCTCTGAGCCATCCCCAAGGGCTCACAAATGACCTGATTCCCAAATAATCTGGCAACATCCTCCACTGCTCAAGGTCCCAATGTGCTCCATCACAGCAGAGATGCCTCCATCCCACCAGGAGCCGCTATGGATTTGCTCTCAGCAAAGCCCTGAGCCTGGGTGCAATCCTGATGCCCAGGTAGCATCAGCCACCACTGGCTTCTCACAGCCCAAATCCAGGGCAGGTCACACCTCCCACCACTGGATCACCCCAAAAAGCAGCTCTTACTGTCTTTGCGGTAGTAGAGGATCTCGAGCTTGCACTCCTCAGAGCCGAGCAGGGCCTGGGTGAGCTGGGCAATGGAGCTCTTGGTGGTGTCGGGGCCGGTGAGGAAGTCGCAGGTGCAGGGCCGCTGCATCACCTCCACGCGGGAGTAGCCGAACATCTCGCAGAAGCCGTCGTTGCAGTAGATGATGGCACAGTTCTCCATCTGGGCGTTGGCAATGAGGAACTTGCGGTCTGCGGGGAGGCAGGAGAGCACGAGGCTTAGAGGGGTGGTGGGGACCCACAGGGATTGGGGACGGCCTGGGTGCAGGGGGGGAGCTTGTGGTTTCTGATGTCACCCACTGTGGGGCTTGTGCAGAAACAGGCTCCCTGGGGACACCGGTGACAGGTCTGGGGGGAAGGTGGCTGACCTCAGCCCACAGCATCCCAGGTACTATCTTGCCTTCTGCTCTGCTCTTCAGAGAGAGAAAGTGTTCCCAGTTTCACGTGTATTTGAGACTGTTGGGACAGGGGGACCCAAACGGGGTTTCTCAGTAGAGGCAGTTTTTGCTGGGGTTGGCCAGTCCCTGCAGCCTTGACATCTCACCGCTGGCATGTGGGGACTCTCTGCCGTCTAACACACGGGCAAGCTGTCCCTGACCGGCCCTGCAGGCAGAAGGAGAGCTGCAGCCTCTGTCCTTTCCCAGGAGCTTATCAGGGACCTGAGTTATCTCAGAGACTTTCCACCCTTGCTCAGGTTTGACTGAAGTCAGGCAAGGGGCAAGAGGAGGAGTAAGCGTGAGGCTTGGCTTCATGGGAAGCAGGGGTGAAACCCATCACATTAATGATTCTGCTAATGTTTTGTAGGATAATTGTGCCTTTGGGCTGAAGGTGAAATCCAGATCCCCCTGGGCTTTGTCACCCCTGTGCTCAAAAAGAAAAGTGCTCAAGTGAAGGAAAGGGGAAACTGAGGCAGGGAGTGGTGCTGGCCCATTCCCTCCTGGCACTGCAGCCACCTAGGCTGGGCTGAGGCCAGACTCACTGCCTTGCCAGGGTGTGTGGCAGCGCTGCACAGCCCACGTCACCCAGCCCACATGGAGCCACTTCCATCCTTATCTTGGGGGTGAGCTTTGATTTGGTTTGATTTTGGTTTTTTTTTCCAAGGATATCGGGGAGTGCTGGGCTGTGGGACAGGCTTGCTGGGATGTGACAGGGGCCTGGATGTGTATGTGATGGGATGCCATGTGCCCCCCAGCACCATCTCCCTCAACATTTGGCATCAGCTCTGGGCTGGAGCTGGAGGCAAGTCTGAGCAGAGGGTCCATTTGGAGGCTGCCTCCCAGCCCAGACCCCAATTAATCTCCTGGATTACCCAGGAATGGCATCTGCAGCCTGCACGCTCCAGAACCCTGCTGCACTCCAGCCTCACTGGGAATTTCACCCAAATGCAAGAGAAACCTCTGCACAGCTGCAGCACTGAGCGCCAGGACCTGGTGGGGTGGGGGAACCCCTCCCAGGCACATCAGGGCTCTCCCCAACGGCACCTGCAGAGTCTCAGCTCTGGAGGGTGCCTCCCAGGAAAAACAGTGTCCCCAGGGATGCTGCACAAGTCTCCTGCTTCATTCCACCCTGTGACAGCCCCTTGGTGGCCCTTTGTGGGGGACTCCCACTCCGGCACCTTTCCCTTTCCCACACAGGGCTGATGACGGTACCGATGCTGCAAACAGCACAAACCACCACAGACAAATGTTTCCCAGTTCATTCTTCCCGATCCTTCTATATCCAAATTGCTTTGCCAGGTGGAAGGCAGCACAAGGAGGGACCTTCTCCCAAAGCCCTGCTCCTGGGGCACACTCCCCACCTGTGATGAACAGTTTCCCCCATCCAGTGTCAGGTCCATGGACTGGATCCAGTCTGGATCCTGGCTGGGCTGGCGCAGGACAGGATTTACAGGGCTGGCAGGGCGCCGGAGCAAGCTGTGCTGAGTGCAGGGATGTGACCAAGACCAGGATGGGAAGGAGCTGCAGAGCCAGGTCTCCTTGGGGGTATTTTCACCCCCCAATTTACTTTCTGCCTTGCCCTCACCTGCAGATTTTGCCTTGGTCTCACGGTACCAGGGCTCTGCCCTGGTCCTGGCAGGGAAGAGTTGGGCCTCTCTGGCTGCAGCGGGGACTCACCAGGAGCAGCTACACCCATGGGAGCTGCGGTGTTGGGGGTGAAGGCACCCACAGGCATGGAAGAACTCACTGCCTGTAGCAAAGATGTATTAGGTGTGCTGGTTTGGTGTCTCCCAACACCTGTCACAGCACGAGAGTGCTGCGGGGGAGTGTGGGGTGATGTTTTGGCAGAACCCAGCTGGTGCCCGACATGGCTGGCAGAGTGCGGGCAGGGAGCAGGCAGGGAGCGGGAAGGGAAGAGGGGGCCTGGCTGCGTCCTCACTGTCACACCTCACTGCGTGGCCCCGCTGCTCCCCAGCCACTGCTTCCCAGGGGGAACTGATAGGAACCAGGGACAGTTTTTCTCACTTTCAATCCCCAGGGTCACGTCAGTCACTGCCAGGCCAGGCAGTGCAGATCCGGCAGGGATGGCAGTGCCAGGGAATTTGCCCACCCAGGAAACTTGGACACCAGAGAAAATTCACAGTGAGCCGGGGCAGTGAGGGGTGCACAGCCCCAGCACCCCACAGAAGCCCCCCGAGCTCAGTTTTTGGGGGACCCTAGCCCCTGATCCCCTCCCGTCATCCCCAGCATTGTAGGGGGGACCCAGCCCCGTCGGGATGCCCAGACAGTGGGAGCGGAGCCCCCGCGCCCCCACCCAGCCACACGCAAACCCCAGCGCTCCCCGATGTGCACGAACTCTTCGCTGTATTTGACACAAAAACCAGCCCAAAAATTCATATAAAGGGATTACTCGGAGCAACAGCAAATGGCAACATTTCACCAGGGACGGCGGCCGCCGAGAGCGCAGAGTTGAAGGCAAACAGGCAGCGAGCCCGACAGCGCCGGGGTACACCCTGTCCCCCAGTCCAGCCAGCCGGGACCCCCTCGTCGCCAGCCCGGGCACACCCTCCCAGCCCGGGGACTGTGGCGGTCGCCGTCTCCACAGCCCCCGGGGAAACACCGGGGCTAGGATCACTCGTCCCCCTGTGTCGCCCTGTCTATAAATACCCGCGGGGACACTGCCTGGCTGTCGCCCACCCCTCTCCCCACTCGGGAAGTCACAGGGGCGCCTCCGTGCACCCGGAGACACCTCCCGCCGGCCCCCCCTCCCCTCCCCGCTGTGCTCAGAAGTTGGGGGGCCGCCCCGGCCGCGGGGGAAGCGGAGCGGGACCGGAGGGTGCGGTACTCACTTTGTCCTTCAAATTTGCGGATGATGGTGTCCAGGTAGGTGTTCTGGGGGGCCACATGGCCCCGGCGCACCGGCATCGCTCCGCTGCGCTCTGCGCGCCCCGGGAGCAGCGGAACTTGCCCGCGGGCGCGGCGGGGAGCGCGGCCCGGCCCCGGAGCGGCGCGGCACGGCCCGGCACGGCGCGGCCCCGCTCCGCCTCACCCCAGGGCTGACCGAGCTCTGGAGCTCAGCCGGCCCGGGGCTCCCATGCTCCCGGTGGCCGGAAGGGGGAACCCCTCCGCCCGCCCTGCCGCGCCCGGCCCCGGGCGGGGGCGGCCGGGGAGGATGAGGATGGGAGGGGGAAGCGGGGGAGAGAAGGGGGAGGACCCGCTTGAAAGCGGGAGAAAATAATAGAATAAAATAATAAGAGTAGAAATCCCCAAAGTGCTTAGTCACCGCTGCCCCGGCCCGCCGGAGGCTCCGGGGGAGCCGTCAGCAGCAACAGCTGCCGGCCGGGGAGCGCGCACCCCCCGGCGCCCCCCGGGGCTCCCCCGGGCCCCCCGGCATCTCGCGGCACCGGCACCCGCACGGCCCCGTCCAGCGCCGGCCCCGCGGGCGGGGGGGCTCCGGGGCGGGGCGGGGCGGGGCGGGGCGGGGGAGCAGGTGGGTGCCGGGGGTGCGGGGATGGGGTCCTCGAGGGGCTGGGGCAGGGGGTGCTGAGAGGTGAAGGAAGCTTTGGGGCCCTGGGACAGTGAGAGGGTGGGGATGGGGTCCTTGTGGGGCTGAGATGGGGGTGCCTGGAGGGGATGGGGATGGGGGTCCTTGTGGGGCTGGGGAAGGATGTCCTGGAGGCCTGGGGTGTTGGAACGGGAGGTTGTGCTGGGGATGGGGGGAGTTGATAGGAGTGCAGCTGAAGGGTGCTAGGGGCGCTGGAGAAAGGGGTGGTGAAGGAAGGGGTGCTGGAGCGGGGTGCTGGAGGAGGAGGCGCTGGGGGGTGCCGGGAGCTGACGGGTGGGGATGGTGAAGGAGGATGGTGGAGGAGGGAGTGATGAAGAGCGCTGGGGTACTGGGGGTGGCAGAGGAGGGGATGCCGGGGTGCAGGGGTGGTGAGTGGAGGGGGGCGTGCAGGTGGTGCTGAGGTGCAGGGGGTGGTGCGGGGGAGGAGGAGATGCAGAGGTGCAGAGGCCGAAGAGGGGGTGCTGCTGGGTGCAGGGATTGGGAGAATGTCTGTGGGTGCAAGGGTACAGGAGCAGAGGAGAGGGTGCTGAGGGGAGGGCGCAGGAATGCAGCAGGGGAGAGGGGGCCGGTCGGCGCAAGGGGGAGAGTAGGGAGTGTCGGGGGGTGAAAATGGGGTGCAAAAGAAGGGGGGGAGCTGTGTCGGGACGTTGGGGATGCCGGGGGGTGCCGGGGAGGAGGTCAGGGTGCTCCTGGAGGTCTCTGAGGTGCCGAGGAGGAGGTCAGGGTGTTCCCGGGGTGCCGGGGGGTGCCGGGGGGGAGGTCAGGGTGCTCCTGGAGGTCTCTGAGGTGCCGAGGAGGAGGTCAGGGTGTTCCCGGGGTGCCGGGGGGTGCCGGGGGGGAGGTCAGGGTGCTCCTGGAGGTCTCTGAGGTGCCGAGGAGGAGGTCAGGGTGTTCCCGGGGTGCCGGGGGGTGCCGGGGGGGAGGTCAGGGTGCTCCTGGAGGTCTCTGAGGTGCCGAGGAGGAGGTCAGGGTGTTCCCGGGGTGCCGGGGGGTGCCGGGGGGGAGGTCAGGGTGCTCCTGGAGGTCTCTGAGGTGCCGAGGAGGAGGTCAGGGTGTTCCCGGGGTGCCGGGGGGTGCCGGGGGGGAGGTCAGGGTGCTCCTGGAGGTCTCTGAGGTGCCGAGGAGGAGGTCAGGGTGTTCCCGGGGTGCCGGGGGGTGCCGGGTGCGGGGCCCCGAACCTGGCGCTGTCCGCTCGGGTGGTGCTGAAGGGGCGAGCGGGGCGGGCGGGAGGGGCGGATGGCTGCTTGGTTGGGGGGGGGGCTTGGCATGGGTGGACCCGGTCTGGCGCAGGGCTCTGCGGGCACGGAGGATCCTTGAGGAACATGGAGCGTTCCGAGAGTCCTGAGAACTCTGAGGAACACGGAAAGCCCAGGGGGTCCTGGCAGCTCTGATGAACACGAAGAATACAGGAGGTTCCAGGGTTCTGGGGTCACAGAAAGCCCCAGGGGCTCTGTAGGGTGCGGGCGTCCTGGTGGGTCCCCAGGTCTCTGTGGGACATCGGGGTCCCATGGTGATGCTGCCCTGCTAGAGCAGATGTTCAGACCTAGACCCAATTCAGTTCTTCTCCTGCCCACCTCAAGGGTGGAGGCCAAGGGGACCAGCTCCCTTTCCTTCCTGAGAAACCCGCTCTGGCCTATCTCCTTCTCCTGTGTCCACTGCTAAGGACAGTGTCCACTGAGGGGCTTTCTATTATTATTTTGTTATGCATGGTTTTTCAGGCATGAAATTGGTCTAAGAGGATTATGGTCCATTATCATCAGCAGAAGTGTTTTGCTGGGATTTTCAATTAATATTCCAGTGCACCTCAGTAATGCCCATGTGGACCGGGCCACGCCAGTGGGACACTCGACCCACAGCATGGTTTGCCCAGGTTGCCTCCTGCCCCTGGGCCAGCCATGCAAGTGGGTGAGCAGAGGCAGGTGCCCTTTCAGGCCCATTTCAGAGCCTCACTGCTGTTTTTATCTCCATCTCTCAGAGAAGCCAGCCTTCCCTAGCGGAGAAAAACTTGTTCTATTGTTGAAGAGGGTGAAAAACCCATTATCTCCCCCCATCCACTCTGCACACTGCCTCTGCCGTGATTTACTGCGAGTCGTGGAGGATGTTTTGCTCTATATTACACAGATGCAGCTTAATAGCATGGGGGAGGGAGAGGGACACAGAGTCCAGACTCCTGCCTTCTCTGTTTTCTTGTTGATATACTGTGTGACTCAAGGGAGACAGCTCTGTGCCGCAATTTCCTTTAGGAAATAGGGACATTGGTCACTTGGCCTGGTGAAACCTCTCTGAGATTCCTGGATGACTGGTTCTGCAGGGGAAAGCAAACTATTACTACTACAGCTAATATGATAGTAATTATGATTATTAATCACCAGCCAGTCAGGATTTAAGGTTGGCCTCCTGCCCTCCTCTCATCCCATAAATCAGTCCGGGATGTTCATGGACGCATCACGTGGACAAGGATGTGTCTGACGATAAGGGGCACGTGCTGGCTCCCAGAGTGGAGTGTGGGGGCACCAGCGCAGTGCATGGGGCAGGGGGCAGGGCACAGCCCGGCCTCCCCAGCCCCTCTGCCAGGGCTGGGGCTGTGCAATGACCCCAGAAAGGCTTGTCTTGCTCCAGGCATAGCAGTGGGGCCCCTTTGATCCCCCTTTCCCCAACCAGGGGGTCTCGTTCCAGCACTTGACTGGTGGAAGAGCTTCTCTTAACCAACCCTCTTCCCCACACAGCCCTTGCATATGGAGTTGAGTCGTGTCATTCTCTTTCAGGAGCTTCACTGAGCTCCAGGAGCCTCCCAGTGCACCCATGGTTCTTCTAGTCTCCTCACAGCTCCCCAGTCCCCTCAGTGCATCCCTGTAGGGCCCGGTCATCCATGCAGCTGCCAGTCCATGCCCTGCCTCCCTGCCCTCTTTGGAGCACTTTATGCCCAGACTCCTTTCAATTCCCTGGGTTTTAAGCATATGCTTGTAGTTAATCCTGTGCTTACATTTTATCCCAAATTGGAAAAATTGGGGTCTTTGGGAAAATTCTCCTGCTGTTCAAGTCAGCTGAAGGGCTCCCTCTAATTTAACTGAACAGTAATCCTCTCTCTCCCTGCCCATCTCTCCTCCTCCTCCCTCGCTCAGTTCTACTTCTCCCCCCTGCTCCTCCTCCTCTTCCTCCTCATTGAATGTTTTTGAGGTTTTGCTCCTTTCCCCTTTTTTTTTCTTCATTCTCACACCCCGGGGAATCAGTGGGAAACTACCTGGCTTCCAAGGGCAAAGGAAACCTGGGTGCTTCCAAAGGGTGTCCTCCCCCTCCCTGCTCCTGGGAGTGCAGGAAATTATCACCTACTCAGTGAGGGGCTGCCCTGGGCAGGCACAGGCACATTGGGAAAGGAGGTGCAGCCTTAATGGGGTGTGGATTTGGGGTGGGAGGTGTGGGATGGAGGGGATGGGAGCCCACTTGGATCCCAGCATGGCAGCTGTCGGCTGGCGCTTGCCAGGAGAAATGTTTGCCAACTGAGAGGCGACATTTCTCCATATTTCTGTAATTAGAGCCACACTGCAAACACAGCTGGGAAGAGAGAGACAGGGCTTTCGTGTCCCTAAAGCTGCTTCCAGCCACCAGGACTGTCCCAAGACACTCTTGGGTGTCCTTCTGCCTGGCATGGCTCATGCACCTGCTTTGCCCTTCACTTTTGGAAGATGCTCCAGGGATGTCACACAGGAGGGAGGAACTGGGGCTGTAAATTTATTTTGCAGGTGGAAGGATGCTCCTTGTCCTGGCTCCTTCCTCTGCCTCACCACTCCAAATCCTGATGCATTTTTCAGGGTCTCACCTCCACACTGTTTGTTAAGTATAAAACAAAAAAACCCCACCCAAAACAAGGGTAAAATGTGCAGCCAAATTGAACCCTCATCAGCCCAGTCCTTCCAGCCCTGGGAGACTGCAAATCTGGGAAGGACTCAGTGACATTAAACCAGGTCATGGACATTGTTTCCTGACAAAGCCACTTCCCACTTGTAAGTGGCAGGAAAAGCCATGGAGACTCTGCTCTGGGACTCAGCCCGTGCAGTTCATGACATCCCCCTGGCATCCTGCCTGTCCTCACTGCACAGCAGGGGAAACTGAGGCACGGGGTAGGCGCGTGACTCACCTGCCAGGAGGATGGATGGGGCCTGCAGGCTGCAATAACTCGTGATGCTGCAGGGAAGCACAGGGAAAGGCAGGATGCAGCTGTGGGAAGGGGGGTGCTGGCAGCGGCTGCAGCAGGTCTGTCTGACAGAAACTCCTGGGCAAGGGGGGATAGGAGCCAAGTGCCAAGTTCCCAGCACCTTTGGTACGGGACAATTCTCTCCCTGTCACCTGGGATGCCTCAGTGGGACGGTGTCAGCTCAGGGGGGAGCCCCTAGGGGTGGGGACAGTTCCCTGCCAGCGCTGGGACATGGGCAGAGCCTGCTTTGGGATCCTGCTGCTGAGGCACCCCCAGACAGGGCGATGTTGCCCATACAGGGTAGGGACTCTACAGGGCTGGGGAGGGGGCCAGCCCAGCTGGCACCCCTGAATGCATCCCCTGGTGAGGATGCGACCCTGCTGGGTGCCCAGCGCATCCAGCCACAGACATGGATGACACCCCTCCACCGAGGATGGACATTGGGAGGGTAGAGGTGTCATTTGGTTTGGATCTGGCCCTGTCCCCCTTGGTAGGGAATTCTAGCTAAGCCATGGGGCTGGGGAGAGTCTGAACTTGCTTGGGGGGGGAATATGGGGTCTTTCCCCTCACCCCCAAATTCACCTTTACCCCCCTCAGCCCTGCTTGAGCAGTGGGTAGGGAAGGATGATGCTGACCAGAGCTCGCAGGGGCTGAAGCCAAGGGCAAGGAGCTGCAGGAATGGGGCTTTCTCACAGCTCACTACATCCCTTCCACAATTCTGCTGTCCCCTGAGACCCCCCCAACACCACCTCGACCCTCTCCTCTGCCCAGGGTGGCCCCTGCTGACAGCCCCCAGCTGCTGCCAAGCTGTGGCTGCATATTTCCAGGCGCTCCTTGTCCCCGGGGAAGGGGAATGTGAGGAACGCAGCCCTGTGCACCCTGTCTGCTGCTGCCCAGCCACCCGTCAGCTAAGAATAGACCTGGCTTGGCCAGGCCCCACCAGCACCAAGGGGCCGCGGGTTGTGGGAACCCCCAGTCACCCTCCTGTAGTGGATAATGAACCTAAAAGAATGAAAAATGGATTTCTCTGATGCCTAAAGGGTCCTTGTGCTGGTGAAGGGAACCCAGAGTGTTTCTTGCTTTGAATTAATGTGATTTTAGAGCAAATCTCTCTGGAAGCTTCATGTACAGGCAGGGGGGTGCAAAGCAGCCCCCCAAGCCTCAGTACCTGCTGCCTCCTGAGCTCCCCTCTAGGAGTTCTGTGAATTGAGGGGGAATCTCCTCCTTTTCTCTGCTTTTACATTTCTTTTTTCTCCTTAGGGAGTGATTTCGCTGAGCCTCCTAATTTCAGCTGCAAGCATGATGCAGAAGCCAGAAGGCAGCAAAATCTCTCCAGATGTTATCACAACAGGGAAGGGAAATCATCCTTGGTTTAAAGCTATCTTGTAAAACACTGCTGCTGGCTTGGCAGAGCCCTCGGGGCACCCGCCAGCCCTCACTGCCCTCAAAAGTTTCACCTAGGCACGCTATCTCAGCTGAGAAGCTCCAGTTGAGCCCCAAGTGGGACCATCAGCCTCCCCCTGGGCTGGACTGGGCATAACCTTGTGTCCGGCCCCATCTCCTGGGTGGACTTTGCACCTGTGTTGAAGGCAGCCTGGTGTCCAACCCCATCCCATCTGCTGCGTGGACCTTGGCCCCGTGTGGAAGGTTGGCCGGTGTCCAATCCCACCTGCTGCACTGAGCTTGGACCTGCGCTGAAGGAGCCTGGTGTCTGCCTCTGCCTTCTGCATGGCCAGCGGGCCTGGGCTGTCTGCCTCTGGACACAGCTCAGCGCACCCACCACCCACCCTCGTGTCCATGGTAGGACAAACTCAGCTCCTCTGTGAATGCTCTGATATCTAGTTAGGTCTGAGCCTGTGCTGCAGTCCCTGAGTGTTCAGTGTGGCTCTTTTTTTTTTTTTTTTTTAAATCCTCTTCTCCAGAAAGCAATTTTCATGAAACTTGCAGGATCTTGATGGTCTTGGAGACCTCTTTTCCCCCACTAATGGGGCAGAAAGGAGCCAACGAGCTCAAATTACCAGTGAGGAGCTGAGCTGGATGGAGCACACCTGCACCAGCCTGATTTCCCAGGCTGAAAATACACTTGGCTTCCAACTCAGCTCTCACCGTGCCAGGTCTCTGCTCCATGAGCAACGCACTGTCGGGAAGGGGGGAGAGGAGGGGGCCTGGTGTGCCGGGATATAAAGCAGATGCACCAGGATGTGGCGAGGGAAGGATCCCGTGTGAGTGCCGGGGCCTGGGGCTGCTGCTCCCGGGACCAGGGGATGAACGGCTGGGGTGCCACCTCCCCGTGGGTGTCCTGTGCTCGAGGAGGATGGAAAGCAAACAAACACCCGAGCGTGGGCGGGCAGACACCTGCCTTCTGCTCGTCTGCCAGGTGCAATAAGCCGCTCCCAAGCCTCAGCTTCCCGGTGTAAGACATGACAGAGGGCAGAGGCCATCGGATGGGAGAGGGATGGGGGGGATCATCCAGATCCCCTCATTTCCCCTGCTGCTTCGGGCTGCAGCAGATCACAGCTCTTTAAGGCTGCAATAATCCCCAGCCTGGGATTAGTTTTGCACCTAATCACTGCAGAACAAATACGAAGTTTTATTTACAGAAGCAGAAGAAAGACAAGGCCGGGGATGGGGGGGGTGGGGTGGGCCTCAAGCACGGCTGATCCCAAGATAATCAGGAGCTGGAGGGCAGGAGGTGATCGCTGACCTTGGACCCCCCGCCCCGGCTCTTACGTAAATGTGCCGTTGAGTGCTGGAGTCACAGCAGCCGTGAGCTCCAGCCTTGTCCCAGCTTGGGCTTGGTGACCCCCCAGCCCTTTAAACAGTTCATGTCTGGACTTGGGGGATTTCTGGCCCTGATTCAACCCCTCCCTTAGGCATGTGCTTCATTGTGAACCCACGAGCTGTCAGCTCTGATGGGAGCCGCAATTCAGGGGAGGATGGAGGTGCTGCAAAGGGATGCTGATCTTTCATGATGGGGATGGGGGAAGCTGGGTGCTGCAGTTATGTTGCCCCAAAGCCAGGCTGGTCCCCAGGGATTTGTGTTTGCATTGTGTTGGAGTGGCAGCTCTCCTGCTTGAGAGGCTTGTTCCACTGAGCCCTCAGCCCACATCCAAGAAGAAGCTGAACTGCTGCTTGGAGGGTGACAAGACATAGGTTTATTTTTCATCCATGCAAGCGAACAGCCTGGCAGCAGGCAAACCAGGATGTGCTCCATCCCTCCCCAAACTGCCCTCTGTCAGTCAAGTCTCTGTGGCTTTGCCCACAGATCAGAACTGGCTGGTGGGTGAGCAGGCTGGACCAGCTCCAGCACTGGGCACAGGGGCATCTTGTGACGGCTCCGTGCCTGCCGGAGCCTGAATTTCTCTTTCCCCTGATGCAGACATTGACAAATAAATAGCTCTTCTCTGCTTTGGCTCTTGCATAGTGGAAAGGAATGTCTGACCTGATAGGAGAGAGGAGTCCTGGGTTGTGGAAACCCATGGCTTCCTTGGCAAGTGTGCCTGTGGCATGGCTGCCAGCCTGGCCAAGTGCCCATGCTTGCACCCTGTCTCTGCTGCCCCGCTGGTGGCTGCCTTATTTCAGTTCCATTTCTGAGCTGGATTTGAAGGCCTTTCTCCTGGCTGAGGAGAACTTGATACCAAAGAAGGTGGTGGTGATCAGGAAGAGGAGTGCCAGGGCAAGCAGGACCCAGCCACCTGCTGTGGCTTGACTTTCGGTCAGGGACATTCCCAGGAAATCAGTTTTGCTGGAGCCATCTTGGTCTGGAGTGGCTGGAAAAGAGAGAAATGAGATACCTGGTTGGTGCTGGGGACTCTGGGCTGTGGTATGTTGGGTCACCAGCTGGTCACCCTTGCTGGTCTCTTGGATGCCCTTTGAACTCAGCTCCATGAGGAATCAAGGAGAAGCCTCCAAACACCCTGTGTGGTTTTTGGGGTGGCCAAGGGGCACCAAGAGAGCTCCATTTCATTCTGACTCTGTTGAGGGCTAAGCCCTGGCCCATCATGGACCTGTTGTGCTTGGCTGAGCCCTGCATACCTGTGTAAGGAGTCCAGCTGTACTCGGGCCAGCCCAGGACCTCCCCGTTCTTCTCATTCTCCTTCTCCAGCCATGTCATGAGTGGCTTGAAGTAGCTCATCAGGGCCTCTGCTGACATGTTGGACTGCCCCGTGATGAGCTGCATGGCTTCGGGCCACGGCTTGCTGAAACCCAGCTTCAGGGCATCCCTGTGGCAGGAGAAATCCGCTCCAGTGGGTTCCCCATCATCCTCTTGGCCGCCAGCCCCTCCCTTTCCCTTGGTATCAGCATCCCTGGGTATACTCTGTACCCCCAGAACTATAGGGCTGCCAGCCCGGAGCGCAGGCAAGAACGTTTTTCTTGAGGGGAAGAGGGGTTTGCATGGATTAAAACCCTCCAGTGAATCCAGCCTTATGCAGAGCAGTCCCTGGGTGAAAGGGTTAATTTTGCAGGTGCTTTTCTGGAAGCAAGGGGGTTGTTTTCCCTAAGGAACTGGGGGCTGGAGGAGCATAGGAGGAGGAGGAGGAGGAGGGAGCCTTCCCCCTGCCAGGGGCCTAGCTACCATCTAGTGGCTGCTTTTGCAATCACAGCCCCAGCGCCCAGCCCAAGGTGACCCTGCCCCAGGTATGGGATGGGAGGGATGACCAGTGGCTGTGTTGCCTCTTGTCTTGCTGGGCTGGCTTTAAGGCATTTGGGGACATAGATGCCTTGGCTTTGCCCTGCCCACACACCTACCCCAAGATCTTCCCAGCCTCCTGAGACTCGTAGATGTCACAGGTGTGCAGGGGACCCTCGTGCCTGGCTGCATTACAGAGTGCCTGGTGGAACTGGAACTGGATCACAAAGCTGACGAAGTACCTGGTGGAGAGGGATGAAGAGATGGGAATGGACCCTGCTAGTGCCTGTGCAAGAGAGGGTGTAGCCCCCCTCATTCTCTGGTTGCACTCTCCCAGTCTGGAGGAGCATCACTGGCTTTGGAGCTACACCTGCTTCAGCTCAGCTCAACCTGCTGAGGCCATTGCTCCCATGATGCATTTTGCATTTGTTGGAGTGGATGAGCTCATCTTCCTTGTATAGGGAGAAATTCCCCCAAATCTAGACTTCTCCTCTGAAGCTCTGTCAGGGTCTCTGGAGCTGCCCAGCCCACACAGGATGGTACCACCAGCCATGAAAAAAGGTGTCATCACTGGCATCTGACCTGGGGATCCTGCTTCTGTGTCCAAGTGGTGTCCCTCATGCCCCAGCCCTGCTGGCTCACCTAATGTAGGGGACATTGGCAGGGATGTGAAACTTTGCCCCAGGATCAAAGTCATCTTCAGACCTCAGTGCTGGTGGGCACAAGCCCTGGTACTTCATCCTGGGTGAGAGAGGGAGAGTCAGGCCAGCCTGGGGAGGAGGAGGTGGGGTAAAGTGGGAAGGAACATAGTGGGGTGTGAGGACAGAGGGAGGGGTTGTGTATCTCATCATTCCCATTTCAGTCAACTGGAGCACAAGGAGAAAACACCCAGCGGGATGATGGCCAAGGCCCTTGTCCCAGAGAGGGGTCTGAATTCAATCCTACCTGAGGTTCCACCACTCCTTGTTGTACTCATCCTCTTTGATGCGCCCGTCAAACACCTTCCAGCGCCACTGGTCCATGAGGTATCCAAAGGGCAGGAAGGCGATTTTGTCCAGGGCGATGCTCATCAGGTAGTTAATATCACTTTCTGCCCGGGGCATGAAGATGTGAGCAAGACAGTGCTGTACCCACCTCTCCTCTCTCTATGGGTCATTCTGCCCCAGACCTGGGTGTCCCCAACAGGTTCTGTCCCCTCCATGCATGCAAAGCCACCATGTATGTCCCCAAGCCCTTCCACCCTGTCCATCCCCTCCTGACCATCTGCATTTCCAGCTGTTCCCATCAGCATCCCCACATTTGCTGTGTGGCCCTCCAGCTCACCTTCGTTTTCCATGACTTGGTCCAGCAGATTGATGCTGTGCAGGTGTTTGGGGGTGGAGACAGACAAGGCCATGACATCCCCAACAGCCTCGTGGAAGCCAGGGTTGGCCCCGTCACGGAAGGAGACGGGCTGGTCCTTGTACTGCAGGAAGTACTGGACGTGGCCCATCTCGTGATGCACTGTGATGAGGTCGTCCATGTTCACCACCGTGCACTGCTTGATCCTGGAATGGGACACAAGGGTTGGGGGAGAAGGGAGGGCAGTGGTGGTGTGAAAACCTCTGGGAACCACCATGTCCCCTTGAGCTGTTTTTCCTTTCTGTGTGCCCCCACCCCACATCTGGTGCCAGGCCAGGCTGGCCCTACTCCATGGGGTTGGTCTCTTCCTTCTCCTGCATCTCCTGCTGACCTTGCCCATTCCCTGTCCCTGTTCATCAGCTTTTCCATTCTACAGGACAGGGCAGGGCAGGCACGGATAGCCCTCCATCCACCATGGGGACTCCTGCCAGCATCTTGAGTACAAAGGGAAGTGCCATAGTTGGGGTGCCACAGCCACAGAGCAAGATACACTGAGGTGGCGTCAGACCACGTGCCCTTATTCTACAAAGACGCTGCTTTCCGCCCCAGCACCACATCAGCTGCTCCCCATGGGCACCTGAAGTCCTTGCGATTGTAGAAATCCCAGGCCGAGGCGTGGCACACCACCTCCCGCCCATCCGATGGTTTCTCGATCATGGACTTGTCCCAGAATTCCTGTGGCATTTTGATGAGGCCCAGAGAGGTGAAGAAACGGTCCGACTCTTCAAACATTTTCTTGGGTGTCCAGCCCTGGGGAAAGAGCAGAGACCTGGTGAGGGACAGTGGGGGATGCTGGGGTGCTGGGGATGTGGAATGATGGGAGGACAGGGGTAGCCTTGTTCTGGGCAGGGGGATCTCTTGGAGTCAGCTAGACCTGGATCCAGGTCTTGGCATATAAAGGTAGGGAGAGAATACAGATGAGGCATGGATTTTTTTGGCAACAGTAGAGCATTTGGCAACATGGGTGGTGGCTACAGCCAAAGGTTGCTGGGTCCCAAGGGGCTTCCCCAGAGCAGTCTGGAAGATCACTGACCTGTTTTTTCATGGCCGGGGTGGCATCCACCTTGGTGGCATCAGGGAAAGGTATCACCAGGTCGAAAATGTTGGACCATGACTGAGCCCACATGTTGCCTGGGAAGCACAGGACAACGACACATGTCAGGAAGGAGACAGGGAGAGGAGAGCAACCAGGTGGATCACCCTGACTGGTCCCTGCATTGCCTGGTCCCTGCATTGCCTGATCCCTGCCCTGCCTGCACAAGGGCAAGGTGGGCAGGAGCCCATCCATGCAAGAGAGGTCAAGTAGTGCTGAACGTGCTGCCTTTCCCTGGAGCAGATTGGTCTCTACAGACCCATCCCAGGCGACCTTGTCCCTTCAGCCAGAGCTGAGCAGAGACCAGTCTTAACTCTTGACATGGCACAGAGCCAGCCACACCTCGTGGGAGATGCAGCTTAGCTCAAGCAGAGCCCCCTTACCTAGCAGATGGGCAGGGATGGGACCCTTCAGGTTTATGTGCTCTGCACCATACTTTCTGTACAGGGCTCGGCGTACATAAGCGTGCAGGTTGAGGTACAGGGGCTGCAGCTGCTGATACAGCCTCTCCAGATCTTCCTCAAAGGTGGGCGTCTCATAGAGGGATCTCCAGTAGGCTCCGTTGTCTTTGTAGCCTGTGGCAAGGCAAGAGCAGAAGCTGTCAGACATTGTCCTTCTTGGGCAAGACTGTCTTGCTGTTCAGACACTCCAGGTCCCTCCATATCTGTGAGAGAGTAAATCTCCTGGGAGTTAGTGAGATCTCCATACCCTTAGGATTTTGACCCCCAGTTGGATGAAGAGCCCAATCCTCTGCTCACAGGTGGTTAGAGCCATGGTAGGCTCTAGGGGAGCAGGGCACTGACCATTGAGCATGGCTGCCTTGTTGCTCAGTTCCACGTATCGCTTGTAGTTGTTCCTCATCTTCTTCCCAGAAGCATCCCGCCAGCCCTTCCAGGCGAAGAGGAGCTCATCATAGTCCCGAGAGGTGGCCATGATGTCTGTGAGGTCTAAGAGAGAGCAATGAAGCCACAGTGATGCTGTTGAATGGGCTGAACACGTGCAATGGTTCTATACCCAATGTGTTGCTCAGGGGCCATCATAGAGAAGGTGAAAGAACCTTTCATGGTCTTTCTTCATGCCCCATTTAAAAAAAAAATCCCTTCCTTCTGGGCCAGTGCAGATGCCCCACATGACACCCTGCTAGACCTTACCAGGATCCAGTGGGTGACAGGTTTTGTTCTGTCTGCAGACCTTGGCCACACTGTACGTGGTCTCCATATCTGAGAGGAGGGTGTTATACTGCAAAGGAAATCAGTTTGTAAACTGGTTATCCTTGCTCCTGATATCAGAGAATGTCCCAGCCCATCAAGGTGTGTTGGGGTTTTAGGAGTTCTCCTTCTGTTTTCTTTTTCTCTTTAAGAATTTTCCCCATACATGTCCCCATACATGTTGGGACAAATTACTGGGTGCTTAAGAAAAACAAAAGACCTGGCCATAGAGGGAGGGGTCCAACTGACCACTCTCTTTCACCTGGTCTTATGGGCTGTGAGTTCCCCGCGTTTGGATGGAGAGAGAGGCTGAAAGGAATTTGTCAGCACAGAAGGCTTCTGGTTTTTTGGCTGCCTTCCTTCTACTGGAGAAACCCCGGGATCCCAAAGCTGCCTTTCCCTGCCCCGCTGGGAGCCGGGTTGCGGCCGCCCTGCCTCCGCCGTTGCTGGGAGCTTTCGCTACTCTGTAGCCCCGCCATGCCCTGCCTGCCCAGACCTCCAGGGGTTCCCGCTGCAGCTCCGGAGTTTGATACATCTCATCTGCCACCCGGGATCTGTGCTCGTCCCTGATGTTCCAGCCTGCTATTCCAGCCTGCTATTCCAGCCTGCTGTTCCTGAGGGTCCGGCCGGACACCGGGATCGGCTGCCCAGGGGTTTGTGAAGCCTTTGTTCCATCCCTTCCCGGGATCCCAGGGCACCGGTGCCGCGTGCTCCCCGAGCTCGCTCCGGAGCGCCCCCTGCAGCCGCGGGGGAACCATCGCACCTGCCCTGCTCACCGGGAGCCGCCAGCGCCCCTGCCGGCTGCGAGCGGAACTGCACCCGAGGGGAAAGGGCCCGACAGCCGAGAAGGCTGGCACTGGGTTTGTGATTGTTTGCTGTCACTGCCATGGTTATTGCTGTTTTGTTTGACTGGTTATACACATAAAGATATATATTAATAAAGAACTGTTACTCCTATTCCTCATATCTTTGCTTGAAAGCCCCTTAATTTCAAAATTATAATAATTTGGAGGGAAGGGGGTTGCATTTTTTTTTTCATTTCAAGGGAGACTCCTGCCTTCCTTGGAAGACACCTGTCTTTCAAACCAAGACAAGGTGTTTTCTGGTGTTTTACTCTGGTCCCTTCCAAGATCCAGTTGACCCCAACGGAGGCAACATGGAGACAATAAAAGAGGGCCTGGGGCCAACAAGCAACGTGCCATTGTCATCCAAACATCCAGGCCCCACTGCAGCCTGGGATAGGCAGCCTTTGGGTGGGAAACCCTGAAGACAAGGATTTTGGCTTTGTGTAGATGGTACCAAGCCACCTTTTTAAGGGCTGATGGTGGCTGCCCAGTGGCATTTCTTAAATTTTGAGAGAAGCTTGTGTCTTCACACAGGGTGATGGCAAGGGACACCCTCTGTTGCTCTGTCCCCTTGCCACTCACCTCCTTCAGCTCACTCTCAGGCAGGGCTGCCCTCTCAATGACACTCAGCTTCTTGAGGATGCGGGTGACACTTTGGTCCTGGAAATCAGAGGTGTCAAACTGCCTGGCCCTCATGCCGTACTCCAGGGTGTGCTTGGACATGGCCAAGTTCTTCTCCAGCTACAATGAGAGAAGAGAAGTTGCTTCGGGGAGAAGACACAGGCCACCACTAGAAACACCACCTGGCATCCCATGACTGACATCCTCCCCATAGTTGCCTTTGTGGGTACCTCATGGGATGATGAGGGTTTTCAAGGAAAAAGCACCTCCTGGGTGAGAACGTTACCCCTTTATGAGGGGCAGAGGCTGCCCTGGTTTTCAGAGCTCCTGTGAAATGTGCCCTGGGTACCAGCTGCCTTCCCTGGCTGTTGGCTCTCCCTGTGCAGCCCCAGGGTCATTCCCATACCATGATCTCCTTGTTGTGGTCAGTGATGTTGGTGTTGTAGGCCCAGGATGCCTCGGTGTAGGCATTCCACACTTCTTCGGCCGTGCTGTTGTACTCAGACAAGAATTCTTTAGCTTGTGCCTCATCTGCTATTTTGTCTAGAGGAGGAAATAAACGGGGGAAGAGGCGAGGAAGGTCAGGAGAGTTGCAAGAGCACTATCCCATGGAGAAGCCATAGTTGAGCTTTTCCCAGAACTGCAGGTCCATTGAAGGATGCCACAACTTGGGAGCAGGCTGAGCTAAGAAATGAGGGCAGAGGGGCCCTGCTGGGGTGTCCCATTGGACAGAGGATGGGATAACAGGACAAGCTGCATGCCCTTGACTCTCCCGTGTGAGCACAAAGGATACAACTGAGAAGAGAAACTCTTCACACCATGACTGATGACATCACTATACAGCTTCTGACAATAGTACCTGCCTCCTGGGAAGTAACACCCTGTGGGACATCACTGGAACTGGCTATTTCTCTTTTCTGATATGGGGACCACTCCACCCACAGCAAAGACCTCCCTCTCTTCTGCCTGTGGGTTAGTGATGTCCCTTGGGGGATGTCTTCCTGACCCTCCCCAGACCTGGGATGGAGCTGCAGCCTTACCAATGCCTTCAGGGTAGCCTTCAGGGACAGGGGGACGCCAGTCAAACTCAGGCCAGCCCAGCACCTCATTGGTCTTGTTGTTCTGCTCCTCAAGCCACCTGGTGACAGGGCTGAAATACTCCAGAAGGGGTCCAGCATCCATTTGACCTGTGCCAGTGAGATTCAAGAGGATATCCTGCCACGACTTCGAGGACCCAGCTTTCAACACTTCCCTGCAGAGGAGCAGAACAGCAAGAGCCAGCATGAGGCCAGGGGATGGATGGAAGAGAAGCAGTGATAGTATCTCAGCATCTTAAGGGTTGAAGATGCTGTTCCTGAGTGGGACATGAACCTGGGAACTGCCTTGGAAGCCACTACCTGTCCTGCATGTGGCAACTGAGGACTCCCTGTAACACCCAGGGAATCAACAGGAGCCAATGTGCTTCAGTGACCTCTTGTCTGGGTGGGAGCTTGTGGCAGGGACAATAGCAATACTCTGGTGAGGACCACTCACCCCACCCCAGTGCTTCCATGTATTTCCATCCATCCATCCATCCATCTGCAAAGCTATTTCTCCAGTTCACTTTTCCTTCCTTCCTTCCTTCCTTCCTTCCTTCCTTCCTGCCTTCCTGCCTTCCTGCCTTCCTTCCTGCCTTCCTGCCTTCCTGCCTTCCTGCCTTCCTTCCTGCCTGCCTTCCTGCCTGCCTTCCTTCCTGCCTTCCTGCCTTCCTTCCTGCCTTCCTTGCCTTCCTGCCTTCCTTCCTGCCTTCCTTGCCTTCCTTCCTTCCTTGCCTGCCTTCCTGCCTTCCTTCCTGCCTTCCTTCCTGCCTTCCTTCCTGCCTTCCTGCCTGCCTTCCTTGCCTTCCTTCCTTCCTTGCCTGCCTTCCTGCCTTCCTTCCTGCCTTCCTTCCTGCCTTCCTTCCTGCCTTCCTGCCTGCCTTCCTGCCTGCCTTCCTTCCTGCCTGCCTTCCTGCCCTCCTGCCTGCCTTCCTGCCTTCCTGCCTTCCTGCCTGCCTTCCTTCCTGCCCTCCTGCCTGCCTTCCTGCCTTCCTTCCTGCCTTCCTGCCTTCCTGCCTGCCTTCCTGCCTTCCTTCCTGCCTGCCTTCCTGCCTTCCTGCCTTCCTGCCTGCCTTCCTGCCTGCCTGCCTTCCTGCCTGCCTTCCTGCCTTTCTGCCTGCCTTCCTGCCTGCCTTCCTGCCTTCCTGCCTTCCTGCCTTCCTGCCTGCCTTCCTTCCTGCCTGCCTGCTTTCCTGCCTTCCTTCCTGCCTGCCTGCCTTCCTGCCTGCCTGCCTTCCTGCCTTCCTGCCTTCCTGCCTTCCTTCCTGCCTGCCTGCCTTCCTTCCTGCCTGCCTGCCTTCCTTCCTGCCTGCCTTCCTTCCTGCCTGCCTTCCTGCCTGCCTGCCTTCCTGCCTTCCTTCCTGCCTTCCTCCCTCCCTCCCTCCCTCCCTCCTTCCCTCCCTCCCTCCCTCCCTCCCTTCATTCCTTTGCACACAATCAGCTTCCATGCACACATCTGCCCATGGCGATTTTCCTGACCCTCCTCTGTCCCCACCTGAGTTTGGCTCCAGCCTCTTTGGACCTGTAGATGTCACAGGTGTGCAGGGAACCGTTGTGATTGGCCGCATGGCACAGCGCCTTGTGAAACTGGAACTGGAGGATGAAGCTCACAAAGTACCTGCCAAGGAAGCCCATGAAGATCAGAACTGGGGACAAGGGGAAGCAGACAAGTCCCAGAGCTCAACCTCACCATTTGTGGTCCCAAGTGCTGGGAGATCTCTATGTCTTGAACAGGAGCAGCACATGACAGTCCCTGCCCACATGATCCCCCGCCCACTGCATCCCAAACCTTGGTCCCCTTGCCAACACTTCCTCTACCTGATGTAAGGAGTGTTCCCTGGGATGTGGTACTTTGCTCCAGGGTCAAAGTTGCTTTCATTCCTTGAAACCGGAGCACAGATTCCCTGGTATTTGGTTCTGTGGACAACAGAGAACAACAGCATGAACATGGGAATAATAAGTGGTCAGAAGAATCAAGTCAAGGAATGGTGCTGAAGAAACCTGCACAATTAGAGCACGATTCCATGTACTTCTGTCCATCCATCCATCCATCCATCCATCCTACCCACCCACCCACCCACCCATCTATCCGTTGTTCTCCCACCACCTCCATGGCTACTTTTATGCTTTTCCTTTCCTTTCCTCTTTCCTGCCTCCTTTCCTTGCACATCCCCAGCTTCCACACCCCCATCCACCCTTGGTGAGTGTCCCCTACCTCAGATACCACCAGTCATAGTTGTAACGGCTCGGGGGCGTGCGGCCACTGAACACGTTCCAGCGCCACTGGTCAATGAGGTAGCCAAAGGGCAGGAAGGCAATCTTCTCCAGGGCCATCTTCAGCAGGTAGTTGATATTGCTCTCTGCATAAAACAGAGCCTGAACCAGGCTGGAAAGAAGCCTGCATAGACAGCACTACAGGCACCAGACTTTTAGTGGGCAAGAGGGTGGGCAGATCTGGATGAGAAATGGGGACAGCATTTCAACACATAACCTTGCTCCTAGAGAAGCTTTGTAGGACACAGGAGGTTTCTGTAGATACAGCTATTACCTGGGGCAACATGTGCCTTTTACTGAGTGGGGACAGCGATAGTGACAAGTGTGGTGTCCCCTTGCCCTTAGCCCAGCTCTCAGAGTTAAAAGATCTTTGGTAAGGGTAACTCTTCACAATTCCACCCTGGGGCCTCAAGGTGAGGGAGTTTGGGGGAGTTTGATCTGCAGTCACACCACTGCAAAGGCTCTGATGGTTTAGACCCAGAACTAGAGTCAACTCTAGGACAGTCACCACCATATCACAAGGAGCACAGGGGATGGTCACATCTGTTTTTCCCCTCAAGGAAACCTGGGGAAGGAAGTTTGGAGAGAGACCTGCTGGAGACCCAGCTGAAGCTGTAGGGTCAGAAGGAGGTTGGCAGCACTTCCCTGAGGGGCTCTTGGCTGCCATCACTATGATGGCCTGCCTGCCAAGGGCTGGCAAGTTGGGCAGCAATGGCTTGAGGCAGGGACCATCTGCTTCATGGTGTTTATGCAGCACGGGCCCAATGCTCTTGGCTGCTGTGATGTCTTTCTTGTCATAAAACATATTTAATGACATGGCAGGAGGATCCTGGGACTGTCCCTCCTCCACCAAGCAGCCGCCTGGGGCAGGTCTGGGACTGCTCAATTTCCTTTGCCGCCATCTGCTTTGACGTGTTGGCTGAGGGACGCTGGGTGGGGGAATGAGGCTCTTGCCAAGCTGGGCAGTGTCTGCAGCGACAAGTCCTGCCCTGCCGTGCCGGTTGGCAGCCAGACATGTCACCTGCCAACCGCCCTTGTGACTGTGCATGTAAGTGCTTGGTGCCACCTCCGTAAAGCCGCACCGGGAGCTCTGGTGCTGGATGCTTCTTGGCAAGGGAGGGAGGGAGGAATGCTGGAGAGGTCAAAGCCAATCAAGCACAAAGATGTTGTTTTCAGGTTTGGGCTCTGATGGTGAAAGGAAAGGCACAGACAAGCTCTGGACAGCATCCCTCCTGCCTCAGAGGTGAAGAGGATGGAGCCAAGAAGGGCTCTACATGGACCCATGGAGACAAAATAAGTCCTGCCTGAACCCATGGAGACAAGAGGGGGTTTTGCATGGACCCTTAGAGATGAGAAGGGGTTGGGGCAGTTCTGGGCTGTATTGCCAGGCTGCAACCCACCCTAGCATGTCCCTTCCCCGTGCCACAGGTCACCCAGCTCTCCAGGGTGGCTGCCATACCTTCATCCTCAGTAGCATTGCTGAGGAGACCTATTTTCTTGAGGTGGCTGGGGGTGGAGACAGAGAGGGACAGGACATCGCCAATGGCCTCATGGAAGCCAGGATTGGCCCCGCCGCGGAAGGACACAGGCTGGTCCTTGTATTGCAGGTAGTACTGGATGTGGCCCATCTCATGGTGCACTGTGAACAGCTGCTCCATGGTCACTGACGTGCACTGCTTGATCCTGCCACGTGAAAACAGCATTGCCTGAGCCCAGTGAGGGACCCCAGCTGCCTGTGCACCCCCTTGATGGGAAGGACTCCCCACAGTCCCAGAGAGGGTGGCAACACCCACAGGGTAAGGGAAAGTGGAGGGGAAGGCAAGGCAGTGTTGTCACGCCAGACCTCGCCTCAGAAAATGCCATATGGCCAGGCTGGGGGTACCCAAAAGGGTGACCACCAAGTAGGATGGAGGAGGGTTTTGCCCTGTAGCCCTGGGTCCCTGCATGTCCCCACAGACCTGAAGTCTTTGCGGTTGTAGAAGTCCCAGGCCGAGGCGTGACACACCACCTCCCGCCCATCTGTCGGCTTCTCCAGCATGGACTTCTCCCAGAATTCAGAGGGCATCTCCAGAAGCCCCAGGGAGGTGAAGAACTCCTCTGAGACCCGGAACATGTGGGTGGCATTCCAGCGCTGGTGGGCAGCAGGCAGTGGGTTATGGCTGAGGCAGGGGCTGCCCGTGCCCTGGACATTGCCTCCAATGCTCCCCCAGGACCATGGGAAGGAGGTGAGTTGCTCCCAGGGACTGAGGTCCTGGCCCTCTCACCATGATGGGGAGGCCCAGCCCCAGAACTGGTGAACATCCCTAAAAAGCACTGAGCAATGGTGATGGAGCTCAGAAGGGGCAGGAGAAGGGAGCAGGACTGATACGCAAGAAGTGCTTGGAGCTGTATGATGGTGTGAATGCAGGAACGCAGCCTCCAGCCTGTGGACTGGCAGCAGTCCCAGTGCCTGCCCACTTTTGTCCACCTGCTGCATCTTTGGTCATTGCCAGGGATGTAGTGAGACCGTTTCTTTGTCCCTTCCCCTCCCAGATATGGATTTTCTGCTGTCCCCTATACAAGTATGAGAAACTACTCCCATGGGGTCAATGTCATGGTCCATCCTTGGGCACCACCTCCTGTTTTTTCCCCCGGATGCCCCAATGAGACCCTCAGCCCATCACCTGCTCCACCATGGTGCTCGTGACATCAAGGTTGGGCTTCTCAGGGTAGGGGATCATCAGGTCATAGATGTTGTTCCACTGCTGAGCCCACATGTTCCCTGAGAAGAGAAAATAGCTGGAGTAGAGCTGGTGGCAGGTCAGAAGAGAAACCCAGTGATAACTAGGACCTCTCTGGCCTTGTGTGTGCCCCTCTGACACCACCAGCACCCCTGAGCACCAGCTGGCAGAGTCTCATCTCTTACCCAGGAGGTGAGCAGGGATGGGACCCTTCAGGTTGATGTATTTGGGCCCATAGCGATCATACAGCTTCCTCCGGACAAAGGCGTGCAGGTTGAGGTAGAGTGGCTCCAGCTGGCTGTAGATGCGCTCCAGGTCCTTCTCAAAGGAGTCTGAGTCATACCAGGAGCGCCAGTAGCTGCCTGTGTCTTCGAATCCTACCAGGGATACAGGGAAGACCTCTGGCTCCAGACCCCAAAGGCTGCCCCCACCACCCATCCCCAAAAGGTGGAACCAGGGACTTGCAGCAGGATGTTTCCCCTTTCCCTGAAGTGTTGGTACCTGGGAAATAGAAGTTGGATGCCTGGCTGCATGTGGGGTAGGGAGAGCAGTAGGGCATCCCAATGTCCCAGTCCCGATTTCCACCCCTGGTCCCTGACCACCCCCTGGTTGGGGATCCCCTCGGTTTGTACCATCCATCATATAGGCCTCGTTGCTCAACTTCACGAACTCCTCGTACTTGGGGCGCAGTGGGTTCCCTGCGGCATTGTGCCACCCCTCCCAGGCGTAGAGCAGCTTCTTGTAGCTGCGGGAGGTGGCCATGATGTCCGAGAGGTCTGGGACAAAGGGGACAAGTAGAACATAAGAAAGGGGCAGGAGAGGGGGGCATATGCTACAGCTCTGCAGAGGTGCCACCACCACCACACCACACCCAAGTGCCCATCCTCACCCTGGGACAATCCTGATGAACATGAGTGGCACATGCCAACCCCAACCCACTGAGGATATGGGGACCAGGACAAAGTCATGGCTCTGGGGTGCTCAGCAGCTGGCAGGATCAGGGGGACAGGGACCATACCTGGCTCCAGATCCCAGCAGGTGCCATTGGGCAAGCACACCTTGGCCGTGGAGTAGATTTTGTCCATGTCGCTCAGGATGGTGTTATACTGTGGGAAAGGAAAAGACGTTGGGGCTGCAAGGGGACAGAACAGCCCTTCAGGAGGGATCTACAGGCTTCTGAGCTCTGCAGCGTGTGTGTCGGGAAGATGTGGGGAAGGACTGGTGTATAAACAGCATGTTTTTGGTGAGATAAGTGTGTTATCACTCAGGGTTTTGGCATGGTGAGAGCAGGGACAGACAATCCCTGCACAGCTATGCTCCAGAGAGGAGCTGTTTATAAAACTGCTCATCAGCAGGGCCGTAGCACAGGCTGTTTATCTAAATGGGTTAAAAAAATAGGAGAAGAAAAGCAGGAGGATGAGGGGGATTTATTTCTGTGAACTTCAACAACAGCAAACAATAGCAACAGGAGGTTTCCTGGAACATGCCTGGGAAGCCCATTCCCAGGGAAGGAAATTCCTTTGCTCCGTCCCTCTCTCCACTCCCATTCCTCTGCTCCAGCTGTGCAGAGAGGATGGCAATTGGGACAATGGTGGCTGTGGGATAGAGCTGCCCAGGGATGGGCGAGACATGACTGATGTGCAGGGAGGAGACATGATGCTGTCTGTTATTTGGGAGAAGGCAGGGATGGGTTTCCTGGAAGGAACCGGGGCCGACAGTTCTCCGGAAGGGATTGTATCACTAGGCTTTGTCAGGGTTTTGGTGGGAATGGCTGTCAGGGAGCTGTGGGTCAGGATGGAAGGGCCTGTCCCTGTGCTTATGCAGAGGTGAGTGGCTGCCAGCCTCAGCCTGGGCAGTATTTTCATGCATGGAAATCAAAATTCAGGTAAATGGCCCTTAAAGCTAAGGACTGTGATGGGGAAGGCTCAGGATGTCCTGATGTTCCTAGCATGGAACTGTGTCACCAAGGCACAGCATTCCTTGTCTCATGGGGGACTCAGGAGCTGGGTGGCTGCATCAGCCCTTCTTTTCAGTGGGCTGCATACCTGATGAGCCCAGAGGGGTTGGAACAGCTGGCTCCAGCCATGGGCACAGTCTGGCTGGTCTCCATGTGATGCCCAAGACTGCTCTGTGAAAGCAGGGAATCTCCAGTTCCTGCTGGGGTAGCTCCAAGATAAGGTAACAGGGCCAGCAGGCAGCCCACATGCCCTGAAGATAGCACCTCATCTCCTCCTCAATCACTTTGTAGATGCCAGTGACACTCTCCAAAATGCAACAGGTCAGCAGCAGAGTCTGGATGCTTGTGAAAAATCCCTCTAAGGGGTTTTGCAGCGCCCCAGCCATGCCCAGGGCTTCCTTGCCACCTCGCCTACCTGCTCTCTCTTCTCCAGGGGCAGGTTGGAGGGTCCCAAGGTCTGGATGGAGCCAATGATTTTCCTCAGCAGAGGGTCACTGAAGTTATTCCACTTGTCACCATAGAGCTCCTTGGCTTTCTTCCCCCACAGCTCCGTGAAGTTCTGCTCCTCCAGGGACGCCTTGACCTGAGAGGGGACATGGGGGCTCAGGACCAGCCCTGGGACATGCCACCACCCAAGCAATGGTTTGGGGGCCGGAGTCAGAGTCATGAGGGTTTGTGGGAGTCAGAGGTGACAGGACATGGAGTGACAGGCAGGGCTGTCCCCTGTCCATGGCACCCACGGATAGAGACAGCGGCTTCCAGCCAGCACAGCAGTGTCTGCAGCCCCCGCTCGCCTGTGGAGCTCCCGATGAGCACCCACTTAAGGTGGCCTGTCAGGGTGTTTTGGAGGGTGCTCCAGGGTCTCGTATGGGATGGGAATGCTGGGACTGGCTGTCCAGGCCATGAGGTCAGGGTGTCTGGGTGCTCCTGGGCTGGCTTTGACACCTGCCAGACCCTGGTTTCAGAAGGAGCTCTGAGGTCTGGCTTAATTTTATTTCTATTCCTGCTGTTTCTCACCTTCACAGAAGCCCAAAAGATAACTATAAAGGTGCCACATTCACCTTTCTCCTTTCTGTATGCCCACACTATGTCTGTACACTTCTATTTCTACACATTTCTCCTTTGGCTGTCTGAACCCCGTGACCTGTAAATGCCGCATCTGGGGTTCACCCATTTGCTCTGAGTCCCTGGTTTTGTGTGTCTCCCTGTCACCCAACTGCTGGCAGCCCTGATCTCCCTTCCCAGGGCCATGGGCTGGCAGGAAGCTGCCGGCGCTGTGGGGGGTTATTTAGGCAGCTGGAGCTGTGGACACGATTTTGGGATGGGGTGCATTGCAGGTGGTTGTATCCTAGCCTGGTCAGTGACAGCTGTATTTTCAGGAAACTGATATTTTGAGAGTGTCCTGGCCCGGCACAGATGGAGTGAGGTGGTGCAGAGTGCCTGGTCAGTGTCCATGTGCTGTCCTGGGGTGATTTATGGAGCCCAATAGCTGTGACTTGTGGCATTTTTAGCCTGGCTCCAACACGCCTGGTTTGTTTTATTTTAATCTTCACATTCCCTCAGCAGGCAGCAGGGAAGGAGGGGAGTTGTGGTGCAGCAGAGTTGGAGGCTGCCCGAGGCAGATACCCACGCAGCCGTGGGACACGGGGGTGGGAATGCCAAAAGTGCCAGGTGCCTCTGGCTACCCAGAACTGCTCCCACCGCTTCCCTCGGACATCCCAGTGCCCACAGCATCACTGGTACAAACTGGCCCCAATCTCCCAACATGCTAGGACATGCCAGCCCCACAGACACCCTGCTCTTGCATCAGCCCTCTGAACAGGGGATGCCTTTACCCCTTCCCAGACCTCATGCAGAGCTGGAGGAGCTGGAGGAAGCAGAGTCCAGCTGTGTTTTGTCTTCTCCTTGAACAGGCGCCTGTGTTTAGTCAGGCAAATTGTACCCTAAACTCTCCTGACAACTCTGGTAGAGTGATTTGAGGTCAGCGGTGCTGCCTGAGACCCCCCCCTTGCCACGGCCATGCCCACCAGTTCTGGCCCTTCACCTCTCATCTGGGATCTCTCTCTGGAGGGGATGCCCCTGCGTGGGGCTCAGAAACCCCTTGACACCCACAGCCTCAAAGCCTCCTTACCAAAACCCCCACCCCAGTACCTCCCTGCTCCTGGATGCACGGTGAAGACTCAGGATGCATCTCAGGACACAGGGAGTGCCTTGGCCCAGGCACCTGCAGAAGTTCTGCACCCAAACATGAGCAGCCCCCAAACCCCATCGCCAGCCTCTTGCCCAGAGCCCCAGCTTGCGAGAGATGGTGCATCTATCTGTCTGTCCAGCATCCCTCTGCCCATCCCTGCCCCTGCCTTTGGCTTCCAGCCCCTCATGTCCCTTTGTCACAGGGTCCCCTTTCGTGGCAGGCCCTGGAGCTGCCCATGCCCCAGCGGCCTGACTCAGCCCCTCTTGTGTTACAGATGTGTAGGGTTTGCCTGGCCCAATGCTTTCCCAGATCCCCAAATCCAGCCTTTTGAGTCCTGCTGGCCAGCTGGTATTCCTTTAGCAGTCAGTGACTCCCCATCCCACCACACCTCCCTGCTGCCTCTCCATGGACTGATCTCAGGGGTTCAGATCCCCTCCTCTACCTGGGCTGGCTTAGGAGCCTTGACATTGCAGGGAGCTCCTGGACATGATCCTCACACATTTAATAGCACATAAAGCGGGAAAAGCTGGTCTGGAAACGCCTTTTGAGAAAAGTCCATGCAAGGTGCTCTCCTGGCCCTAACCTTGGACTCAGAGTGACTGGGGTGTTCCTCCTCGGCCCCAAGGTCCCCAGCCCCACCACATCTGCAGCTAGTGCTGGGTGTCTGCCCAGACATCAAGTCAGCTTGACAAAAAAAGGCTGAAGGGGCACCTGGGCCCTCTTGAGCATCCTGCCAAATTGGCAGTGGCCAGACCTGGCAGTGATCTTTCCCCTACGCAGGAAGACGCATTTCCTTCCTGCACAGGGCACACTGTGCTCCCATCCCCACAGGATCTGGAGGGTTCAGGGCTGTGTGGCAGCCCCTGTGTGATACTGGGCTCGCTGAACACACCGTAGTCACGTATGGGCTGCACTGACCCTTGTGCACCTGTAGCCACAGGGTTGGCAGATGGAGCCCAAGCTGCACACAGTGACTTGTCCACGACCCCATGCTGGGGCCACCGGCAGCTCCCTGAGCACGGTTGGGGCCAGGGAAAGCCCCGCAGCCTGCCCAGGCACTACCATCCCCTGGCCTGGGCTGTGCTGCAGCTCACCCAACCAAGAGCAGACCCGGGGTTGCTGCAGCTCCCTGCCCCACTAAATACAACCCAGACACATGGAAACCCCTGGGAAAACACACCCATGCCTGTGGGATGCACACAGCATTGCTCCCTGCAGGGGTTCTGCCTGCCCGTAGCTGGGCTGAGTCTAATTCCCTATAGCCTGGAATGCTTTCCCAAAGCTATCTTTGTCCCCGTGGGCTGGGGACACAGGGACAAGAGGTGGCAGCCTCAGTCCCGATGCCACCCAGCTGCTTGTGCATTTTGGGCTCCTGGTGTCTGCCCCAAATGAAAACCCCCAGCACTGGGATGTGGTGACACCAGGAGGGGATGGGGACAGGGACAATTGACACCTGACCCAGTCCTGGGAAGGGGGAAAGGAAAGTGGAAGGTGCTGGGAGGAGGGAATCACCTCTAAAAGTAACCAGGACTCTGCTCTGGGACGAGAGCTGTCACTCTGGGGCAGAGTCTCTCTGAAAACAAATTTGGGGCAAAACCCAGTGGCTCCTGGACTACAAGTCCCAGCCCTGGTTTGCCACCCTGAGGTGCTGAGACAGAAACCCGCAGGGAGGAAGGGAACCACACCAAGTGTCTCCACCGTGACCCAGCCCCCCCAGCCTCCGGTGCTGGGGACACCCCCGTGGTAGCATCGCCCCCGTCCCACCACCCACCTGCAGAGCAGCATTTTCGGCCGTCAGGTCGGTGTTGTAATTCCAGCTGGCCGAGACGCTGTCGAAGAAGACGAGCTCGGCCGTGCTGTTGTAGTCTCTGGCGAACAAGGTGGCCCCTTCCTCGGTGGCGGCATGCTGGGGGGGCTCGAGGCCGGGCCGAAGGGCACCTGCCAGGCTCAGCCAGAGCAGCAGCCCCAGCGCCGCGGGCATCGCGGCGGGAGCGCTGCACGGAGGGGGCCCCGTTCGGTGCCTTCCGAGACAGCTTTGCCTCCGCTGCCGGCTGCTTATAAGCCAGCAGCTTTCGCGCAAACCCTGCCCACCGAGCCTGCCTCCCCTCGCAGATAAGACCGGAGCATTCTGCTCTCCCTTCGGCGGCTCCAAGGCTTGCGGGAAGGAGCGGGAAGGAGCGAGCACTGCCTTGGGGGGCAAAGTCCTTTTGGCTCCTGGCGTTGTCGGGAGGGAAGGGGAAGGGGAAGGGGCTGGGACAGGAGGGAGGGAAGGAGATGGAGGAGAATCAAGGGAGAGGCAGAAAAAAGAGAAAAGAGAAAGGCTGGGGTGGATGGGGTGGGTGAGACTCAGCTCCATCCCTGCAGGGTCCCTGTCCCCTCCTGACTTGGCGCAGGGGATCCAGCTCAACTTGTCCTTGGCAGGACATCTCCCCACGCCTGACAGACTCCCCTCAGCAACACCCTGGCCACCTGCAGTGGGCCACAAGGGCAAGCACAGGAGGGAAACTGCTCCTGTGGGACACAGCCAAGGTCCATCTCATGCTGCTTCCTGCCAAAGTGACCCCCTTCCCGGCATAAAGTCATTTTCCGAAGGAACAGAGTATTTCTCCTGGCTGTGAAGGAAATCACATCACATCACACCAAGTGTTTTGGACTTGGAGGAATTACGCTGACGACAAATGAGTAACAAAAAGTTCCTTCAAAATGAAAACCAGACCCATGTTGGTGGGCTCTATAGTTCCTTTGTTTTGTTTTGTTTTGTATTTAATCAACGAAACCCCTTCTCCTCAGGGCCTGACCTCAGCCCTGGGAATGGTGCCTGGGCTGAACTTAGGCCCTGGGCTGACTGAGCCCATCACTCCTTGTTGGACCAACCAGCCCATAGGAACACAGTGAACACATGCCATAGAGAAAGCTTCTTTTGGGGGCAACAGAGGGAAACCCCTTGATCTTTTGTCCCTGCTGGGAGCTGCAGAACAGCTGGACACCATCATGGCCCCTTGGAGTGAGTCACTGGGGTGACTCTATGGGGACAGTGTGGCCACTCAAAAAGGGACAAGTCCTCCTGTCAGCACTGGGGACCCTGTGGGGTGGGCAGAGCCCTTTCCAAAAAATATGGACATAGAAGACTGTAACTCTCCGATGTCTACTAAACCTCACTCCAAAAATCCCAACCGCACGCCCTGTTCTAGCACCTTCCACCTGCACAGGCTGATGTGGGCATATGAAAATTCTTCATCCCCCTGACCCCAAGCCCACGGGAGAGTGCCCATGGGGGTGGTGCACCAGCAAAACCTGTGAACCTGGACATCATGGAGCTGGAGACAAAGTCAGCATATGCCTCCTGCCCCCCTTGCTGACCCCTTTCCCCACCAGCCCCAGTTCTCTGGAAAGTCCAGTTTACTGGGAAGTTGGAAAAAAATGGTTGGTTTGGCTCCAATTTGGCTGGAGACCAAGCTCCAGTGAATGGAGATTTCCTGGCCCCCTCCAGTCTCCGTTCCCAGCTGCACCAGGGAGGGGTTTTCCCGGCTCCAGGTCGTGGTGCAGCCTCTGGCACCACCGGGAGTTTCAGGAGAGCAGTGAGGTTGAAACAGTCTGTGCAATGTCACTGGTCCAGAAATTGCCAGCATATGAGGTCTTTTCCAAGGCTGATGTGTCCAGTGGATGATCCTGCAGGAGAAGGGCAGCACTCCATCATTTTACACAAGAGTGTCTTCCAAGGTTGGTGCAAGAGGGGCGGCTGCTGCTGCTGGACTTCGTGTGGGAGAAGAAGTTCCTCTTGCAGGCTGCATCTCCAAGGATGCCCACAGCTCTGTATCATCCTATCCTATAAAACTCCCGCTGCATCAGGCAGGAAAATATCTCACATGAAGGAGAGCACTGGCAGGTGATGTGGCTGTTAGTCCAGGAAGGCAGGTGTGATGCCTTCAAGCTGTCAGATGCTTGTTGCTACCTCGGTGCTGCCCCAAATCCATTCTGTGCTCCAGCATCCACCAAGGATGGGTTCAGAGCCACCTATGGGCATTCTGTGGAGCAGTGAGACCAGTCCCTGCTCTCCCCACCCCTCTCGAGGGTGGTGGGGTGGGTGATGGACATCACCTAGCCTGCAGGGTACCCATTGCTGCCAGCACCACAGACCAGAGGGGCAGGAGATACTGAAGCATGTGGAAAATGTGTTGCCACGGAGACGGATGCAGAACTGCTTGTGGGGACGTGGGTTGGGGGATGCTGGGTGAGACATGGTGTCCCCGGCAGCTGCCCGGGGCCAGAGGATGCTTCCCATCGGTTTGCATCGCCATCATCACTCCGTAGAGACGTTGTTCTCCCCTCCCCGGGGTGCGTGCGAGCGGACACGCGTGCGATGGCCAGACTGTCACCACGGCGCGTCACCGGTGACACCGCAGCGCTGCCTCACACATGAAGGAGCAGGATTTGCTCTCAGCATTTTGGGTCAGTTCCTTGGCTTGCCAGACCTGCAAAATCTCCTTGCCCACAGTCAGCAGCGTTGGAAGAGACACTCACTGGTGCAGCCCAGAATCCCCAAAAGAAAGAAATAAGGAATTTTGACAGTAAATGTTTCCTAGGGGACCTGAAAGGTGTCCATGATGGTGGTGTGATGGGAGATGATGAGCAGGTGTGGTGGAGCAAAGGAGCAAGAGTTTGGGGATGGTCCTGGTGCTGGCTGGGAAGATTTGGTGATTTATGTGGGTATATCCCAGCTCTAAGGCCTCTGGCTGGGGATGCTCAAGCTCATTTCCCCCTTCTTTCATTATAAACCACATTTTTGGCTTCTCCATCCCACCATTTCTCCAAGGATTCAAGGTTGCTTCATAACTTCAGTCTGATCCATCTCTCTGAAGAACCAAGGAGCTTCTGGAGGTGAGAGAAAGGACTCCCTTTTGCAGAGAAAATTTTCCTTCCTTATTTAAACCCAAAAAGAGCTTTTTTTAGTCCAGACTGCAGCCCTGTGTATCACTTTTCCTGGTGACTGTGGTTTCATGGGCATGATGACTCCTGCACCTGTTGGTACAAACCACTTCATTGAGAATTTTTTCCTCCCTCTCCAGACCCTGAGTTTAAAGGCTGCTGCTTTATTTACTGATGAACTCAATCAATTATCATAGTGTATAATTCGCTAAGCTGCTTTCCCAGCTGTGGTGATGTTGCCATGAGGGAGAGGGGGAAAAAACACCCCTCCAGTCCAAATTTTTCATCTAAACAAACAGCTTTTTTACTGATCCTACCAAAAAAATAAAAGAAACACCCCAAGCAATCAGGCTTTTTGCCATTTATTTCAGACTTCTGATTGCTAAAATAATTTTCAGTGGTCCCAGTGAGTGTTGAAGCTGGTGGAGCCCCTCAGTGTCACCTGGATTTGGGGACTGTAATGGCAAGAGGGACCCAGAAGTCCTCGCTCCTGCTGTCTGACTGCAAAAGATCTCTGCTGAGCAGTTTTGGCAACACTGTGAGGCTGTTTCCAGCTTTTCCCTGTATTTAAGGTGTGTTGAAAGCCTGGTGTGTCCCCTCTGAATGGGGATGGGGGGCAATGGGCTGTGGAGGATCTCACCCCGGCCCCATGGCAGCAAGTGTTGCTTTATCACTCAAAGTGCATGCTCAGTGGAATGCAGCAGAAAGCTCCTTATCATCACAATTTCCACCCCACCCCATAAAAACTCTTTCCAGCACATTCCTGCCCTAGGATAAGGGTTTCCTGTCCTGGGCAGACTGGACCTGGTGCAGGTATGGGGACACACGTGTTCTGGGCTGGCTGCACGGGGCAGCCTGGAGGGACCATGTGTTTTCCCCAGCTGGGCAGCTCAGTGGGGCTGGAGGTGAGTGGGAAGGGGATGAACATGTGGTTTTCACCATCGGATCTCCTCAGCCTCAGTCCCAGACTGGGACCAGTTCCAGCAGCCCAGGGATGTGCCCATTGCACAGAGAGCTCCAAGGATGTGCTGTGATACTGCAAGGCCCTGAATATGCAGCATGCTGAAGACTCAGGGCTCCGAAATGTTTCCCATGTTTTGGGAGGGTCCTAAATAAATGTAAGATACCAGTAGTCCAGCCTTTGGGGAGCCCCCAGCCACAGTGCAGGATATGTGCACAGTGCTGGGCACAGTCAGGAACTTCACAGGGCAAGAAGTAAAAAACCTGGCCAGAAACCACTGCTAGTTCTTCGTCCTTCATCCTTCTTCCTGTCCTCCTTCATCCCTCCTCCCTCCACCTTAATTTCTCATCCTTCATCTCTCATCCTTCATTCTTTGTCCTTCATCCTTCATCCCTTATCCTTCATCACTCCATCCCCCATCTTTGCCACTCAGCCAGAGCTGGGCATGATACAGGGTGAGCAAAGAGGCCAACGTGTTCCCTCTGCACCCATCAACCCAATAAAACATGGCAAAGTCCATTATTCCCTTCCCTTCCCCCCTCCCCCCAATAAATGAAAACAATCCCAGCCCTGAGGCGAGCGAGCGTGACTGTTCCGGGAGCATTAATCATCCTCTGGGAGCCCAGCGCGGGTTATCGCCGCTGTTTATCCAAGCTGCTATTAAAAAATCGCCATAAATGCGCCTTCAACCTCTTCTGAAGGAGATGAAGCGTTTGCAGGGGCTGCGCTGGGCTGATTGTATCGCCTGCCCCATGCAGCAAAGTTGTGTTCCTGGCGAGGAGGAGGACAGGGTGGCTTAATTGCTGCCAGGAGGAGAACCAGAGTCTTTCCCGGCTGATTTGCAGCCCGGGAAGGTGCCAGGTCTCTTGCTTTGTCCCAGCTGGGAATTACCTGGTTTTTAGCCTTCACAGCACCCCAGGGAATTGGAGATCAACCCTCTGGATATGACCCAGTGCTTAATCCCAAGCCACCTCTCAGACACCCTCTTGGCAGCCACTGAGCTTTCCAACATGACTGTTATTTTTTCTCTTATATTTAGTGAAAAACCATTAATTTAGCCCCAGGTTTGGGGTTTCACATGGAACAGCAGCAGCTGAGGTTGTTTCAGGTGGTACCTGAGCTCCTCTGAAGCAGCTGGGCTCTTGAATTGCAATGCCTGGGGGAGGCATCTTGCAAATTAACATTTCTTAGCAATAAAATTTTGGTTTAGGAAGGAGAAGAAAGAAACCAACCAAAAGAAGTTAAATCTGCAAAATGGTAATTTAATAATCTGTGGTGGAGAGAGGGAAGCTGCCCATGCCAGGGTGGGAGGAGCAGTTGGGCAAGGAAAGAGCTGCTGGTTTTACCATGAATTATCAGTTGATGATGCTCTGATTGATCCTTGGATTCTTGACAGCCCAGGACAAACCTGGAATGGGTGCCAGGCTTGGCCAATAGCTGGGGATCTGGAGCAGCATCTCCAGAGCCACTTCAACTCACTGAGGTGAAGGAAGCTGTGGTGGTTCTGAGCACACCTAGGCATCCCTGAACATCCCCCCAAGCATCCCTGAGCATCCCTGATCATCCTCAGGCAGCCCCAAGCATTCCTGACCATCCCTGAGCATCGTTGAACATCCCTGAACATTCCTCAGCATCCCTGAGAAGCCCTGAGCATCCCTGGGAGGCCTTAGGCAGCCCTGAGCAGCCCAAGCATCCCCTCAAGCTGCAGGTCCCTGCCAGGACAGCCAGCACTGGTTCTGCTCCCTGACTGGCACATCCTCATCCCAGCAGTGCCGGGGGGATTTCATTACCCCCAGCTCAGGGAAAGCTCAGGCAGATTTAATAAAGCCATTATGCCCCTGGCAATGCCTTTAATTAAAGAGCTCGTTACAAATGGCTGCTGATCCCTGGTAAGAGGAACTCGGCAGTGGAGCGGCTCGTTTGTCCCTGGATCGGCTGCCACCGTGGCCCCTCAGCAAACACTGCCATTGTCCCTGCTGCGTGGATGGGACAAGATCCATGTCCATTTAATCCTGAAGGCTTAAGGGCCGCTCTCTTTCGTTGTCTGCTGGAAGCTGAGATAGTTCAGCTGGACACATGTTTATAAACATTTCTAAAGCTGTTTGGTATTGGGTTACACAGTGCTGCTCTCATCAGGGCGAAACTTTATGTCTTGCCAAGTATCCTAAAGGATGAATCCCCAAATCTCATCCCCTTTGAAGATTTTCCAAGGGTCTCAGCTGGGCTGTGGTGGGGGGAATCCTCTCTCTGCTCTGCCCAGCACCCTGGTCAGCCCATCTCAGCCATGGCACAGCCCAATGGCTCAAGGTTTGCAGTTTATGGTGGCTTTTATGGCTTTAGCAGATTACTCTGGTAAGCAATTTTCCAACCAGTGATAAATCCCTAGCGTAGGCCAGGCGGTGACAGTGGATCCCCCAGCAGCGCCATACCCCGTATCTCGTACCTCACCTCCCTCTGCTTGGGGTGGTGGCTCTGGGACTCTGCCCCAGGCTGCAGCAGGGCCCGGACTTTGCTGTTGCTGTGTCAAGTCTCTGCTAGGCTCTGGGGCTGCATCGGGGTTTCAGCTCTGCTGAATCATGATCCTTGGTGGTGGTGGTGGGTCCCCAGCTCCTGGGGTTTGTGCCCCACGGCACAAGTCCCTGGTGTGGGGGAGAAGGGAATGGGGATGTTGGTGGGAGTCTCAGCTGGGACTTCAGGTGCCTTTACTCAGGGTTTCTCCGTGGGTGAGAGCAGCCCCGAGCGCCCAAGGGAAGAGCTGGGGGAGCAGCCCTGCGCCCCAATAGAGGCTGTTACACCTGATCTTCTGCAGCAGGGGAACACCAGCTCCCACCAGCCACTCCAGGTCCCGGGATTCTCCAAGCTGCCATGGGTGGTCCAGAGCAGAGGGTGCTGCAAACCCTGCCATGGGTAAGGGTCCGCTGGCTCCCATGGGTGCTCTGGCTCTGGGGGTGCCCCGGGTCCCTCTGAGGGTCCAGCCCTAAGGATGCTGCCGTTCCCACCGGGTCTGTGCCCGGTCTCTCTGTCTCCTACGGGTGATCCAGGGCCGAGGATGCTCTCGAGCCTCTGGGCGGTCCCTCCCTCCCCAGGGCGCTGCGCGCCGCGGGCTCCCGGTGACATCTAGTGGTGTCACACACAGGGACCGATACAGGGACCGACGCACACAGACACAGCGACACGGACACACGGACACGGCGGGGGGGTGGGGGGCGGATGGTCCGAGGATGCTGCTCGCCCCGGTGCGCAGCGCTGCACCCCCGGGGACCCTGCCCGCACTTGGCCAGGAAGAGCAGAGATGGGGACACACTTCCTCTCCCCCCAGTTCGCCTTATTTCCCCTCATATCCTTTCTCCAGGCTTCTTCTCCCTCAGGGATTTCCCATGGGGACTGCAGGATGCGCTCGGCAGTGCTGAAGGGCTTGCGGTGGGGGAGATGGAGAGTTGGGGGTCATGTCACCCCTCTGCCATTCCCCGATCCACCAGCCCAGCTGAGGGATGCTGGCTCCCAGGATGTCACTCCGGTGCTGCTGGTGGATGCAGGGATGAGCCAGAGCCATGCAAGGCCCAAAGACAAATGGTGACAAAGCCCCTGTGCAGGGGACAGTCGCTGGGGTTGTGCAGGGAATAGTCCCTGGGCTGACCCGGCAGCGCCTGGCGCATCCTGGCCTATTTGGGGCTGGGGTGTCACAGGGTGCAGGGGCTCAGGTGGGTGCCTGGAACAGCCAGGGGTGGAGGTGTGTCACACACACTGTTAGTGACTCATCTGCTTGGGGACTGAGTACACAGATCCCACTTCACGGTGATCTCCCTCTCACTTTTGGAGCCCCCCTGCCTCCGCTCCTGCCTGCGGTGACACCCTCCCTCTGCAGCGATGCCGGGGGTGCAGCTCCCCCTCGCTTTGTCATCGCTCCGTTGCCGTGCCAACGCGGTGGCCGTGTCCCTGCTCAGACATTGTCACCGCTGGGCCTGGCACAGGCAGCACCACCCGGCACCCACAGGTAGGGTTGGGGGACACGGGGGAGCTGCTTGGGTGTCTGCCTCCAATGCCCCCAATACATCGCTTAGACCCTCCTCAGCTATGAACTGGAGTGAATCCCCGCCTCTGCATGAGCCTATAGCCCCCATCGAGAGCAGAGACAGTCCCTGAGACCCCCCTGGGATTTTGGAGAGTCCCAGCCAGAGGCCACAGTGAGGGGCTGCCGGGCTGTGGAATGTGCATACGGCATCCTCCCCTCCAGGGCACGTGGGTTAACCAGATTTAACCAGAGAAAAAAAACCACGAAAAGTAAGGCGCACTGGATTTGCCCTGGGAGGGGGGAACTGGGGCTGTGCTTGGGGCTGCCGGGGGAACCGAGGTTGGGAGGGGAACAGGCAGGTCCTGGTGAAGAGGTCCAGTCACCTCCAGCTTTCCCAGCACTCAGTGGTGGGTAATGGGCAACTCAGAAGATCCCTTTCCCAACAGGCACAGCCTGTGTCCCACTGCCAGGGCCTGTGTCTGGGGGTGTTCGTTCCCTGTCCCTCCATCCTCAGTGCTATTGGGGACTGTGTTTGCCCTGTGTGAGTGCCAGCAGGGCCAGATGTTTGCATCTGGTGGGAGGGCAGGACCGGGTTATATGGATCCCCATCTGGGATCTCTGGAGGTACCAGCAGCCACTTGGCGTGATGGCAGTTTGGGGGAGGCTGTTGTGATATGGGGGGAGCCAGTGCCTCTTTCTGTCCCCCCCAGCCTGGTCCCCCTTCCCGTCCCACAGAGCACCCCATGGCCCCAGGCAGTGAGACTGGACACAGGCGGCCTTTGCAGTGCAACTTAATGGGATAAACCAATTCCCTTAACCCACTTATCTGGCTGATCCAATAAAGGTGGCTGGGAATAAAGTGTGTGCGTGGTCTTAATGCATTGCCCTTCTCCACGCTCCCCCGGTCCTGGCAGCACCATGGGTCCGTCTGCCACAGCTGGCAGGGGGCTCCTCCCCAGAGGCAGTGCAGCGGGGCTGGGGCAGAGTGGGGACGTTGGACCCTGGGACTAGGACCAGCTGGCTCTGGGTGACAGGGAAAAAGGAGAGGTGGCTGTGACAGTGGTGGAGGTGGCTCTAATCCATCGAGGGATAACCCAGCACAAAGCACAACGCAGGTGAGTTGTGGGGGCCATGGGAAGGGTCTCTGGTGTAGCTGTGGTTGGGTGACACCATGTGTTTGTCCCCCGCACCAGCACAGACATTCACTCAGCCCCACGTCCCCAGGGGCCATTGCTTTTGTCATGGAGGGGGTCCCTTGCTTGCCCCTGCGCTGCCTTCCTGTATCAGGGTTTGGGGGTTGTTGTGGGGGTCTGGGTGGGCTGGGAAGGGGGTGAAGGTGGGACATGAGATGGGAGGGATGGGGATGGAGGGATGGGGATGGAGGGACAGTGTTGGAGGGATGGAGATGAAAAGGATGGAGGCAGGGACAGGCACAGAGGGACAAGGATGGAGGGGTACAGATGGAGGGACGGTTGTGGCAGGAGGGCTGGGGCAGGAGGAAGGGGGCAGGCAGGGCAAAGGCAGGGGCAGGAGGGTTGGGAAAAAGGACAGGAGCAGGGTGGCAGGAGCAGGAAGGTTGGGAAGGCCAGGAGCAGGCAGGCGGGGCCGGGAGGATTGGACAGGAGTGCAGGGGCAGGCAGGAGGCGCAGGAGCACGGGGATGGGTGTGCCGTGGCGGCTGGGAGCCACCTCCAGGTGTGGGTGACGCAGCGGGAGCAGGAAGCGCCTGGCTCCGGGGCAGGTGAGGGTGGAGCGGACGGTGCCGGACGCTGCTCGGAGCAGGACCCTACCCGAGGTCCGGCCAGCCGGGACCTGCTGTCACTGGGGCCGCTGTGGCTTCGCTCCCCCCTCCTCTCTGTCCCTGCAGGCTGCCATGGACGGGGCCCCGCCGCCCACCAGCCCCACCGGGCTCTCGGCGTACGTGGCCGTGTCGCAGCTGCTGGGCCTGACGCTCCTGGCCACCACAGGTGCCTGGCTGGGCCGCTACCGGGGCGGCGTGGCCTGGCACAGCCCCCTCCAGTTCAACGCCCACCCCCTGTGCATGGTGCTGGGCATGGTGTTCCTCCAAGGTGACGGTGAGCAGGATGGTGGGACACGTGCCCTGTCCCAGCTGCAGCCTCCAAAGCCTGGAGCTGTGCTTGGGCAGGGAACAAAGGGGACGAAGTGGTGACAAAAGACACGGGGAAGGTGCTCCAGTATCACTGGGTGCCACCCAGGGAGGTGGGGGGTCCCTGTGCATGCTCAGGTACCCTCTCTGTGCAGCTCTCCTCGTGTACCGGGTGTTCAGGCACGAAGCCAAGCGCTCCACCAAGGCGCTGCACGCGCTGCTCCACGGCCTGGCACTGGTCATCGCCCTCGTGGGTGAGTGCCGGGCTGAGGGGGGTGGATGGGGCAGGATGTGGCCCTGGGGGTGGGTGACAGGCCCTTCTCTGCAGGCATCATCGCTGTCTTTGAGTCGCACCGCACCAAGGGCATCCCCAACATGTACAGCCTGCACTCCTGGTGTGGCATGGCTGCCTTTGTGCTCTACCTCCTGCAGGTGAGGGCTGCGGAGCTCCTGGGCCCCCGGGAGGGGAGGGACTCCGCAGAGCCTGTGACATCCCCGTGTCCCCACAGTGGCTCCTGGGCTGTGGTTTCTTTCTGTTCCCTGGTGCCTCCTTCTCAGTGAGAGGACAGTACAAGCCCCAGCACATCTTCTTTGGCATCACCCTCTTCATCCTCTCCATCACGTCCTGCTTGTTGGGCATCACTGAAATGCTCCTCTTGAAAATCAGGTGGGTGACCAAGCTGGGGTGGGGGGGTGCCCCAGTCCCTGCTCAATCTGTGGCTCTTAAATCTCCCCTCGAGGCCTTTATTTCTGCTGCTGCTGAGTCACTTACCAGATGATGTTTAACAAGGGCCTGGATCCTGCAACAGCTTTCTTTGGGAATGTCGATAAAATGCCCAGTGCCACCTCCTTGTGTCCAGGTGTTTGCAGAACCACCCAGGAGACTCATGTCCCTAAGGCCTCTGCCCTCACAGCTGGAGGACAGAGAGATGGCCCCAGCTGCACACTGGGGTCCCACAGCCCCAGCACTGGGGGGACAGGGCTATGGGGCACCCCAGGAGCCATTTCCCTCTGGCAGGGAGGGTACTGGGCTGCCTCTAGCCCTAGTACAGGATTGTGCCACCAGGTTCATCTGCTGCCACCAAGGGTCTCTCCTCAAAGTGAGCAAAACACCGACATTCCTCTCTTGCTCTGATTTGGGGGAAGGGACCTTTCCCAAGGTGTGTGCCTGAAGGATGAGGATGAGGATGAGGATGAGTAGAGGGTCCCAGCCAGGGTAGGGACAGGCCACCCATCTCTTAAGGCTTGAGCATCCCTCTCCACCCCCACAGTGATTCCTATAGCCACTTTGTGCCCGAGGGCATCCTGGCCAACACCCTGGGGGTGCTGCTGGTGGCCTTCGGGCTGGTGGTGTGCTACGTGCTGACACGGGAGGAGTGGAAGCGCCCGCCACTGGCCGAGGAGATGGCCTTGTCCATGGACTTCAAGACCCTGACAGAGGGCGAGAGCCCCAGTGGTGGCAGCCAGTGACATCCCCAGCTCCTGGTCTCCGGCACGGGCTCCTTGTGACGTCTGAAATGTTCCTGTGCACCCTGTCCCTGGTGGTTTGCACCTCTGCACAGCCCTGGGTGACGACAACAGCTGGGGAAGGACACGCTTGGTGCAATGATGCCCTCTGGACTCAGCCTTGCTTGGCCTTAATCATCCTTAGCTCTCCCCTCCCCAGCCCCTGGTGACCCCCAAACGCGTCCCAGCTCTGTGGGAATGGCAGTGCTGTGGGCAGGGCAGGGGCTGGCAGGGGTATGAAGGAGAGGGGTCTCCAGGCTCTTCTCTCCTCTGGGGACAGGGAGTGGGAGCACAGATTTCCACCCTGTGGGCAGCCAAAGCCTATGGCCTGTTCCCAGTGGGCAGAGGGGATGTTTGTCCCCCCTGGGATGTCCCACTCACTGGCAGCCCCTCACCCTCCAGCATGGCCACTTGTGGGGCACGCTCCCCTAAAGGGCTCTCCAGGAGCGACCCTATGCTTGTGCAGGTTCGGCAGCTTCGTGTCTGAAGTGTTTTCTCCCCATGCATGATGTGTTTGCTCAGTGAATGCTCCCAACCTAATAAATGTTTGCAGCTAACCCTGTCCTCCTCCTGACTGCCCCCCCATCACAGTTGTGGGGTACCCCTGAGTTCCTACATCCCGAGGGTGGCCGGGAGAGGAGCTGCCTGAGCGGCTGGGGAGGATGGGTGGATGTTAGGGGTGGGATTGTCCTGTCCAGCACTGCAGACCTCAGTGGTGGCTGTGTGAAGGACCCCAGGGGGACATCTCCAGGCTCTGGCCATGCACTGGATGTTATAATTATTACACACTATATTATTATATGCCTTTTGCTGGTGGCAGCAGTAATGCTGCCTCTGTCGCCTCCTGCTCCTGGTGGTTCCCAGGTCCCTGTCCCCACCCCCATGCAATGACTGTGAGAAGCATCGGAACACTCCTTCACTGACCCCAGTGTGGGAAAAACAGCCGCCCAGACACAATTTCCAAGTGTTAACCATTTATAAATAAGTACATTTTTTCATACATACAGTTTTCATTGTACAGATTACAATCTGTATACATTGGGGGGGAAATGCATTCTTTTGAACTTTTCACATCTATCTCACAGCTCACATGTACAGACAAGAAAACTCTGCTCAAGCAAATACAGCAAAGGAAAAAATATGTTTTCTTCTTTCCTTAGAGATGAGAGGCGAAGGCCTCTGCTGTTGGCAGGGGCTGCTCTTCCCACTGCACAATATCACAACTGTGTGGTGTTCAATATATCAGAGAACAGAACATGCATTGGATAATATACTGTACAGAGAGGAAGTCCTTTACATCAGAATTATAGAAAAGCTAAAGGAAAATTTAAGTGTCTTAAAGATCTTCCCAGCAAGTGTCTCAGAGGATGGCAACCAGGGAGTTGTACAAAGCACAAGGTGGGTGTACTGGACATGTTTGTACCCAACTCAGAGCCTCTCGGATGTGAAGACAGAAAGGAGATGGAACACTAAATGCAACACTATGGCAAAGAAAAGGCTGGACAGGGATGAGCCCGGCAGTACTGGCAGAGTCCACGCGAGTCTCTGGGTTATCGGTCTAGTGACACAATGGACTTTATGTAGCACACAGTGCTGCTCTCAGTGGCTGGCTGAGCAGTGCACAGTGAGGCAGAACTGTGGGGATCCAGCTCCATGGGCACGAGGCTTTCCCACCTACCCATCCCGAGCCTGACTTGCCTCCCCACTGCTGTCCCTGGACAGCATCACCCAAAGGGACAAAGTCTTTTGGCAAAGCAGCCCTCTGTTTTCACAACCACGGGATGCAATCCCCTCAGATGGGACCCGGCTGCTGACTCCCCAGTACTGTGAGTTAGAAAATGGCAGGAGGAAGGATATGGTGGGTGGGTTGGGTGTCTGTTGGCTTTTCCCGGTGACGGCCGTGCTCACTGTGCTCCTCTTGGGTTGGTCTGTACCAGTTGTGGAGAGATCCAGCTGTATAGTCAAGAGTTGGACACGAATGCATCTTGCTAAAGAATTGAGCCCTTAGTGGTTTATATTAGAAAAAAGAGTTTGATTGAATGAAAATCCAGCAATTATTCACACAAAGCTGAAAAAAACGGAGATTCACTTTCAACCATTGTGCTTTGTGTCCAACACACCCCCCACCAGCCTGCGCAGTGCAGCTGGCACGGGGTGAAGGCATTGATTTGCAGAGGTCCCAGCAGGTACAGCAGCTCTTCCCCTAAGCCCTTGGGTAAACACCAATATCCCGGCAGAAGAGTTATCTTGAATTCCCAAGACTACAGCAAAGTACAACCACCAAGGAGCTCGTGACAGCTCACTGTGGACCCCCGCAGACGAGGAAGGCGGAGGACGAGCAGGCACGCCGGCTTGCTTGGTTCTCTAGGTAAGGCGGAGCTGGCACTTCGGTTTTAGCTAGACTTCTCCTGGGTAACCCTGAATATACAGCAACCTTTGTAAAGGGGCCTGAATTACTCCCAGTTTACTACCCACCCTGGTTCCAGACCTAATCCCAGTATGACTCCAGTGTTTGGCACACGCACGCTCATGTGTTCACACCAGCCACATGGTTTTCTTTACAGCCAGGTTAAAGAAAAATAACCAAAAAGTTCAGTGCTCGGACAGACCCAGCTGGGCACTGGTGCCACAGCAGGCAGACAGATGCACAGACACACATCTCAGATTGCTGGAGCCAGCACAGTCCTCCCAAACAGTGACACAGAGAAGGCAGCTCAGGCTGTGCCTTCTTTGGAGATCGATCCTAAAGGATCTGTCTTTGTAAAACCCTCACTTTCCTAAGCACTTTGATGCCCACTCAAGACTATGTCCAAAGCCCTCTGATGCCACTCCCAGCCTGGCTGGGGGGACCCTGCAGACCCCTCACTGGGTGGGTGTCCCCTCCCCTGGGACCACAATATCCTTCTGACCTGGGAGGAAAGCAAGAGCCAATGAATCTCCACTGAGGGATGGGGCAGACACCCACACCTGATGCTGGGAGAGAAGATTCCAGCTCTGCGGCGACACACTCGGAGCAGCCACAGGTGAGGACGAGAGACACCTGGTGGGAAAGCTGGCTAAAGAAAGTGCTTCAGCATCACTTTTGGCATTGCCTTCCCCATGCACCCCAAGAACTAAAACTGGAGTTTCAATGTCATCAAGAACCTGCTTTACTAGGTGCACCCAAAATCCTACTTGCTTGAAGATGGGGCTTGCCAGTGGTACCACTGCAGCTGGGAGGGCATGAAGGCACCAGCTGGCAGCACTGTCCTGCATCTTAATTACTCAAAGAGTAATTAAATATGTAGCACAGATGTACAGAACGGCACACTGTCTGAAACTGAGTGTGATCCCACAGTGTGGCCTGGGCTTGTCAGACCTAGATCCAAGAGCAGAGGATGAAGGGCCTTCAGGGTGAGATCTGACCTTGTGCTCTCCCAAGCCCAATGGGGCCACGCCAGCACAACACAGAATGACCCCTGCTTCTCCTCATGCAAAGCCCAAATCATGACTTTGAAGACACAGGGGACTGAGGAAGAACAGCTTTTCCAGGAAGCAATGTGCTTCTTACCCAGTGACCACAGCAGCCATCCTGCCTTGACTGTCCCTAAGAGAATTGCTGGGGAAGTGCTTTAAAACCACTGCAAAGAATATTGTATTCAAAAATTACTCAATCTGTTGATGCTTATATACAGGAGTCAGTTCTTGTGCTATAAATGTTATTATTCATTGCTTTGTTTCTTTTCTTTTTCTTCTTTTTTTTTAAAAATACACTAAGAGACGAGCTGTTTTGCTATTTTCTAATGAAGACACTACTCACGCTTAAATATCCAGTATTTATCATAGTAACAAATTCAAACAGTAAAGTGCACCCATTTACAGAGAGAACAGATGGAAAACCATTAGTGCAAGAATTCTGTGAAAAATGTAACACGTGGAATTGTGAAAAAACCTGCACGCCGCAGTGTTTCAAGCCTTCTTCAAATTTGTGGTTGTGTTAAAAGTGTGAGCTGTTTTCTCTTTCCCTTAAAACATCTACAGAAACTGAAAAGTTACTGTGAGGGGATGCTTTGAAGGACAGGACTGGGAGCACAAGGCAGTGAGGAGCAAAAGCAAAGCAAAGCAAGGGCAGTTCTCCTGTTACTGCTCCTGGACCATCCTGCTGGCGTTGCAGTGGAGAGGAGCCACTGACAGCCACAGTGTGTCTCACTCAGCCGGATAAAACAGGGACAGGGCTCAACTGGGTTACTTTTTCCTTTCAAAGAAGCAACTAAAGGTAGGAAGCCACTCACTCAGGCAGAAAGCTGGAGGATGTGAGGCGCTGAGCAAAGTGACTGATGCTGCTCCAGACCCAGGATACGTCTCCCAGCTATGGGTGTGTGGGATGCAAAGGAGAAATTGGTTCTTCCTTACAAAACAGAGCATGTTGTTTCAAAAAAGAGGAAAGAAAACCATCACACCCCATTTGCAAGGGGAGAAACAGTGCACAGAGCTGGGTGTCCCCAAGGGGGACCCACCCCATCAAGGGGGTCCTAGCCAGCCCCTCCATTTTACAGAGCCCTGGGATAAAGCAAAGAGTCAGCACTGGGTTGCACCTCAAGGAAGAAAACACCAACCTCAATCCAAATAGTGGCTTTGGCAAAGACCAAATGCCCCAAGAGAGCCCCAAAATCGCCAAAACTCACAGAGGAACCCCCCCTTCCAAATGCTCTCCATATGTCTATGAGACACAAGCCTCCCCTGGCCCAAGGTGTGCATGTCCCAGCTTGCTCTGAGCAAATTAGGCAATTAAATAGCAACGAGATGTGCTGAGCCACACACAGGGGGAAAAAAAAGCCCCATCGAAGCCAGGGTTTGCTTAAAGAGTTGTGGACCCTGTCCTGAGCTGGTGTGAATGGGTGCAGCTGCAATGGTGTGGCACTGGGATATGCTCACTCACACCAGCGCAGGTTGGAGCCGTGATTTGGTTCAGGAAGTCTTGCAATCGATTCGCAGTAGCCCTTTGGAGACCCCGAAGGTATCGCTCCCCTGCTCAGCACTGAATTGCTCCGAAGAGTTGATATGAGTGAGGTTTGGCATTGGGCAACAGGCACTAGTTTGCTTTAAAACAAGCTACAGCGTTACCACTCTCCCTCCTGTCATCCCACCCTTCACCCTCAGGAACGGAAAAGGCAGATTATAAACCCACCCAGGAATAAAGGGATCAGTAAAGGAAGTTCTTCCCCCCACCGCAAAAGAAATTTTCAGCAAATAATTGAAAAATTATTGAAAATCCTACAAAAAGGATTTTGAAACTGGCTCCTGCTTTTCATGCCATCTTCATGTGACCTGCATTTGATTACAAAACCGAAAATAATAGAAAAAACCCAACCCGAACTGGAAAATGTCCTGAAATAGATAACATAAATAAATTATAAATAGGTCTCTCTTAACTACAGCTTCTCAAAAAGCAACACATGGTCTCCACCATGTACAGATATGGAACATGGTGTCCCTTTCCAGGACTGCAGGAACAGAGGATCTTAGAGGAGCACAGCCCTTGCTACAGCCCCTGCTCCCTGTCAGGAGTGAGCCAGAGGGAAGGGATGCTGCAGGGCTGGGACTGCAGAAAGACCCTTCCTCTTTTGGGACCACCATGCCATGTTCTACATCCTCATAATAAAAAAATGTAAAAAAAATTAAGAATTGCAATTTTCCTCTTTGAATGTCATTTTGTAAGTCAGATTTTTGCTTTTCCTTACAAGTGATAAATGCCCCCCAGATGAACACTAACTTGCCCCATGCAAATGCTGTGGGTGAGGTGCAGTCTGCCAACAGTGTGAAGAAGTTAGTGCAATCCCAGTTCATGCACAAGAAGTCCCTGGCCAATTCCCTTGGCTGATTAAAACACATAACAATGGGCCAACCTTAATCCTTCAATGCTTGTAAAATGCCCCAGAGCAAAGGAATCAGTGTGAGGGCACCTGGTAGGTACTTGGAAAGCAGCAAAGTGCTGTGTGATCCCCATGCCTTCTGGCCGATGACAAGTTAAATAAGGAAGGAAAGCGCTGTAAACCAGCAGAATCAGGATGGGTGTTGTGGGTGCTGTGCATAGCTACTGGTGTTAAATCACATCACCGAGGGCAATCTGCTCTTTAGGGCAAAGAGCCAAATGACCTGGCTGGCACGGGGACCTGTGGATGCAGCCTTGGGAAAGGCTCTTGCGGAATTCCCTAGGAATTCCCATCAGAGTTGAGTAAGAGATCATTGAGACAAAATAAACCAATCTAAATCCATGGCAGTTGTCTCTTGAAAAAGAGCTGGTTACCTCCTGCTGCGTAGGGATATCTCTGGACCACCCCGCACCATGGACTAAGATATCCTGGTTGGAACTTTGCTGGAATTGGGCAAACGATACTGGCTCGGCTGATGTTGGCTTCAAAGTCAGCTAGGGAACGAAAGGGCTGGAGCACGTGCATGGCTGTCTGACCACCACATAAAGTACCGGAGAAACTTGGTCATGTAGCTACCCAAGAGAAATAAAAATAAAAATAATAATAATTATAATAATATGCATGGAAATCAAGCTTGGAAGTGTGTGCTGAAAACATGAAGGTCTCACTCCAACAAGTGTCTTTTACACATTAGACTCCACAAATGGTCTCTTTGGTTTGATTGGGGACGTCTGCCCTTGCCTGGAGTCCCTGGAGAGCTGCCTGTACAGGTTATCCTGGTAGGCCTGTGCCACGGGCAGCGTCCTTGCCACCTTGACGTCGGGGTATGAGGAGGCTTGGGTGACTCTCTCCAGGAGGTCTCCTCGGGACCCATTGGCCAGCATCCCATGGGGGCTGTAATAGTCCTCCTCTAGCAAATGGCCATTCTGTGCATTGTTGGTTTTGTTATAAAAGGCAATGTTGCTGATTGAAGAGGGTGGGCTAAAGGATTCTGGCTGGGGCAGATTGCCAGGAGACGTAGGACTAATGACAGTGTCCACTGATGACACAGCCCAGGTCCGGTTCTGCTGATGGAGATGGGGGTACTGCTGAGTCCGAGCAGTTTTATCTATGATTCCCATGAATGGCGTGGTCCGGGAACGGGCTGGCTCACTGGGGTAGCCCCCCTGTGTGGGCGAGACTGGAGACAGCTCATCGCATGATCTGTCGTAGGCTGGCTTGAGGGGAATCTCCATTTGCTGAATTGAAGCAGAGGGGCGAAAGTTGGGAGTCAGGTTGGAGGTGGAGGAGATGCTATTGCTAGAAGGGGAAAAGCGGAGGCCAACGCTCTGAGAGTGGAGTAGAGGCCTTGGAGTCGGTGGGTGAGGCTTGATTTCGCTGGGATTGACTGTGATGGGCCTTCTTATGAGATGAGACACATCTGGAGAGCCCAGCTGGTTGGCCGGGAGGGAAGAACGCTCCAGGTCAAGCTTCGAGTGGCACACCGGATAGTAGGAGGCGGACTGGCTTCGCCCAATCTGAGGCGTCTGGCTGTATCTCATCCCCCCTCTGTATGCTGAGGATGGTCTCTGCGGAAGGTCTTCTTTGGCCAGCCCTCCGTGCTGACAGATGGCTCCGGCGCTGAGACTCGCCTGCACGTGCTGCACGGGCCTGCTGTCACCCACGATGCCCCCGATGGAGCCCTGGTAGACCAGGCGGCTCTGGCTGACCCCCATGTCCCCTGATGATGACTGGTACTTGCTGGCCATCGAGTGGGCAACCTGGCTGTATGCACCAGTTGGGATGACAGTACTAGAATGGACGGCAGAGCTGGGCTGATTGCTCCTCACGATTTGTGCCTTGGCTGGCTGCAGCCTCAGCCCTGGCTGTGGCACGGCCACAGGGAGCTGGGACATCTGGAAGGATCTCTGCGTCATCTTGGATAGCGGAGACTTGGGTCTGCCGGGGAGCTGGGTGACCCCGCTGGGTTCCTGCTGGTAACGGACTGGGGAGCCGGACTGGGACCTATAAACACTCATGCTCTCTGCGGGGGGACTGGCGCGGTACTGGGGGCCTCTGCGAAGGGGAGACGGTGGTGGGCTCTGATACTCCTTCCCTTGGCTTCCGACGGGAGGGGGGCTGAAGCGGTAAGTGGAGCCCTGGTGAGCTGGGGATGTGTGTGGAGGACTGGGTCTGTAATGTGAGTTTTGGTGTGTCGGAGACAGAGCAGGAGATGTGGACTGGTACCCCTGCCTGGTCGGTGAACCCACAGAGCTGTTGGACCTGAAATCAAAGACCTGATGAGAGCCAAGAGGTGAGCCAGAAATATAGGCTGAGTCCCTGTGAGCTGGAGATGGAGGTGGGCTCTGGATGATGGGCAGCCCTTGGTTTGGCCTGGACTCTGTCTGCAGGCCAATGGAAACGTTTTCTACATCCTGCTCAAGGTATTCCTCCTCAAAGATATCTTGCACAGAATACAGCTCTTCATGCTGGGCTTCGGGTTCTGGCTCTGCTGGGAGTGGCGGTGGTGGCTGCTGCTGCTGCTGCTGCTGCTGCTGCTGCTGCTGCTGCACCTGCCTGCACTCCTCCTCCACCCGCATCAGCAGCCGCTGGATCTCACGGTTGTTAGGACACAGCTTGATGGCCTCATTCAGGTCCTCCAGGGCTGCTGAAAACTGCCTGCTTGACAAAGGAATAGAAATGAGAACGGAAAGTACTCTGGATTTGGATGGAGCTGTTTTCAGAGATTCCAGGGGGATAAAGTGGCTTCTGCATGTTACTGAGAGAGAGATCTGTGATTGCTACTGCTTGCTGCACCTCTCACATGCTGCCTTATGGGCCTCCCTCGGATTTATGTTATCCAAACAGAGGGAAAATTCTGGAAAAGAAGGGAACAGTCCTGAGATGGCACAATCCAGACTTGCAAACACGCCTGTCCTCTGCAGCGTATGTTAGGGGCCAATTAATTACTCCCCCTAGCACCACCATGAGCTTCACCTCTGTGTTAGCAAAGGGGACACCAACAGATTGATTACCCCAAGCCCAACTCACCACTGCTGTAAACAAGCCCTGACAGAACTACAACCACTTACGCCACTGAAAATTTAACTTCTGCCTGATGCCAAGACCACACAGCATCAGGCCTGGCTCCAGAGCTCAGGGGCTCCCACAGGTCAGCGCTCTCGGCAAGGCTTGTCTCTCCAATTTTACAGTGGATTTGGCTAACTTCTTTGGAATGAAGGAATCAAGCAATGTGCCAGAGGCTGTGAGCTGCCCAGGGAAGCCTTTGTGTGGGAAAGGCCAGCCTAGGAGGTGTAACAGGGAGGTGAGGGTTTGGGAAGGGGATTGTCATTTACAGGGACACAGTTCACTGTGGAGCAAAACTATGTGTTTGAACATGACTGTGATCTGGGAAAACCCACCCAGATGGGGGAAAAGCTCCCTATCAGTGATCCCCCCAGCACCTCCCAACACCGGCCTCATCTTTTGTACAAGCCATTGAAGATTAGGTGGAAGAAGGAAAAGCCTCCTCTTCTACCCAGGGGTGCTCCTGGGCATAGAGTGGGATGGGGAGAAGCAAAGCCAAAATGGTGACAGTTTCTGTTGGAGAGACCCAGGGAGAAAAGGACACTGGTATGTGGGAGGCTGATACCATCTGGAGAGGAACATGGGTCTTCAGGTTCCCCATAATGTTTTGGGAACAATGCAGAGGAAACCATTAAAGGAAAGGCATGAGGTGTGTGTGTGGCTCAGCTTGCAGGGCTCCTCTGTGGAACAGAAGGTTATGGCTTCACCTCCCACATCAGGACCTGGTGGACCTGCACCAGCTGGGCCACTTCCACATTTGCCTCCAGCAAGGAATGTCACACAGTGGTGGTGTCTGCTGAGCTGGGATGTTTGCACAGAGGGGCTCACACACCTGCACTGCCATGTGAGACATTCTGGCTGCCAAGTAAACAGAGATGCAGTGGCAGGGTGCCCAGTCCTTGAGAATACGACTCCCAAGCAGCACTCCTGCTCATTAGGAATGGCAAATGGATTTAATCTCACATCTTTTAGCCTTCAGGCAGGTAGGTGAACAAGGGAGATCCCTGCGCTGCAGCTCTCCAGGAGCTGGCTGCAGTGCTCTGGGCACAAGTTCTGGCTGGAGGCTCCCTGGCCAGTGCCTGCCTGCAGCCACTGCCCAGCTAGTCAGCAGCATCTGCTGGGCAGAAAGGGCTGCAGGACAGAGATGCACAGATTTTAAGGCTAGAGGAGACCACTGTGATGAATAAGTCTGCCCTCTTGCACAACACCGGCCATAAGCCATATTCTGCTTTGAGTCCAAGTTGTGGTCAAACTAAAGTGTACTTTGAAACAAAGAACATCCCACTTTGGTGTCCAGGTCTCCGGTGTTGTAAGATGTCCAGACAAAGTTCCACTATGACAAACCTCCCAAAACATTTGGATTCAGAAATCACCAAATGAGGGAGGGCATTACTTTGGCGTTCAGGAAGTTTGTGATCTCACTAATGAACGTTCCTTGGCCATTTCTTCCCATGGGGGCACTGCCTGGCTTTGCAGGGTGGGTGCCCACAGCTGATGTGCCAGGCTCACAGAGACTGGCCCCTCACACCCGTCTCTCTGTCCCTCCTCACCTGCTGCTGCGTTTGGCCCTTGCTCTTGCATAGTAAGCTTCGTAAGATTTCGGTTTCAGCTCCAGTGCTTTAGTGGCAAATTCCTCCGCCATTCCAAAATCCTGCCATTTGAATAGGTGTGCAGGTAAGTTAACTGAATAAATTTAGAAACAAAAATACATACAGCATGGGAAGAAAACAAACTTAGTATGGACTTTTTTTTCATATTGCATAGAAAACTCAATGGCATTGGAATGTTTCACATGGATTCAACATCATTTACAGACAGGGAGCTATGATGGCATTTCCAAAGACTCAAGCGTGGTTAACGCAAGTTGCTGTCATCACCCACTGAGGCCAGCAAGCCTCATTGTGTCCCCAACAAGTGCATGTAAATCTCTCTCCAACAACCTACAGTCTTGAGGAAACATCTGGTCTTGCAGAGGCTGGAATGTTATCTCACGAATGATTTTTTTCCATAGTTGAAAGCAACAGGAAACCTTTCCCATGCCCTTCTGCTTCCCTGAACGCACTGACATTCTCCGAGGGGCTCAAGAAAACTGCCTGTGAAGGGCAGGGCTGCATTAGCTACAAACACGACTTGCCTGGCAAAGGTCTCCTATCAGTCCCACTGTTCCTCACTTCTCCACGACAGCTCACCTGGGAGGAGAGTTTGGGAGCAGGCAGAGGGGACTGCTCTGGCTGCTTTCCAGGGGCAGTGCTGTGAGACCAGACTATCAGCTCTGGTACAGACCCTGTCACCACCCTCCTTGTCCTGAACGCTACACATCCCACTAAGCTCAGCTGAAGCTCAGCACTTGTGAAGGAGAACTCCTCCTGGTGGGGAGGATTCCATCTCACATCCAAACACTGCTTTGGACTGCTGCACTGGGCTATGACCTGAGCAGCTCTGGGAGAAAGGACTGAATAGGGTTGCTCCTGATTTGTTCAAAAACTTGTGAAGCCAACTCTTGCTATGGGCATGCCCTGCCTGGGGAAGCTTTTATACTTCTGTTTGACCTGCAGTAGCAGTTACTGAGGAGTTATTGTCCAACAGACTGAATTGGGAATGCAGTCATGAGACAGGTACCTTTATGGCCTCATCTATAGGTGCAAAAACTGCAGGAGCAATTACAACCCTCTGAATTTTTCCTCACAAAACCTGGCATTCCCCAGCTAATGATAAACCAAAAATCTTGTCCTCAAAGCACAGGACAAGAGCTGGAGTTGCTTAGCTGAAAATTGGCTGGTTTAAAGAGAAGGTTCACACTTTTTCTCCAAACTGTGTTTGTTCACCAGCATTAAGATTTTACTCCCATTGTTTTCCATCTTTCTTCCTCACAGAAAAAGAAACGGTGTCCCAAAAGCTCCTTCTCCTCCAGTGTAACCTTTGCTGGCTCATGACTTCGGCAATGTTGCTTTTTGAGTTTATGGGGACTTTAATTTGTGGAGGTGAAAGCCCCTGCATGCCGAGCCAGGGAAGGTGGCATTTGTGTGCTGGCAAAACAGGCATCTGCACGAGCTGGTTGCTGGATGCTGCCAGATGGGAGTGGGGAGAGTGACAGGGATCTGGAAGTTCTGGGATGAGAAGGAGTCTTGTGGGGGTGTTTCTGGATGAGTCACTGCCCTGGGGAAGTGCTAACCCCCTAAGCATATGCTCCTTCATTTGAAATTTATTAGTATTCAAAGGAGCACCTCTCCTGGCTCCTCCTCACTGCTGCCCCAGAAATCTGGAAAATGCCTCCACCCCCATGTGACGATGTGAACATCATCATCAAAAGGGAGTAATAAAAAATTCAAAGAGCTATAAACATAGTAATGAATTTTTAATCAACTGAAATGCATATTAAATCATTACTGCTTTGGAATTACAAAATGTCAGTGCTCTGTGAAGGACAACCAGGTTACAGGAGAGGTCTGAGAAGCCACAGCATGATTAGGGGTGGACGCGTCTCTGCAGAGGCACAAAGCTGTCGGGCTGTGCTCAAGGCCATGAAAAGAGGGGACACTTACGTTCATTTTCCTTCGACACCGGGAGAGGTTGAGAAGCAGTGACACCTTCAGCTCTCGGAAGGTTTTCAGGTCTTCTCCAAACCCTTCTCTGGGGAATTTTTTCAGAGCATACTGGTAGCGCTGGGCAGCCTCTTTCACTTTACCTTTCTATTAGAAACAAAACACGTCAAAACTCATCCTTGGGTTGAGTTTACTTCCCTGCAGAGAACTCACTCACCAGCCCCACCAATGTTTTAGGTGGCTAAGGAAGTGCAACTTCACTATTTAGCTCTTTCCTAGAAAGGAAAGGCAGAACATTTGATTAAGGGAACATCTGAGCTGGAAAGGCAGATGCCTTGCACAAGTTGAGATCTCCCACTTCATACAGAGCTGTCACACTACAGCAGGAAACATGGAGAAATAGTGTTAACTCGATACAACTCCATCTGGCTCCTGGCTGGATGGTCTTTTGAGCTGGGTGATCAGTTACCCATTCCTGGAAAACACCCTCCACCCAAAGCTTAATACACATCCAGGAGCATAAGGAACACAAACTCTGGGACTTTGGGTGGAGCTCTGGGGCTCAGAGAAGCCTCTGCAATAGCAAAGATAAATGTTATGGCACTGCCGTGGCTCTGAACTTGGACAAACAGGGTGAGACTCACCTCTCTGGACTTCAGATGTTTAAAAGTCTACATCTAAGTCTGTTAACTGGGTTCCATTTACAATTATTGGTATGCAACAACAGTCACCTTCAAAGGTGACTCATCTTTCCTATTTTGGGCAACTAATTTTGGGATGGGATGATGTGCACCCTGAACGGGGACAGCTGACAGCCAGGGTGAGAGAAAGAGGGCAGGATGGGATCTAGGACACACACAGCTCCTTGTGACCCAGACATAAATTTTGCAGCTACAAATAGAGAGTTTTAAAATCTTGTAGACTCAGGTTTCTCAGCTGTATCATGTATCTCTGGCAGATAACTCCAATTACAATGCCAGCTTTGCATATTTTCTGCTTCACCCTTAGAGCCTCACAGTGAATCATTGTTGTACTTGCACATTTTCTGTGTGTGTGCAAATCTCCAGGTTTTAAAGATCGGCTTAAAACAAACACACAACAAAAAAAGACTCCCTAACTGTAACAGTGGAATGTCTCCCATAGGCTAAAGGACATGACAAAGCCAGCTGTGTCCTGACAATCTGTTTTCACTGCAAAAAGTTTATTCTAGGAGTTTTTCTGGGATGTTCTATCCCGTTGCCTTGATCCCCAACAGTGAGCCTAGGTAATGACAAAGCTGCCAGACCTGATGCAATGGCAGCAGCAGCACTCCCAACAGACACTTGGGTCCTGCTGTTTTCAAAGAGGAAATGAAGTGCTGGCTCAAATCCAGAGCAACTTGGCTTTGCTTCAGCTTCATTACAGATTTGGGCAATCAATCCCCCCTTCTCCAACCCCACTAACCAAAACCACACGATTTGGAACACAAGGAACGCTGTGAGGGGGAGCTTTTACTTGCCATGGGTTAAGGCAGCAGCACTAGAATCACAGAGCCATTCAGGCTGGGGAGGACCAACCACTGACCTAACACAGCCAAAACCTCATACCAACTGATGCTGCAAGTTGCATCTGTTCCATGTCCCCAGACCCACCCATCTCACCTTATAAAACATGTCTCCTTCCTCCATCAGCTTGCTCAACAGGATGATCATGATGTCTGGTTTGGAGGTTGCCATTGCCCATGTTGCTGGACCTGTAGTGTACAGGATGCATGATGGGTAAAGAACTCATACAATGCAAGGGTGGTAGGAAGCTGGGTGGAAAAAAATACCCTGGGGTAGGAATTTCTGCTGGAGAGAACAACTTGGCAAGGTCAAAGGGCAGAGTGCTCCAAAGGATCGAGCTGACAATTCCTCTGGCACCTAAATTAACGTCATCCCCATTGCAGTGGTTTTCCTTTGCAGTCATTAAGGCTAATCCCAATGGTCTGGGAAAGGATGGAGCCATTTCCACAAGAGGGCAGTGCTGAATGTGGAACAGGCTGAGATGGGGAAACAAACTGTATTTAAAGGAAAAATCAGAGTGGTTATATAAAAACATTTCTGAATTCAAATCTATGGAAGTGTACTAGGAAATCTGCAGTTTGACTGTTGATAGGTGGTTTGTGGTTAAGTGCTTTGTGATTTCCAGCTTCACAAGACGTGAAAGACTAGAGTAGAAAATCCATTCAGGCAGAAAAAAATGACAAAGGAAAGGTCGTGTCTAAGTGCTGCTGGTGCTGAAGGCATCGTTGGGCTGGGGACGCTCTGGCTCTGCACAGGGGCCACCCTGCAGAGCCAGCTTGTATCTCAAGGAGTAATACTGGGAGGGAAGGGGTGGCAAAAATTTGAGGACAACTCATTAGTGTGGGTGAGAATAAGTCAACAATATTCTATAAGTAGATTCAGTACGTTTTGGGGGAAGGAGGTTAGTTTTTGAGTTCAAGTTATTCTCTGCAACAGTCATTAAAAAAATTATTTGAAGGTGAGGTAAATTAAAAGATTAGAGGTGTTGGGGACGCATGCAGGCTAAATCAAACAGGAGAAAGCAAGGCTGACAAAGCTATCAGATCGAAGCTGATGCTGACAGCAATGAGATATACCTCGTGGGCGACTCGGTAACGTCTGACAACCTTCAAAGAAAGGAGAAAACAAAAAGTTGTAGGAGAGAGGGGGAAAAAAATGGATGAAGGTGAAAAAAAAAAGAAAGGAAAAAAGCAGCTGTGAGAGGCAGGCAGCGAGGAAGCCAATGCACCAGCAAAATCCCCTTTCACAGGAAAACGTAACGTGAGCAGCTGTGTGGTGCAGTGCAGGTACACTGAGGTCTGGAAGCATACACAGAGCAAGTGAACGCAGCAGCTCACAGCAAGGCATGGACAGAGTACACCTGGCAACTCAGACTAGTAAAGATAGAAAAAGCATTACCAGAGGAAAGACCTTGCCAAAGAAACAGTTGTTTATTGATTAACTTTTGCTAAGTAATAAGACAGGAAAAAAAATAAACTCCCCATTTTACTAAAGAGAACCAAGTAGTCCTGACTCGCCATCTGCTTTCAGAGTGCGAAGCAGCGGCTGGGACTGAGGCTGCCCCTGGGTTATACTTGTATTTTTTAAGATGCCAGCCCCACTGTTTGAGTCCTGCCTGAGCGCAGAGCCGATGGCAGTGCTCCCCTGTCCCTACCTATCTTTGCTCCTTTCTTCAGGAGGGTGACAACAACCGAGGTGTTGCGGCAGCCCACTGCTCTGTCGAGGGGCCGCATCCCACTGTAGTCAACGTGCTCGATCATGGCCCCATGGTCCACCAGGAACTGAACCTGCAATGAGAAGCCCAATAGTAGGTTTTGACTGGGTATGAGGAAGAAATCCTTCCCTGCAGTGGTGGAGAATCCCTGGCACAGGGTGCCCAGAAAAGTTGTGGCTGTCCCATCCATTGAAGTGTTCAAGGCCAGGCTGGACAGGGCTTGGAGCAACCTGGGATAGTGGAAGGTGTCCTTGCCCGTGGCACGGGGTGGAATGAGATGGTCCTTAAGTTCCCTTCCAACTCAAACTATTCTGGGATTCTCTGATCAGCTTCTATGGAAGCACCTTCCCATATGGAGGGCCAGGACTCCACGTGTTTATTGCTACGTCAAGCTGAACTGTATGATTTTATGGCTTTTACACCAACTGCCCATTTCCTCTGGGCGTATCACAGGCCACTCACCACCTCAGCATCGCCGTAGAACGCTGCCAGGTCCAGTGGCGTGCGGCCGTTCTTGTCCGCGTGGTCCGTGGCAGCTCCGCTCTCCACCAGGGAACGCACCACGGGCAGGTGGCCCTTCAGGCAGGCCCAGCTGAGGGATGTCAAGCCCTCTTTGTCCATCAGAGAAATAGAGGCACCTGAAAGAACAAGCAGCAGTTCACAGCTCTCCGTTGTTTAGCACCGTTTACCACAAACCCTCTGCTCAGCAACGACGCTTGTTTTCAGAGAGCTTTGTACACAACTATTAATTCCTTTATTAACATTTCTCCCACCACAGATCCCACCCTCGTGGCAACTTCAAATACACTGATGGGAACTGTGGCAAACGAGTTGATTCACACCAAGCTGCAAACTTTTTCACGCCTACCTCTGCGAGCTTTCCTGGCAAACATCTGAGCAGCACAGTGGATCTGACTTCCCCCATCTGAGACATCATCTTTTTAACTGCTTTTTTTTTTTTAATCCAGCCCCATTCCAGCCTGTGTGAGTCAGAGATGAAGACCATTTTGCTGTTTCAGCAGGTCACCATGGGAATTAAGTCAATTCAGCTCAGTTCTCCTAAAAAAGCACATATTTTCCCTTCTTCACTCCCCTCCCCTTTACCCAAAAGTACACCATTTCCAGCAGTATTTCTCCCTGAACTCTACCCAATATAAATACAACGTTGTGGGATACACTACTGCCAACTGCAAGCCAAGGAGAGGGGGACCTGATGTTTTCTTGGATGAGGAAATGGCGCTGCTATACCAGTGGGTCAGTATTGCTCCACACGGCATATGGATGCAGATATGAGAGCTGAACAGCAGCTTTAAGTGAACACTCCTCTTCATGGCGTGAAGACAACTCCTGTTGCCATGGCACAGCCAGGTCTCTGGCTCTGGAGTGTGCAGAGATGATCTGTATCAGCTCTGCTCCTCCGAGGAGCTGCAGCTACCTGTGGGATGCTCCTGCCAGCAGCTGGGATGAATTGCTGCTGCAGTGCTTTTCTCCTGGAGGCAAACTCTAAACCTCCCGGCATGAGACTCCCTGCCTCTAGAATGTTCAGCAAGTGGGGGAGTGATGTGAATTTCCTGAACATTCCTGTTCATCCCAGCTGACATATCCCTGGCCGGCACAGGTTGCCCAGCTGAGAGCAGACTAAGAGGTCTCCCCGCTGGCACAAGCTGTTTGTGGAGGGGCACAGCACGGGGATGTTTGCTCCAGGTGTGTTCAGGAACCTCCGTCCAGAGCTCTCAACACAGCGTGGAGTGTCAGTGGGGGAGGTGGCAAACAGCGTCTGGGGCAATCAGGAATGCCAAGGTGGGACACAGACTGCAAGACACAGGCTCAAGGGATGACCACGCAGAATCACAGACTGAGTCTGGTTGGAAAAGACCTTTAAGACCATTGAATCCAACTGTTCCCCCAGCACTGCCAAGCCCTCCACTAACCACGTCTCCAAGTGCCACATCTTTAAATCCTTTAAATCCCTCCAGGGAGGGGGACTCCACAACTGCCCTCAGCAGCCTGTGCCAGGGCTGAACAACCCTTTTAGTGAAGAAATTATCCCTCCCCTAAACCTCCCCTACAGCAACTTGAGGCTGTTTCCCCTAGTCCCTTGTTCCCTGAGAGCAGAGCCCAATCCCCCAGCTGCCTGCACCCTCCTGGCAGGGAGTTGTGGAGAGCAAGAAGGTCCCCCCTGAGCCTCCTTTTCTCCAGGCTGAGCCCCCTCAGCTCCCTCAGCCACTTCTTGTGCTCCAGATCCTTCCCCAGCTCTGTTTTCTTCTTTGGACACTCTCCAGCACCTCAACACATTGCCAGCCTTCTCTCACGTTGCCCACACTGCACCCAGGAGCCATTCTGAAGCTCTGGGAAAGCCCCTCCAGATGATCCTGAGTTGACCCAAGCCCAAATTTTGCTCAGGATAAAGCCTCGTTTCATTCCGGCTTACTTGAACCAGCTTTGCATTCAAAGCATGAAAGTCTTCTCTTATACTTTCCCTCTGACTCTTCTGGAGCAGGTGAGAAAGTTCCTGCAGTAAGAGGGAAGCCTGGAAAGCCATGTCATCACTCAACCTTCCCACTCATTTCCATTCCAGTGGAAGAGACACTCCACACCACAGGGTGACACGGACAGACTCCAGGGTACCCCTGCAGCAGAGCCAGCTGAAGGTCTAAGCAAGCAGACAACAGTAATGCCAAGAGGCTGCTTGAAGGCAGGCTGGGCATAACCTTCATGGGAACACTGAGCTCCAGAGGCAGCTCTGGCTCCCAGTACAGCCTCTGCTTCACTCCAAAGGCATCCTCCATCCTTCAGGGATCTCTGACTTATTCAGCATTGAGGCAGTCACAGGAAACAAACGGATGGTTTTAAGGGCAAGTGGCTTAAGGTGATCTCATGGGATTGATCCATCCTGCAGCGGGAAGGATTCCATCTGGGTAAACCCAGTTTGCTTCTGGGAAGGGCTGGGAGAGCTGCTCCTTCCCTAAAAAAACTAACTGCAAGTGTTTCTTATGGAATGACTTGGGTTGAAATGGACTTTAAACACCACCCAGTTCCACTCCCCTGCCATGGGCAGGGACACCTTCCACTACATGAGGTTGCTCCAAGCCCCATCCAACCTGGCCTGGAACATTTCCAGGGATCCAGAGCCAGTCAGAGCTTCTCTGGGCAACCTGTGCCAGGGCCTCGCAACTCTAATCATAAAATATTTCTTGCTTCCATCTAGCCTGGTGATTTAATGATCCATCAGGCACAATGAGCCCACTTAAGTCAAAAAGAAAAGATTGACACGTGGAGCACCAAAAAGCTGCAGGGAGTGGCCAGGATGTTGGATGGATTCTGAACAGAGGATGCACCCAAAGCTGCAGTGCCCAGGCAGGGTAACCCCCAAGAGATGATGCTCAAGAAAAACACCAAGGCATTGATTTTTGCAGGAAAATGAGATTCAGAATCAAGCTCCCTCCAAATGGAACGAGCACGAGGAATTATTTTGCTTTGTGTCACACAGATCTGTATAAATATCAGCTTTAGCAGAGCTGCGACCAGGGAAGTTTACTAATTCCCTGTTCACACCCCCATTATTTCTGGGTGTTAAGCCACAGGTAACTCTGAAATTTTGGGTTTCAAATTGATTGATGACCGCAACTTTGCTAATAAAATGTGTTTACAAACGCTGACTGCATTAATCAAGTACAGTCAAATGAGATTTGCTTTGCAACACACTAACTAATGCTTATGGCTTATGATTCACACACTTTGATTTTAATGAAACCTTGAGCAGGATTGTCAAAGCCATTTTAATTAAATGCACTGTGTATCATTGCACTCTGCCCAGGCTTGAGTTAACTTTTCAGGACCACGTGTTACAGTCTTTGCAGTGCAATTTATTATGATATTTAGAAGAATGGACCTCTTAAAGTAAAAATTTTCTTATTTTTGACTTTTTGGGCTCTCAAAGAGTGTCCAAAGAGCCAAAGAAACATTATGTGCATTTGCTGATGATCCCACAGCCCAGATTATCTTGTATTTTCAACCTCCTCTGAATGAGTTAGTCTCAAGCAGCATGCACAGTTCTCAAGTTTGGGGACAAAAAAACCACCTTATTTTAAGCCTTTAAACACAGATTTATTAGTCAAGCTGAAAAAGGGGCCACATTTAATCTCGAAGATGGAGAGTGTTAATTTGAGATTTAAAAACAACAGAAGACCAGAAAAGAATTAATTGAATTAATTCCTAAAAAGCTCAAACTGATCTTTGTCACATCCCTGTGCAGGTTACAGCACTGAGCAGCAAGGATCCCACTGGCTGTGGCTCAGAACAGACAGATGGGAATGAGAAACTTGTTCTTGTAGATTTTACAGAGAAAAAATGTTCTTAACAACTATTACATAAAATATTCAAGTGTCTCACTCTTTGGCTAAGAGGTCAGACATAGGCAGTTACGAGATGAAGGAAATATCCTTTCCCAAAGAGGGATCTTACCTGGAATAAAAGTATCAAATAACAACACAACAATGCTATTTCTAGGAAAAAAAAAAATACCCAACCAAACCAACATTGGCTATTTGTCCAAAATAAAAGACAAAGAAGCCTGTAAGGAACAGCAGTAATCAGAACTGATTGTGTTTTCACAGGCAGCAAATTGTTCCAACTCACCTCAAGCAGGTACAGCAAGAATGAGCAAAACTGACCCATGTTCCTGTTGGCTGAGTAACCCTCAGTGAAAGAGAGTCATCACTGAAAGGACTGAGCACAGAGGAAGCTGTGGGTACAGAGCAGGCTGATTTATTTTCAGCAAATTCACCAAATCCTTGTCTGTGCTGGGGCCTTACCCTCCTGTTGGTGCTGGTGTCAAAAATGTGGGTAACAATATGAGAGCTAAAAATGGAAGTGTTACCACGTGTCCCCAGCTCTTGCCTGGCTGCCCTTCCGCAGCGATGCCGATGGTTCAATCGCATCTGGTGTTCATTTTTGTCTACAGGGAAAGTTCTCAGCATGGTTCAAGGGCACATTCTTAAACCACTGCTCAAAGCATCTGTGGTTATTTTATTTGCTAACTCAGATGCGTGGTTTTGAGGCAGAGAGCACCAAGCAGGTAACACAACCGCCAGTCAAGATTAAGGCTATGACTATTCCAGCCTCGTTGTCCAATGAGCTGGACATGGTGCTCTCCCAGCTGTGGGATTACAATCCACACCCTGACATCACGAACTGCAGCTGAGCTGGAGCTGGTGTGGTGGGGTGTGCCATGGCTGGTCCCCAACACCTCCCAACATGTGCTCTAACCTTGTGCAAGCAGAAACTCCACAGTGCCCAGGTGTCCCTCAGATGCAGCCATCATCAGGGGTGTCCGGCCCTGCTTGTCTGCCATGTTCACATCAGCACCGTGCGTGAGCAGGAGATCCACGATCTGCAACACACCAAGCCAGGACACAGGTTACACATGGCAACCCAGCTAAGAAGATGCCAGAACCAAGGAAGAGCAGAGCAGATCCCACATTCTGAAAACTCTCACCCCTCCAGGCATGGTGCCCTCTGGGATTGCTGATGGATGATTAGGGATTATGAGAAGGAAGAGAGGTATAAGGACAGGAAAAATGTTCTTCTAAGTCATACGCATCCCATTTGCTTCTCAAATGGTGAGATAACCAGAGCAGCTGTGGCTGCCCCATCCCTGGAAGTGTCCAGGGCCATGGGGCTTGGAGCAATCTGGGATAGTGGAAGGTGTCCCTGCCCACGGCAGGGGGATGGAATTAGGTGGTCTTTTAAGATCTCCAACCCAAACCATTCCATGCTTCTATGATAACACAGGACTTAAGCAAAGCTGTCTGTAGCCAGCCAGAACTTGGGGCGATTGAAGCATCAGTATCCCTTCTTTTCGCTCTGATCATTCCCCAAAAGAGCTGGGGCTTGTCTTCTCCATGCGTATTCCAGCAGGACAGAAGGGATGGCCTGACCCAACATCTCTGGCCATCCCAGGGCCCAGGACCCCACTCACCTGCCAGTGGCCCTGTCTGACGGCGCTGAAGAGCGGGACAACGCCCCGGCGGTTGGGCTGTGCCACTGCGGCGCCCTGCTCCAGGAGCAGCCTGCACACCTCCAGCTTCCCGCGCCCTGCGGCCGCCGTCAGAGCTGCACGACAGAGGAGAGCAGTCAAGGGAAGAGCCACATGCTCAGGGGAGTGTTCTCCTACCCAGAGCTGGGTCTTTCTGCTGGATACCAAAGTGATGGGGCCTGAAATGCCAAACCTATCTCACAGCAGGCAAAGTGAACAAAGAAAATGGGCTGGATTGGTACAGTTTCAACTCCTGTCATTTTAGTTACCTCAAAGGTCAACTCTTCCATGAAGAGTTTGCATAATGTCATGGAAAAACGCTGTTTAGGACAATCAGATTTTATTGTTTTCTGCAAGTCAGTGAAACAGGATGAGAACCACGAGAAGTATAAAATAATCTACAGGCATGTGTGACTGAGGTTCAAGGGGTGTCTGAGGTTCAAATGTGACTGAGGTTAAAAGTGTGACTGAGGTTCAGGTTTGGCTGTAAAGAGATGTGATCATGAATCCATTACTGTTTTCCCTACTGCCAAAGCCATAGGCTGTGAGGCCGAATGTGTCTGAGTAGGGGCACAATATCCAGACAAAACACAGGTCTGCAGGTACTTGACAAGACCTTCAGCAACTTGTCCTTGCCCCATCTCACCATGACTACAAGGGAGCAAGTGAGGGATCAAGCAGGAGGCACTGACAGATCCTGCCAGCCACTGATGTCAGTCACATTTGTGGCTTTCCTTTGCCCAAAAAGGTACAGAGCAGTGTAATCCAGATGGAGGACTTTTATTTTCCATATCCCACTTCACCCTGTAGATCTTTGAAACCAGGGAAACAATTGGAAAGCAAAATAGGATGGATTTGTTCACCTGTTTTCCAAGAAGAACACTATTTCTGGGCTTTGTTTCCGGCCAGGGCTGATCCTACCAGCCAGGGTCTTGGTGCAAACCCAAAAATATCTTTCATTTTCGTGTGCTCATGATACTACAGGTGGGTAGAAGCAACACCTGAGAGCTCTTTCCCTGACAAAATGTGCTCTGATAACTCAGAAGTGTGGTTGAGTTAGAGAACACACATTCAATCTGAAAATAGCTCCAAGTTCAGGACCTCCTGGTGACTTGTTTCAGTATTAATTTTAGACTTTCTGGTTCCTCCCTCTCCCTAACTTTCTGTGCACTTCAGCACAGCTCCACTGGCTCCACGCTCTGCTGCTTCTGGTAGGAGTTGGAGCAGAAGGTGGGAGTCTATTTCTGACTGATGTCGCTTGTTTTTTCTTTGAAGTACATTTCTGTGGGTTGGCTGATTACAAGGTGTTGATGGCTTTCCAATTGCACCACTGTTAATGTTGGGGGATTTAATTAATTCTCAATTCTCTTCCACATTGTGGCTGAATTTTCTTCTCTTGGGGTTGAGAGACACCAAGAGTTAAAAGAAAAATCATTTTGCTGCCACAAGCAGAACATTCTGCAAAATCTATAATCAGATCCATGTGGGTTTTAAACGTAAGCTACAAATATAGAAGGAGGCAGAGGGATGGGCATGCAGGGCTGCTGGGTTCTATTTCTAAACCTGCCTGCATTTGAAATGTTGCAGGTTAATTTGAGGTATTTTACATCAAAATTACTTATGTTTGCAACAATGAAAATATTGTAAATCACTCTAGAGTTTGGTGTTTGTTAGGAAATGTTCTTTGGAGAAAACTTTACTGAAACGATCCATGATTATCTCCACTCCCCCTTGCAGTCCCTTCTGCCTGCACTGACACATCCTTCTGCTGCTCTGTTCCTCAGGGTCCAATCAGCTGGTGTGGGTATGTGGCTCCAGCCTGTCCTTTGCAGCTCCAGCTCAAGGGAAGCTCAAAAGCTCCTGTGCTACTGAGCAGCCAGACCTTGCTCCTCCAGGAGGAACTATGGAGGATGGAAATGGGCTGGTTTGAAGTTTTACTGTCTGCTGGAGAGCTCTCATGGCCCAGCACAACCAAGGTGAGTCCACTGAGCCCAGCCAAGGAGCAGCAACCAGGATCCTGGGCTGGTAAACAGGAATGTTCATTTTGCAGCTTTTCCATGAGGATGTAGTGCCAGAAGAACAACTCACCGTGCAGTAACCAAGTCTTGGCATAAACACCACACAACAGCTGCTGTGTTTCTCAAAACAGCTCTAACAGAGCCTGAGACTGGGTTCAGGTGTGGATGTGCCCATCTCCGTCAGCAAGCAACGTCAAGCCATGGCCTCCTACACCAGGGATCTGCAACAGCATATTCTGCTTCTGCTGCTGTGTTTTCTTGTGGAAAAAACAACTTTATCTGGAGAAGGAATCATTAAATTGCTCCTATCCAGCACATGTATCTGTTTCACAGCCTGGCAGCAAGACAAACAGCTTGCCGGAGATGTTTTTTGCACCTCCAGCTCTGATGGAGATAGCATAAGTGACTCAGAGACTTTTCTGCTGGGTTTTGATATTAGTTTTGTCCCAGGGGGAAATACTCCATCTGGAGTTGGCTATAGTGTGCTGTCAGCAGTTCCTAAACTTATGATGTCACTTGGCACTGCCATTTGGATGACATCAGGCTGATATCATCGAGCCAGGCACTCGACTCTGCTCTGTGGAAGATGAGACATGAGTAACAAGTATCAAAACCCATACAAGCCAGGATTCAGACTTTTAGAGCAGATTGCTATTTTTAGGTGGAAACCTGCATTTCTCTCCAAATTTATTTAAACTCTCTATTTACTTTTGGGAAAATAATACAATTATGTGAAAGAGAGTCTTGAGTTCCATATGAAGTTACACACTTGTTTCACGTAGACAAAAGGCTGCTCAGTGTGGTGGCTGGCTCATTTTTGCTCATTTTCCCATCTTACCTACTATCAATTTTAATGGTGTAAGTGGATATTCCTTTGACATGGCTCCCTAATTGTGTGTGATTTGTCACACAATTCCCAGCTGTCCCAGTTACTCAGAAACCCCCCTCTGACAGAGAAACTCTCAGACACCCAGTTAGTCCGTCTTTTGGGATTTTTGGAGGCAGAGGTGTGGGACAACAGAGATGGAAACAGGCAGGTTGGGAATGTCAGAGCTACCCAGGACATGACAGGACGGGACGGGAAGGGAAGGGATATCTGTAGTGCCTGATGCTGTCCATGAGGTTACTTTGCAGGGAGGCATCTCAGTGGCTTTTGATCACACTCTGAAGGGATTGATCACTGTTTTATTTACAAGACAGTCCTTGTGACCCAAACACCAGAGACCCTTTTGGAAAATCCATTTGAGGACTGGCCACAGTGACTCACACTGTGAGTCACTGGTACAAAGCTGCTGTCCCATCACCAATGCTCAGTCATTTCACTGGGCTAATTCCACAGCCAATTTCTTTTTTCTCCCATGACACCCCAGGGATACTTTGAAATTGCTTATTTATTGTTGCCTCTATTTTGCCTAATAATGGCCCGATGCCCTTGCTGCTGTTACATTCCCATGGGTGCAGAACTGGCTCTTTCCCCAGTGCCCTGCGAGTGGCCCAGAGCAGCACAGCCAGGCTCCTTCCCAGGACACCTCATCCCTCAAGCTTTGTCCTTTAGAGCTCAGGACAATGCCCTCTGATAGACTCCATTCATCACATGGCTCTAATAAGGCCACACTTTCAAAGATACAGGTACAAATGAGCACAAAATACAACCCTGCTCCCCCCCCCGCCTCCTCCAAATCAGAAACAACCTGAGCAAAGGCTGAGCCACACCCCAGCCAGCCCTCGTCCCCTTGGATCGTGTCATTTCTAAGCAAAGCTGACAGAATCACAATCCATGCTCCATTCCCCAGACAGGAACATTACCTGGGTGTATTAACCTGACAGGAACATCACCAGTGATGCAAATGGATAAGTGAGTTGAGTACAAATGGCAAAAGACAATATTTATGAGGTTGTTGCAGTTAAAAGCTAACAACTCCAAGTTGGAATGTCTCAAAAAAGAGAGATTTTAGTGGATTTAAAGGGGTGGATTTAAAGCTGTCCTTTTTTTTCCTGTGAGAAGTTAGGAAAGAATGGATTCTGTGTTGTACCTATCAATGCAGAAATGCAATACTGCACAAAAGAATATTTTTTTAACTACCTCTGCTTAAATAATGAGGAGTTTTCAGAAAATCAATGGATACTTTAACAATCACAGTGCTGCATGTAATGGGGAGGTGGAGAGAGAAACAAGGAGATGCTTTGGATAAATATGCCCAATATCAAGAGAGAAACCACAGAATTGCACGTCCATTTCATGTTTCAGAGAAATCAGTGACTGGTCAGAATGCCCCATGTCTCATGCTCCTGAGAAGAGCCAGGAGCTGCAGTAGCTCAGGATTTTCAAAACCTAAACTTCTCTGATTTACTTAAGCTGAGTGCAAGCCTCATGCTGACACCTGTAAATCACCTGGAATCAAAACAGAGGAACTGATCCCTCATCAGAACAATGCCAGGGATCAGGGATGCACCAGGGGACTGAGAGGCCGTGAATACAAACACAAACATGCACAAAGAAGCTGCAACTTCTACAGAAATCACCTGTCTCTCCCCAAAGGCTGTCAAAGCTGTTGATCTGTGCTCTCTCCACCTCTTCTTCATCTTTTTCTGGAAGATCGAGCAGGTAGGAGACGATCTAAAACAAAATGATGTGTCAGATCGTGAACTTGAATGGGTTACACAGGAACTGCTGACACCGTCACACGAGCTGCTCGGAATACACAGAGGGAAGGGAACAGTCTCTGCCTGGCACCCTGAGATCAAGGATATATTCTTCCTGAGATTAATCACTGAACCTGCTGCCCTGTACAAGCAAAAAACCCCAACCAAATGTCTTGATATGACGGCACGTGATGAGACTTGGCAGGGTCAGTTCCCTGTGGGACTGTGTCTGCTCTGTTGGAGATGACCTGGTGTGTGCAGCGGATGCATCTCCTGGAGGAGGTGAGGCTGAGAGGAGGTATTTGGTAGGAAAGAAACCCATTCTCAAGGAAAGGAGAAGGAACAGGGGCTGCCATTGGTCGCTGGGGCTCTGCGGAGGGGACTAGTGGCAGTGGTGGGCTTGGCACTGGGTTGGACTCAATGACCTTATAGGTCTTTTCCAACCTAAATTATTCTATGCATAATTTTCCCCATCAGAAATCTTTGTCAGGATGGCAGGAGGAAGCTCTCCCCGACACACAGTCCAAAGTTACATGTTCTCACACTCCCCATCCACGCTGGAGGAGTGGTGTAGGCAATGTGCTGTTCATCCACCTTATTACCCCTGCTTAAAAGTTTATTCCATAAGTTTATTCTGACAACTTAAAGGCTTGTTATGTTTCCTCTCCTGGACACCTGCCCAGACCACAGGGTTTGCCAAGGGATCGGTGAACACTGGGATGGGATGGGGAGGAAGAGCAGGACAGAAGTACTCTGGACTCCACCTCCAGATGCTCTTTGTGAGTGGGCAGGAAAGGCTCGACCCTTGGTTACCCTCCCCACAGAAGCAGGGTAGGCCCTACCTCGGTGTAGCCCATGCTGGCAGCGGCGATCAGGGCCTGCTGGATTGCGTGGCTCTTCTTGAACACTCCCTGCTGCTGCCCAGCCATGCTCCAGTCACACTGGATCAAGAACTTCACCACCTCCAAGTGTCCCCTGAGAGCGGCATGGACCAGGGCGCACTGTCCATTTTTGTCTAAATGATCCACCTCGAAAAGAGATGACAAAATACAGTTAAACCAAATCATGCGCAAAAAACCTTTGCCTCTTCAGAGTTTCCAATCCCAATTTCAAAATAATGCCACATGTGCAAAATGCACATTTTTCTAGTAAACGATCACTTCCATGACCAGAAAACAAACATTTCCAAAGCGATGTCCCAGGCTCCGGCATCATCTTGGCCACAAATGTTTGCTTTGGGGAAGCTATCATTACTTTTTTTAGGTTTCTCCAGTTTTCTTCAGACTAAAAGACTACAAAAATATTTTTTCCTTTGTGTCCTGAAGTCCAGCATTCAAATGTTCTTGTGCGTTGAAATCACACTGGTATCATCTCCTTTAGCCAAATCTACAAAAAGAAAACCAGCTTGTTGTCCAGGTATCAGCTCTTTTGAGAGTCCCAGAAGTGCCTCAGCCTGCAGTCAGACACCGTAACGTGAACTCAGTGCAGGCACAGTCAACAGAAAATAGAGACAGTGCTTGACAGCTCTGGAGGAACTTATTTGGTTGTATTTTGGGGCACGGTTTCCACTTGATGCCTGAATACATCAGGTAGGATTTCTAGATGCTATCCCAGTAGCAGGAACTTGAAGAACACAAGAAAGGCAGGTCAATTATCATTGTCCTGCTGGTTAACCCCTTCTGTGCTCTGCTATGTACTATTTGCCATAAAAATAATAAATAATTATCATATAACGTATTTTACTAATATTAATTCATAGAATCACAGAATGGTCTGGGTTGGAAGGAATCTTAAACACCAGCTCATTCCACTCCACTGCCATGGGCAGAGACACCTCCCACTGTCCCAGGTTGCTCCAGGTTCCATCCAACCTGGCCTTGGACACTTCCAGGGATGGGGCAACCCCAGCTTCTCTAGGTGACCCATGCCAGGGCCTGACCACTAAATTACAGTAGTATAACACATATGAGAAATATTTCATATACTGTAACACATTCACATTAATAATATGTCAATATTTCTCCTTTCTCAACTACTGCAGTAATCAATATTGCAGTTTTCTGCCAATATCTCAGTCTTCAAACTACACCGAGCTGTGTTTTGGGGGTATTTCCTCAGTACTGTTAGGGATATTCAAGGAAAACTATGAGTGGCAGGACTTCTGTCACTAAACTCTCTCAAAATATCCAACAAAAGCAAAATTCCTTTTTTCCTTCATACTGTTCTCACATTATTACAGACAACACAACCCAGCAAGATCTAAACAGTCCCTCAGTCATCCTGACATCCGTACCAAAACTACACAAACCCATATTTTGCCTTTTGAACTGAAATTAAACATACAGAGAAACCACAAATTGTTTCCAGGAGGCTCCACTTCAAAAATCAGCACAATTTTCTTCTTCAACGAAGTATTTCAACTTGTCTTATTATATACAATTAAAACTCCGAACACTCATCACAAAGCTAAACAAAGGGGATTTTTCTAGGACAAGTTGATGGAAATTTTTGGAAAATGTGTCTCGGGGAGATATTTAAAGAATGTTTTGTGCTGGAAAAGCAGTGTTGCCATTTTAACCTTGTGAGGTTCAAGGAGTTCTCCAGAAATCTTGGGCAGGTCACCAGTGCAGCGTCACTAGGCAGCTCCTACCTCAGACCTGAATTCTAGACACCAATTACTGCCTCTCAGGAGTTGGTGTCAGTGTAGGACTTTTAAACCCACTGTGTTTTAGCAGAAAAAACAACACCAAAAGCAGCCTCCTGGCTTCATCTGCTGGAGGATGCTCCCTAGCCAGTCTTCCATGTCCTGCCTGCAGCTCCTACCCAGCCTTGAACAGATGTGGAACAGTTTAGATCAGCTTTTGAGCAATGTGGCTACTTCACCTTGGCCCGTTTCTTGCACAGCAGCACCACAATGCTCAGGAACCCAGCGGCGGCCGCGTAGCCCAGTGGGGTCAGGCCACTCTCCGAAGCAGCATCAACGTTGGCCCCAAACTCCAACAGCAAAGCCACCATCTCCACGTACCCCAGGTGAGATTGGACACACAGGATGGGGGCATTGTTCAGAACTTCCGTCCGGTAATTCACGTTTGCACCTCCTAAAATCAGCAAGCGACTGACCTGCGCAGGGAAGGAGAGCTGTTGGCTGAGCTTTATGGAGAGACAGGAGTTTATCGTAAGGGCAACACTGAAACATAAACCAGGGCCCTGGGCACATCTCCAGACAAACAGCAAAGGACATAAAATGCTGAGTAAAAACATTTGCCCAATAAATGGTCCCATTTTAAGTAGATGGAGCAGTTTAATCATTCCCCAAGTGGCTAGGAAGTGGTCTGAAGGGTGCAGCCACCCTTTGTTTCGGAGCAAAGGCACTCCAGCCCCACTGCAGCAGCTGGGGACATGGCAGGCATGGGGAATCAAAACACAGCTGTAGAGAGCTGTACTCAGCATCCTTCCCATGGGATCCCTCTCTAGGGCTGGTTTGGCTGCCCCACTGCGTGGCTCCCTCTGCACTCGGCACCAGTGGAAAAGGCTCTGCCTGATGCTGGAGAGTGACAAGGAAGGGACATGGGGACAGACACTGAGCCCATCTTGCCTGGGTGGGAAGGACCTGGGACAAACATCCTTCCACGTCAGAAAACAATTCCAAACCTGTATCTCTTGTCTGAAATCCTTTCTGCTGTAGAGATGGGCTCACTTAAGTCAATACATTCATATTACCACTGTAAAAGAAGTGCCTGAACCAGCACATGAGCACATGCTGTTGGATTTGCTGTTACCTCAGAGTTCATGCCTATCTAAGCCAGAGCCCTTTACATGAGCTGTCAAGTTCCAACATCAGTTGTCGCATTCCACATCTTCGGGAAGGAAAAATCCCATTTTGCACAGGCACAAACTCACTATTTGCTCATTGCAAGGAAAAGGAGATCCCTGGTCAAAGTAGCAGAGTTGAGGGACCACCCCAAATGGTAAAAAAATCTCAAGTGGACTGAAGGCCTCTCCTCAGCTCAGGATAAACACCCAGCAAACTGCTCAGGCTGCCCAGGACACTGGACTTGGCTCCAGTGAATACTCTGCATGGTCACTGCCCATTGCTGGAGCTTCTTGTGTGAGGTCTGAAGCCCCCAGTTCTCGTCCCCCTCCTCCAGTACCTTTATGTTCGGGGTGTAGAGATTTCTCAGAGATGCCAAAGCCATTGAAAGACCTTCAGTACTGTAGGAGATCCAAAGGCCTTGCAGGATAGAGGAAGATACCCCAACTTTTTTACTCAGACCCTGAAAAAGAGAAAGTAACTTAGATCCAAGCTCACAAATCTGCTCAGTTACACTGGGCAGATCATCCTGGGTCTCTGGACTTCAAAGGAGTTTCAGGACAATAATGACTACACCCAAGATAATGTGACAATTTGCCATATCTGACCTTCACAATCAACTAATAAGCTTGCAGAAAATTACTTGTAAAGGTAGTAGCCATCTCCAAGGCCTAGGAAAGGCAGGATTAAACTCTGAGCAACCAGATCCATTCAACACCCTCACAAAATGCCACGTTAAGGAGCACAGATCGCTACTTCTTTTCTTTTTTAATAAAGTACACAGTATCTGCTCACAATAAGATAAATTCAGGAACTTTCAACGACAGCCGGGAGCAGCATGTCCTGGTCTCTTGTACCAGATTGTCTCCAGCCTTTCTAGTCGGTGTCCGTGATCACGTTATACATAGCACACAGAATGCCTGACGTATTTTCCATCATCACTAACTGGCAGACCACAGTTTAGCCGGTTTCTCCCAGTGAACAGCTGGATGGAGGAGCAGAGGGCTGGGAAGGCCGCTCCAGCAGGAGCCGTGCCGTGAGCATGCCCTGCCTGCTGCAGTTCTGCTGCTGGTTTCCCATGAAAGCCTGCTGGTTCCATGGAAACTGCACAGGCGTCTTTAATTCTATGTTGATAAGAAAACCCTGATTTCCACTTCCTTGCATGCCGGATGGTCATTTCCATCCCTGCAAAACAGCAGGATCCGGTTCCGGTTTGTGTGACTGCGACTGGGATGGTGATGGTGGAACAAAACCAGCAGCACCAGGTGGGATTTGTTTCCCCTGAAGGAAGATGTGCAGGAATCATCATCCCAACCCACTGCTGGACTCGGCTGCAACCTCTGATTCCTCTGTGTGAAAGATAATCTGCAGCATCGCCCTAGCCGTCAACAGATTTGTCACTTGAAATGGTTTTATCACCAAAAGAAGCAATAGATTTGACGAGCTCTTATAAATAACAGCTCCATGTGCTTGTTTCCTTAAAATTCAGAGAGCTAAACCAAGAAAAATATCTGCTTGTGTTGAGGGAGAAGGAGCTCAAGAATTCGAGCCGCTGTTAAATGCTGCCTTTGAAATGACACAACGCAGGACATTAGAGGTCAATATTAAATTTCATAAACTCAGGATGATGAAATTGGGAAAGGGAAAGCAATTTATAAACAAAATAATTTAAAAATAGTTATACTACTATCAAGCCCATAAATGAGGTGCCTGAATCACCATCAGGACCAAGGAAAATGGTAGATATTTTGAAAATAGCCCTCTGAAGATAATCACAGATGCCATAAAAATCTTAACTGTTGCATTAGAATATATATATATACTTAGATATTAGTGCAAGACAAAAAAGGTGACATTTATCCTTTAAAGAAAAAAATACATTCAACACCATAATCATTCAGCTGCTGAAAAAAGCCTGCCCTACTTCTCATTTTACAGCTTGCATCTTCCTTTTCTAATTCCCTCTTCAGAACTGTGGAGCAGAGTGAATCCTTCAGCAAAAACAAATCCCAGCTTGATACAACATCAAACAAAAATATCATCAGTGGTTCCTACTTCATTGGGATCATCCAACATGAGACCAGGGTATGGCCTGACCATTTAAAAAATTTTGCCAACTCCCACAACCCCAGTATTCAAACAGTTGGTTTCTCCTGTCCTGTCATGTATGCAGCTGTCAGCATCCTTAATTTTTACCTTATCACTTCCTCTGCTATTTGGCCATTGGCACTTTATAGAATCCCAGAATTCCAGACTGGTTTGGGTTAGAATGGGTTACAGCCCATCCCATTCCACCCCCCTGCCATGGGCAGTGACACCTTCCACTAGACCAGTTTGCTCCAAGCATCACCCACTTCTGTATTACTGACATTTCAACTAATTTAAGATGAAATTAAAGCCTTCTCTTTGGCTGATTTGCAAAACATACGCCAGCCTGAAGTTTGGGTCCTCTTGTATCAGAGCCGCACATTTCTCTTGGTGCCCTTTTATTCCATGCCAGGCTTTTCAAGTTGGCTTTCCATGTGCTCCTGTTAAGGCTGGTAACCTATTTAAAAAACTGAAACATTTGTACTTTTGCTTTTTTTCCCCCCTGAACTGTTTGAGGATGTTTGTGTTTAGAAGAGAAAGCAAAACATCAGACCTCAGCCAGCAAGTGAAGATGGGAATGTGAAAGTGTCTTCCCACCACATGTCAGGTCAGCACTTTGTGTCTGTGCATCACTTACTTTTTTTTACACCTGGAAATTCCAAGTGTTCCATCATCACCTTGCTACGGTACCAGTGGATTCAAACTAAGAAGGACTGGGGAAGGATAAATAAATTTTCTGAGATGTTTTATCAAAGTCTACCTCTATACCCAGTACTCCCTGTCTGGACAAAATGCTTTAGCTCTGTTCTAATATTCTCCTGGCTTCCTGATGAGTACATAAAATGGAATTATAATGGCACCGGGCCTCCATAAATACTTTCAAAATTAGGATCTTTGTGTCTACAGAAAGATCTTTGTGTCTGCTGCTGTAACATGGCAACTTAAGGAAAAACACCCTGAACTGATGACCTGACACGCTCCCTACTTGGCAGAAAACCCATGACCACACTGGTAATGGCTTCAGCAAAAGATCAGCCAGAATGAAAAGCCTGAATGGGAACAATGCTTGTTCAGAAACAAATACAGTCGGTAACAACTGGCAAAGAGGCTATGCATATACTCTTGGAAATGTTTTCTTTAAAGAATGCTCAAGCTCTTAAACATGGTCTGCAATACTCCAGCCTAGTGCCTCCTTCAGAAACTAATGCAGCTTGTTTCACTGAGTAAAGACTCACAAATCCTCAGTAAATACTTGTTAAAATAAAGAAAAAAAAAATCTATTCAAGGAAAAGCAAAAGACTAAGTTACAGTTTCTCATCCAGCTAATTCAAACCCTTTCAAAACTTTGTAGTACTCCTAAACAACATTCTGCTATGCTTATCAGTCACTGTGACACTGATCTTCCTGCAGTGTTGGAAACCCAAGGATTCTGCTGAGTGATGAAGAACAGAAGGCTGGACTGACATTTGTCATATACTACCTGTCATTTTCTACCATTCTATATATTGCTCAATTAAACCTGGAATCTATGGGAAACTTGTCCACTTAATGAAAATTGTCATTTGCTCAGAGTCTTAATCCCTGTTAATCGATTTCCACCATGGATGTGTGAAATGCAGAAGGTTTGCAACCAAATTCAGATATAAATGGCAGCTGAACAGTAAACTCAGGGCTGAATTTGGCTTTGGGAATGTAACTGAAAATGTGAAATTGATACCCTGAGGGGCAATGCACCAATCTGGGGTTCTTCCCTTTGGCTCCAGCCATTGCCTTCCCAAACAAGCAGACTTTGCTGCTACACCTGATGGTGAATCTGGCACAGGGAATACAATAAATAAATCCAACAGGACTGATACAAAGCAGAAATCAACTGTTTGCTCTAGGAAGAGAAACTGGAGTGCTGACGCTCTTAAGTCTATAAAATCATACAGCGACCAGATGAAAATACAGCCTTGTTTTTCCTAGGGTTAAGCACCCACAGGTCCTAACAGTTGTAAGAAATTCTGTATTTCCTGTGACCTTACAAATCCACCCTCTCATTCCCACCTTCTGGTACCTGGGCCAGCAGGAAGAATGGTACTTTGTTTATGGGTCATATTGATACTCGCATCCAAGTGTGCCTTCCAATTGCCCAAGTCTTAAATGTCTGTGTGAAGAGTAAGATGGACCAATCAGCCAATCTCAACAACCATCAAATTTTCCCTTTACAACCTCAATTTTGCATTGGATTCTTCAAAACGGCTCCTTTTAAGAGATTGCTTTTTTTCTAGATGCTGCTACAAGAACTTATCTTTCAGGGGAAGAAGCATCTTGTGGTAGAAGAGCAATTTTAGGTAAGGAGGCTATCCGCTGAATTTACAGTCTGAAGGAGGGTTTAATTTTAAGGATTTCTTAGATACCATTTTCTAAAGCTCACTTCTACATGCTTCAGCAGCCTCAAGCAATCACACTTCTTACACCAACCCCACAACAAGATGAGACTGGGTGCTGCCAGTGCTGGGGATGAGGTTGGCATAAACCTTCATTTGAATTTTTGTTACCTTAAAAATATGTGCTTTGAGAATGTGATGTCCCAGTTCAATAGTTTGCTGTCGATTTAATTTTCCTTCTTGTCGGGAAAACCAGAAGGCAAGTAGTGTGTGGCCACTCCTAAAATCAGAAGAAAAAGTATGTTAGTATTTCTGATTACACCAAAGAAACAACCTTTGAGGACAGTTTTTGCTTCTGCTAATCCTTCAACCACATCCAGCTTTGGGAAACAGAGCTGGCTGAATTCTCACTTGTAAACCAACAACTAATCGTGCCCTTTATTATTGGTGATCCCTGACAGCTCAACCCCCCCCCCCCCCCAGACATCAGCAGACAGCAAAAAAAGCCCCAATATATTTTCTGTGAGCAGATGTAAATTTAGAAACACCACAGGTACAATGTCATGAAAGCTGAAGTGTTACTTTTATAGTCATTTCACAGAGGAGAACCACATTTGCAAAGCACGTAACCAACTTGAATATAAAATAAAAAATGCCATATTTAAAATATCCACACTTTGAATAAAAAGTCCTTTAAATGACAACTGCACTCTCTACCCTGTGGACAGTCCTGTGGAGTGAAACAACTTTATTTCTTTGTAAAACTCCTTTCTAAACACAACCTCCAGCTTTTCCAGTAATAAAGATGCTTCTGGCAATGCCCTACCAGGTTGACAACCAAAGCAAATTAACTGAACTACACACCGAGTCCTGTTTAAGGCAAAATATAATAAAAGAGACAATAACTTCTGTCACTAGAGGTGATTTCTATTGACATTTTAAAACCTTTAAATATTTACAGACTTCCATCTTGTAACACTGCAAGTTCAAAATGGCTGAATCTTCTCAAAGATGCAAGAAGATGATTCTCCACACAAAACACACATGATGCAAAAACGTGAAGTTTTAGTACCATTTCTGGGTGAGACCAACAAATACCTGCTCCTGCAGGTGCCCCAGGCACACGTGGATGCCACAGCAGGAGATGCAGCAAGCAGGGCAGGAGCCAGCAAGGCTCCACACTGGGATCTCAGTGGTCTGTGTGATGTTTTTTTGGTTTTACCAACAAGATTATATTCTTCCTTAAGCCCCTGGCTGCTCCCAAGGGAGTCCTTTTAAGCCACTTCATTTCTGGAAGTACACAAAAATGTGACTGCACTAAAAGCAATCAAACCCTTACAGCCAAGGAAAATAAAATATTATATCAACTGTGGCTTTAAAAGGGCTTTTAAGGACAGGAAATGTTATTAGCTCATCCCTGTCTGGTAAAGCAAAGAAATACTTTGGACGGCCAGACATCTAGTTAAATATTACACAAGATAGAAGCTTTCACAGCAGTGGGGATTTACCAGCTCATCCCCATTCAGGGTGAATTACTGCCCATCTCAAACTCAGGAAAGAAGTGAATGACTTGTAATGCCCTGGCCAGGTGTTTGGCAAGGTGCCCCCCGAGCCCTGCCAATGAACCTCCTTTTGGATCAGTAACACATGAATTTGTGTGAGCAGAGCCCAGTGATGCTCTGTCAGCCCTCGTGGTGCTGGGAGGACAGGAATGTGGCTGCTGGAGGAGTGGGATGAAAAAAAATCGTATTTTTCTGACGAGGCAGGACTTGATCCCCAGGTTTGGACAGGTGAGAGGGCACCACATCCCATTTACAGGTTAGCTGTTGCACTGGTGGGGAATTCTGTTGTGCTTCATTCCAAAACACAGCTCTGTTTATAGAGGCACCATCAACTCAAGTAACTGTTTTCTGAAATGTTTTTACTGACTGACAGCACTTTCACTCTCAGGGTGACTTGACCATAAAAAGAAATTGAAGAAAACCCCTTTTTTTGCCTGTCAAGCTGCTCTCCCCACCTTGGCCTGGCACACGGCCCGTGCCGGGATCCCACTGCTCCATGCTTCCCATGACTGAAGAAGGAGAAGCCTCTCCAGATGGTGCCTCTGCCCATCACAACACAGCTTTGATACCTCAGCTGAGTGCTGAAAATCCATCATGATGCCTTAGTGCACAGGGCAGCGCCTCTGATCCCACGCATCTGTGCTGTGGGAATTCTCCATATACCACGAACAGAAGGGACAAAACACAAAAAGCTGGGACAACAGAAGGGCCCTGAGAGTGGTTATAGCACTTCGAGGTAACCCCAGCTTGTTGCCTTGCATTCCTTTGGCTCCCCCCTTCTTTGGAATGGGAGGAGAACGTCAGGTCTCCTGTTAGAGGAGACAGACAAATGCATTTGCTCATTACACTGGTTAACCTCTGGGAATGTCCATAGGAAGGAAGGAGAAACAGATCAGGAAACAAGTGACTAGGAAACACAGCTTGAGTGTTGCCAGATACTGCTGGAAGTCAAGTGGAACAGCAATTGCTGGATTTAACCTGGCCCCATTCAGCCAGATTATGAAAACCTGTGATTGCTGCAATACACTCAGTCCATCCCAAAAAATCATCAGATTCACAATGCCGTGACAGGCTTTGAGGAGGGGCCAAGGTGTTCACCTCCACCCAAAGACTGGTGGTGCAAGTTCAAGAACTTGTAGGTTGCTGACAAGGCAGCTGGAGAGAGACTTTGGACAAGGGTCTGGAGTGACAGATCAAGGGGAACGGCTTCAAACTGACAGAGATCAGGTATAGATCAGGTATTAGGAAAACATGCTTCCCTGTGAGGGTGGCCAGGCCCTGGCACAGGTTGCCCAGAGCAGCTGTGGCTGCCCCATCCCTGGAAGTGTCCCAGGCCAGGTTGGACTGGGCTTGGAGCAACCTGGGACAGTGGGAGGTGTTCCTGCAGGGGGTTGGACTGGATGGCCCTTAAGGTCCTTTCCAACCCAAACCATTCTAAGGTTCTATGATTCCGTGATTCAGAGCCATCAGTGTGGGGGTTCGTCCCCCCTGCCATGTAGCCCTGGGAGGGGGGCAGGGGGTTCCCTGTCCCTGCTCAGCCTCGTTCCCCGTTGGTTGTGTTGTGTTCCCCTGCGCGGGCAGGGACCCTCGGGCCCCGTGACTGCGGCAGTTCCTCGGCAGAGCCCCGGCCATGGGCTGCAGAAATAAACATCTCTGAAACATCTACCAGGAGTTGGTCTATATATCTTTCTTTTCCACTGCCTCCTTGTTTGATACATCGTGTTACAGAATGCCCAGTGTAACACATCAGCTCCTTCCCTTTCTGGGGAGATGCTCAGGCAGGGGATCAGGAGCCGCGTCTTTCTGCTCCAGATTGTGAGCACCTGTGCAAAGGGACCCTTCAGCGATGCCCCTCTGCCTCTGGATTATCACAGGACAGCAAATAATACTAGGCTTTTGCTTGTTGGTGGAAAACTCTTTGAGAACATTTAGGAAGGCTCTGAATGGATCAGTAACTGCATTAATCCTAAGCATGAATTGATGATCCAGAAGCTTCTAAGGTGCCTGTTCTTCGCAGCAAGAGCTGAAGTGCAGCTCCTGCCTGACACACCAGCCCAGGCTCCAGTCAGCTCCTAAATTGCTTCTCTGCTGCAGTTGGAAGGGTATTTACCTGAATTTAATCATAGACATGACTTTGGTGTTACGAATAAGGCATGTATGAACTACTCCAGAATAAAGTACAGTATTAATGAGTGATACATTACCTCTGCAATGCTTCCCAGACCTTGGCTTTGGGCTGGTTGATAAATACTTGTTCTGTCAACATTAATTGGAAACTAAACCAGACTGCAACAGCACAAGGTTGTTTTTTTTTTTAATACAGCAGAGTGGCAGTAATGAATTCTACATCAAGGAGCTCAGTGAAATGATTTGCTTTGAATTTCACCACTGCAGAGTTTATCATCAGAGATTTTTCTATTTTTAATGTAAGATTTCTTTTTTTTTTTTTTTGTGAAAAATTAATAGCCCTGCCAGCTCAGATCCTGCAGCTTTAGTCTGCTCTCTGTGCCTGTATTGATTCCTCTAATGGTCAGGAGTCTGCCTAGATGGGCACATATGTGTTTGGGTGTGTGTACATATGTACATACATGCCGTGTGTATATATAGATACATAATTATGTATGTGTAAGCATATATTTATATTTACATATGTAAAAAAGACATAAAGATAAGTCTCTAATCATTCCAATGCCCTACACAGCATGAATTAGTGCACACCTACAGCAGCTCTAAGGAAGGCAAATATAAGAGAAGGCTGCACATGAGCTTATGTGGAATTATGGAACGGCTTGGGCTGGAAGGGACCCTAAAGTCCATCCAGTGCAGCCCCCTGCCATGGGCAGGGATATCTTCACTAGACAAAGGTGCTCCAAGCCCCATCCAATGTGGCCTTGGACACTTCCAGGAATAGGGCAGCCACAGCTGCTCTGGGCAACCTGTGCCAGGGCCTGACCAGGCTCTCAGGAACGAATTTTTTCCTAATATCCAATTTAAACCTACTCTCTCTCAGTTTGAAGCACAGTCCCTAGGTGACCCCATTCCTCATGTCACAGATGGAAAAGGACAAAGTCTCACTGATAAAATACTGATGTGACCAAAGAGCAGTGAAGGAGAATGGTTAAACACAAAAGAAAATATTGAAAGCTCCCAGATGTGTGTCATCTAAACTCTTTCAGTCCTCAGGTAAAAAAGATTTTGAAGGGTGAAAAAGTACTCCAGTGTTAAGGCATTTGCAGCACCAGAGCAAAAGACAAGCAAAAAATAAATGAGAATCAGTCCTGTTCACTTGTGAACTACCAAAGTCCAAATTCCCTGATTTACACCCACATCTCCCTTCTTCCAACTAATCCCATGAAAACAGTCCAAAATCAAGAGATCTGACATTGTGCCCAGTGAATCTGCTCTTCAAAAGATGTGTATTCATATTTAATTCAGCTCTGCCAAGTGTAATGTTATAACTCCAGTTCAGAGACTAATGTGTGCTCCAACAAAGCCCGGAGCCTCTTCCCTTGCAGAATGATATCTGGATGTCTGTCCTGGCTGCAGAGAGGCCAAGCTCAGCTCCATGAGCCCCTCTTGAAGGAACAGTTTATCACCTAAATTGATTTACTGATTTTTTTGTAATGTAGTTTCCCTCTGATGTTATAATTGCAAATTAACTTGGAAGGAATTCACATTATAAAAAAAATTCAAACAAAACAGTCAAGGCTACTTTCTCCTGCACTGCTGGAAGACGATTTTGCTCTAAAAGTGGGTCTTAGGATTTGAGGAATAAAATAACAGGAAGAATTTTAGTCACATTTCTTTCTTCGATCAGTTTCTGCTGATCAGTTTTCTCCACTCCTTTCTTCTTGGTGGCTCAGTGCCACAGGATGGATTATTCTGTGAATATTTTCTTCCATTTAGAAGTGAAAATGGCCCAGCAGACAGGAGTTTAAAGTCCAGAAGAAAAAGAACAGATTTTATGAGGACAGTAACTTAAGACATGCAATATATTCAATCCCCCTCTGCATCCCAATGCTGAGGTTTGATGTCTAATGAGCCAGTTAAAACGAGCTGCTCCACTGATATCCTTTCTGGTGGTAGTGATCACATCTGCTCTCCATCTCATCTGCTATCATTTATAATCTGTCTGCCTTTTCTCCTCGTCTCTTCCAACTGATGCTGCAGCTGCAGCTCTGACTGCAGTTCAGGAGAAACCTGCAGAAAAGTCACTTCGCTGCACTGCTAAATCCCTGTTACAGATCCCCAACTTGCTTCCAATGGCTTCAGTAATTTATTTTTGAATTCTGCTTTCTGCGTGAGATTAGAAAGGGACTCCAAGAGAGCTGGAGAGAGACTTTGGACAAGGGTCTGGAGTAACAGGACAAAGGGGAATGGCTTTCCACTGCCAGAGAGCAGGGTTAGATGGGGTATTGGGAAGAAATCCTTCCCTGTGAGGGCGGGCAGGCCCTGGCACAGGGTGCCCAGAGAAGCTGTGGCTGCCCCTGGATCCCTGGAAGTGTCCAAGGCTGGGTTGGACGGAGTTTGGAGCAACCCGGGACAGTGGGAGGTGTCCCTGCCCATGGCAGGGGTGGAACTGGAACTGGGCTTTGAAGTCCTTTCAACACAAACCACTCCGTGATTCCCTGACTAGAGTTAACATCTTGAGATGCTGGAGATGTGGAATTTGCATACGGTAAATTTCCTACACTCACTTTGTTGAGTTATTGCCCATTCTTTTTACATTTTAAAATGTATTGGGTTCCAAGTCATGCAGTCAAAAATTCTGGAAGTTCCAGTTTATTCTGGAAGACACATGGGAAGCCTAGAAGTTGTATTCTCAGAGTCAGCACTCCATACTTGGTGAACAGATTGGGTTTGCCCCTCCAGTTTACTGGAGGACATGATGATGGACTCATCCCTGTGATTCACAAATATGGCACTCACTAAATATGGCTTGAGGGGTAAATTAAAAGAGCAAGAAATGTTGGACTCTCATTCCCATGCAATGGGTGTAGAGGAAGTTCTGTCCCAAATGACAACTCAGCCACCACTTCTACCGTGCTCCACAATTCTGCCAAAATTAGAGCTGTGGAAATGATCTTGAACAACCAGATCCCACGTTAATCTGCTAATTAATTGCACTAACTCAGTACAGGCCTTGCACAAGTGCAGATGACCAGACAGCAGGCTGGGCAAGGAAATAACCTGACCTCATGTATTTTGGTGGCATGTGGCATCCAGCCCATGGCTGGAGATGGGGAAACAACTGACATGTCCCTTGTGGCTGTGCCAATCTGGCGAGTGCTGCCTGTGCCTGTACCTGGGGGCACTCAGAAAGCCCACTGTGAGCTACAACACTTGCAGAGCTACAAGACTGGCACTCTCAAGCAATGAAAAAGACACTAAGAGAGGTAATTCCAAGTGTAAAGCAATGCCAAATAATGATGGCAGCCCCTTGAGAGCTGGTGCTGCTGCCAACCAATTTGGAAAACCTGATTATTCCATCTCTGGCCCCACAAGGTGCCAGTGGGCACTGCATTATTTTTTCTTTTCTGCCTAATATATAAGGAATTCTAATAAATTCTGAACCCATTATTCTGCCTCACCTTGAATTCAAACAATTTGCCTTTGCTTTGCTGAGTAAAATCCATCCCACATGGATGTGGAGAAAACACTTAAGACCTACCCTGGGTTTTGGTGAACACTTGATTGTTTCTGCTGACAATCAATCAGTGTATTTTAAGAGCTTTTGAGAGTCTTATAATAAAAAAGAGGAAGAAAATCAATTAATCCATGCACCATAATGCCCAAGTGAGCTCCATATGGGGGATTGAGCTGGGGGTAATTTTTAAGAAGTTAAGATGTGCAATGCAAGGACCAACTCCCCATTTAAAGCTGTTTGTTGTATCCCTGAATTGTTAGAAATATCACTTTCACCAACTTCTTTTTCTCCAAACTTTCTAAATTAATTATCTTTACACTGAGGACTGTTATTTGTCAATCAGATTCAGCATTACATCAAAATAAAACAAAACCCCCTGATTTTTCTCTAAAGCCTTCACTCTATCATTTTGCTAGGTAATACACAAAAACATTAATTTTGCGTAGGAAAAGTCTCCGCTTGCAATATGATCCCAAGAGAGAAAGGAAAATGTAAAATACCTACAGAGTATTGTACTAAAAGACAGCTCTGCCAGAAACCATGGCAACTCGGGTGTTAGATGAGAGCTGCATCCTCTTGCCTGGATAGCTGCTGCATGTTTATCCATGCAGTGTGTCTTGATTTGGGGTTTGAGAAACAGACTTGGTTTGTGGATGTAGAAGAGGAGGGAAGAGGTGAGGAAATGGCCTTGTTGTGGGTTCATACAGTGCTTAGTCTTCAAAATTCACTGCCCTAGGAACAGCAACCAGGAGCAAACCTATGCCAAAAGCACCACGTCTGCTGCTTCCCAGCTGGTCCAAGTTCCAGTGCTGCGCAGGTCACCCCGCGGAGCAGCACGGCCGTGCCAAGGTGACCCTGGAGAGCAGTCCAGGGACTGGGGGCTGGGGCTCAGCTCACATCAGTGAGCAGCTGCAACAGGCCACACGAACTGCTCCAAGGACTCAAGGAGATGGGAATGACTGCCTGAGCAACACCTGGATGGCAGGTTCCTAAAATTAGGTGAGGTCTGGCTTCACCAAGCCAGAGGTGAAGCGCTTGAGGTGAAGATCTAAAGTGCTTCATTCTGCTATGGTCCCACGGATGCTGGGACATCCCCACGCAGCACAAAGTGCCTCTTCCCTCAACCACCACCACTAGCACACACAATGTTTGTTGGTCCAGTGCCACCCTGAGACACAAAAGCCCAAACTGGGATACTCATACAGGCAACAGCACTGAGAGGATCTTTTTCCTACCTTAGCTTTCCTGTATAAGAAAAGAAAATCTGTGAATCTGCTTCAAAGCCCTGTGTGTGGGGTAGAGGAGCAGCCTGGAGACATTCACCTCATCCAGCCTTATTTGTCAATACTGGAGACATCTCCTGGGGAGCCCCTCATCCTGAGATTCCTCATAACTCAGCTGGAGGAGATGCTTCCCAGGCATTCCTCATCTGACCTACTGTAGCCTTTTAGCTCAGGATAAAATGAATCACTCTAATTTCTCTCCTCTGACTATAAAGCAAGTCTAGACAGGTAACTCAGATGCTTATACTTAAATCTGGATAAAATAATTTCACTTCTGGGGTCCGTATCTGACTACAGCTCTCTTACTGCCTTGCCAGGGCAAATCACTTTATTTCTGTCTCGCTCACAGCCCCTTCAGCAGCAGCACAAGGATAAAACGTTTTATTAGTCTTGTAAAAGCATGGAAAATAATTGCACGGAAGTTTCTGATTAAGTCTGGGCAGAAAGCAGCACTGCACTAGAGCAGGATTTAGGTTTAGAAATACAAGCGGAAGAGGAATGTGCAAGAAGAACCATTTTCTCCGTGTACCAGTCACAAAAGATTGGGTTTTTCCCTAAAACGTTTTATGTTATTTGTCAGGGAAGCTGCCTGGTTGATGTGCTGGCCTGACAGGCTGGGGGGATCGTTACTGCAATGCTGGTTAAGTGCTCTGGCAAATGCCTCACTGGAGCCCTGCGTTAAAAAATGGAGGGGCTAGGAGGGGTTCCTCTTTGGGGAGACCAGCAGTGAGAACGTTACCCTTCAGAGCCAATCAGCCTCTGCTTTGGACAGCAAACGCATGATGAGGGTTCAAAGAAGAGGGTCAGCATCTCGATGGGCTAACCAAAACCCCAGAGGACGGAGATCTGCTGTTTTTCTTAAAAGCATAGACAAATGTGATAATTCCCGGCCACTGTGTTCCTGCTCTCCCCTCCCCTCTTTTCCGTGCTTCTGAGAACACGTGAACTCGCACTCACTAATGAAATCAGGAAGATTATCCCAGCTGCAGTGCTGGGATACGAGTGGACATGAGGCCCATTATCCCAATTTCCTTTGTAATGGCCTCACACCTGGACACTCTGTCAGGGCCAGTCAGTTAAAAGCAGCTTCACAAAACCACATTTCACTTCAAAGCTCTTCTCGTGGGGACAAATATCAGCCTCAGCAACCTCACTCTTCACGTATTGACACAGTACGGTCAAACAGCTCCACGTATGAGAGTCCTGAGGAGTGCTCTGTACAGTGGTCAGGTCTTCTCAATTCCCAAGTGAGCAGAAAGAAATCCATCTGGCTGTGAACAAACCAGATGCAGGCAAATTTTCACAGGCTACTGCTGTGAGCTCTGTCAGTGGGCAGTTATGACTCCCTTCCAAGAAATAAAACGAAAAATCATTACTTATCCTAATTGTCACTCAGGGTTTCCCATGCTCTGAGCTCAATATCAGCTGGACAGGAGGATTTTGAGGAGTGTCACTGCTGAATCTCAGGGATCCCTCTCTATTAATCTCTGGATTGCATCTGGTTTCATTAGTTACCATCAGAACATAATGCAATTAGTACACATCATACACCAGAGATATATATTAGTCCTCCAGCATGTATGGGGGCTCATGCCCATGGCAGTGAGAGCCTGTTGATGCACTGGAACTTCTTTTCGCCTGTGGGAAGGAGCTAAGTCAGGTCAACTCTGTGGAGATACCCTGCTTGCACAGAGCATGAGTGGTCCCCATAAAGTCATCATTAATTTCCTCACATTAATGGCACATATGAGATGAAAACTGATACCTGAAAATCTCCTAAATGGTCTTGAGGGCAGCACGATGTGTTCGTGATGCTCGGGAAAGGCAGCAGCAAACCCAAATGTTGCGCAAAAATCTTTCTGGTGACTTGAGTGAACACGGTCTGACTTGTGCCTTTGTGCTGATTACATGCTTTGTTTCAGTGCAAAACCATCTAAAATGCAGCACATCTGAATTTCCTTCTGAATCTGGTATTCTGAGAGTGCCCTTTCCCACCGCTGTGAGGATGAAGGGAATTTCTGGATGCAGAGAACCACAGTCCCCAGGTTACTCACCCACAGGCACTGCTGCCACCCACAGCACCCAATACACACCTCACCCACCAGGGAAGCATCCTGCACCTGGATTCTCTTTCCATGGTAATGATGGAAAGCAGTCACTTGGAAAGCAGTGATTTTTCTGAGCTGCTCTTGTTCGGGATCATTCTGGCAGGTGCTGTGTGATCAGTGACAATTGCCAGGAGTTCTGGCTGCCGTCCCCTTACCCAGCCGACAGCAAGCTCTCTTACAGCCATGCCAGACAAAACCAGTAGCACCAGGTGGGAGCAACTGGGATGGAGGAAGCTCTCAGCTTCACTGGAGCAAGCACTGCACAGACCTTGCGAACAGGGCAGAATAGCAATACCTGGTGACAAGCACTTAATGACTTCCAAGTAAGGATACTGAAGAACTGTTTTAAAGGCACCTGCTGCTGTGAGATACTTTACCAAGGGCTCACTCAACAGGAATATTGTCAGAACCTAATAAAAACAAGAAGATGCCCATTGGGAGGAGCTATTTCATATTTTTCTACTGCAGCCTGTTTACCTCAAAATTTAAAGTGGTAACTTACTCTGACACCACTAACAGCCACAGTTGCCTTGATCAGCCAGGTGCTTTCCAGCTCCAGCAGATACCATGAGATTGTCTTCAGACTGACCATCGGGTCACTGACACATCTTTGAATCTGAGTGTTTCCCTGATTATTATAATCATATTTTAAGAAATGGGCATAAAAATGGAGCAAAACTTACGGGGATAAAGTACAAGAATTACAGTCAGATTGTCTGCTTCCACTCATCACTGGAAACAAAAGTAATGTTGTTAATAGAGATCACTGGGTTTAGAGAATATAAATCTAACTGTGATTAAATTCTGTTCCCTGTGAGCTAAGCCAGGAACTTAGCTGCTGTCAGGATAGAGATTACAGATGCATTTACAATCCAAAATCACTACAGAATGATTCTGCTCTTTACTTTGTTTTCAAAAAAACATTTAGTAGACCTACGAGGAGCACAGCTTGAAAAAGAAGCAACTGCAAAAGATGTATCGACGCTCCCCATCTTTCCACTTCCTATCTTCCACTTCCTGTGCTTTTTATACCTTTGGAGAAAGGGATGATGATTCCCCTTCTCCAGGACTGAGCTGGCAGGAGTAACCTGCCCCTGGTGCTAACTGAGCTAGATAGCCTGGGGCCTTCTGAGGAACAGCTCATCTAATTCTAAAGATGACTGTTAGGTTTGCCAAGTCAGGTGTGTGCCATGGAGTGTTTGTTTCTTTCCATGAACAACATAAAGATCTCAGATGACCAGTACAGAATGTAGAGACCTACAGTGTACACAGAGCAAAGCTGGGTAACTGCAGCCACGTGCAACCTTGGAAAATAAAATTATTCAGGTAACAGTGCAGAGTAACACATTGGTAAGCTCTGATTTCTCAAAGCATTTGCTTACCTTGGATCACAAAGAAACTTGGTCTTTTCACCTTCTTCTCTCCAAATAAGCCATTCTCGGAAAGAGGGATGAACAAACATTCGCGTCATATCTCTACGTTTGATAAGAAACATAGAAAGGTTCTCCATCCTCTGCTGAAAGTCCTCCCACTCCAACGTGCCCTCAATGTTACCTGCATTAATGGCCTGAAAAATATGTTCATCTGTTAATGGGTGCAGAGAAGCCACTGCTACGTTCAAGAGAGGCATGACCCGATCAAAGGAAGACTGCGTTGGGAACTTCATATTGCACTGCAACAGGTACACTTCGGACAGGGACACTGGGACCACTTTGTAGCTGGAGCTTTTTAGAACTAGGTATCCTTTCTCTATAAGATCAAAAGTAAGTTTCAGGTATAGGTAGGACCCTTGGCTCAAGGTTTTGAGGTGAGAACTGAGTTTGCCAAACGTAGTATTGTCCATTTTGCCATTGAGTGAGATGTTGTTCTGGATCTCCGAGCTGCTGTGTATCCGATGAAGGATGTAAGCCTGCAGGTCCTGGTCGATGGCTTCATTCTCTTCCAGTCTATCCAAAAATATTCTGTGGAAGGGCAACATCTTAATTATCTCCTATAAAGAAAGAAAGAAAGAAAGATACTCATGCTGGCAGCGTTTACTATTCATTAAGTAAACTTAATTTCTACTACAATAGCACCTTTGAGACTCCTTTAAGACCTTTCATCAGGGCAAGAACACAAACAGCAGTTTGTGCACTCAAGGCCTCACACTCTCATCTATAAGCAAGCAGGTTGTGTGTGAAACATGACTGCAATAAAAACAAAGGACACTGTTTTTAATACTACATCCGTGGAAAGGGCTGGTAAATTCACACAGAGCAGTGCCCCTGTTATTCCTATTCCCAACCACGGACTGACCTCCCATCTCTTTTGCTGTCCTGTCAGAGGGAATGGACATCCAGATGACAGATCTGAGGCCACGAGAAACTTGCTGAAGCTGAGACCAAGAACCTCCCTGGGAGCATCCTTCTGCATCCCACAGATGCATGGAAATGTCAGGACAGATAACAGTGAGTATTTTCCAGTGCAAAGCAGTGACGTCTGTCTGCTGCAGGACACTGCGCGCAGGGAATGCTCAAATACTGAACTCCCTGATCCAACATAAACCAAAGACCGTCAAAGGCCTTCCCAAAGGAACTCTTGCCTCATGTGCTCTCAGCCGCTGTGAGGAGAGGAAAAATGATGCAACAGATCTGTACAAGGTCGACTCCAGAAAAGCCATAAGCTCTCCAAGAAAATAGAGGACGAGCACAGTGCGAACCCAAGCTGCAGTGAAGACTATAGGGATGCAAAAGTCCTAATTAAATGAGGAATTCAAGCCATTGGGATGCAATTTACTTACAATTACAAAAAGATTTCCTCCAAATGATATTTAATTTACTCGATTACTGAGCAAAAAATGGACCTCAGCACTGAACAGCAAATAGTCTGTGCTCTCCTGGATCCTGGGAAGCAGCTGCCACTCCCAGTGACAAGGACTATGTGGGGGCTGGCTGCCCTGATGGGGCTGAAACCAGACTCAGCTCCCTGCTGAGCTTCCACACCTGCTCATGACAGTCCTTTTGAGCTGAGCAACGTCTTGGCCCAACATTGACTCCACCAGACCGAAACCATCCTGCTCTGGGTCATGCTGAAAGGAATGAAGATCCAAATTCCTTTGCCCTTCCACATGGAGCTGAGGACGTTCTTTAGCTGCACAGGCTGAGAGACATCAGGCCCTGCCTTCCTCATGGCTCCATGAGTCGGGGCCTATTGGCATGTGAGCTGTCTCACAAAATGATCTGAATTCATTGCTGATAAGCATTTATTGACATGAATAAACGATGATGGATTAGATCCTTCCAAAGCTGTAGGGTGAGCCTGGGGACATGGACGTAAATCCAAGAACAAAAAAGCCAAAAGGATAACCTGAAATAAAGGGTCTTGAGCAAATCCAGAACATCCAGTAAGATCTTCTTTACCAAAGTCCACCATGACAATGACAGTTTATCCCCGTTTTGGATCTCCAACATACCTGTAGACTTGTCCTGACTGTCACTACCAGCTTCAACCAGGAAGGGAATTTTCCAATCATTTTGCTCAGGAATGATACTATGGTGTCTCCATAATCTGGCTTGTGAAATTCAGCCTCATTTAAACCATCAATTAATATAATGAAATCTTCATCGGGGATCTTCCTCTCTGAGAGAAAGAGAAAAAGCATTTATTGGAAAGGCTATAGACACGCAACCATAATGTACTGCAAACTCACTACAGAGTTTTAAAGCATGACCAGCTACTGCCAAAGAAGAAAACCCCCACAGCAGCAGCACCTTTTTAATGATACATTAATTGCATATTGACCTTTACAGGTCATCTCATTCTACCCTCCAGCCAGGGACAGGGACATCTTCCACTAGACCAGCTTGTTCCAACCTGGCATTGCAAATCCTACAAGAAGTAAATCATGGACTCTTTAAATAGGATTTTTTTGCTGCTGGAGAATATAGCAACCCAGGTGATGCTGACAATGCAGTCATTTTTTCTATGTTAGACACTGAGAGTGAGTATGGCTTTACAACTAATGATAGAGATACTTTTGGACTTGTATCTTAGGCTCAAGTGGTATCTTCTCAAAGGTAATCTTGCCTAATAGACTCAAAACCAGGTGTAAAATGGGAAATCTCAGTCTATTGTTGGCATATGCTATTCACAAGTACTACAAGTTCTGATCTGTAGAGTACTACAGATAAACTCCTGCTATCAAAATGCTCAATATTCCCAGCAGCAGGTGAGTTTTTCTCTTTGACTTTAAATTGCATCAGAAACTTTTCTGTAAAACCCCAGCACAGAATGTTCATTGATGATGAGACCTGTGATCCCTGTGGTATTCCAGGCAGAACAGACATGTGCAAACACCTTGTGTTTGGGACTGCTGAGCATCTTGTCCTTGCTTTACGTTAACAGGTTGCATAAATGCATAAACGCATAAATTCCCTATTGGACTGTAAACATACACATGAAAAATACGTATTTCGCATTAAAGTTACCCTAGCGGCTTTTTCAGTTAACTTCTCAGTAAGATTTTTGGGTACACTAGAAAATATACTTTATTCCTCTCTGAAATCTTGGAGTAAATATAGTGCCTGAGTTTTATACCCACATCTCATTTCCTCATAAAGCCTAAGGGAGAGAGGAGAAAGCAGAGAGTAGGGGAAGAATCAGAACTTTGTTCTCCTATATATTATTTAGATTCCTTAACATTAAAAGAAATATATATATTTGAGAAACACGAATCTAACTTTCTCAGCGACGTTCACCATTAACACCTGTGCAATAATTTTGTCCCAGTAGCATTAAAGCTTCAACAGCACCTTGTAAAACACCTGCTGATATATTTACAGAGCCTTAAATATTGTGTATTTTAGAACCAATTTCCAGATACTGTTCCTTTTGTTAGACAACATGTGGTGTAAATTAACTTGCCAGCACTCTCGACCAGCAGGGTTGAAAGGTGGGAGTCCTGGTCAGTGGCTCCGTTGGAGTTGTGTTGAGTGCAGTCCAAAAGGAAATGAAAAAAAAGTTTCACATACAATTTTTCCACCTCTCAAAATTTAGGGCCAGATGGGGGTCAACCTCCTTGACAAGAAAAATAAGAATCCTCCAAAACGCTCTGAATTCAAGAGCTGAAACATCTCCCAAGGAGCTACTGTAATAACCAGGAATTATTTTCCTTTAAAGCAGCGGTTCCTAAATGTATCCTTTTTCTTTTTGCCAAGAGTGATGATAGGAAAAAGCAACCACGCTCCTCCCACAGTGACATTTCTCCATGCCAGGAAAACCAACTGCTGTCATGCTGTGCTGGCTCTACATATGCTTTGTGCCTGGTGGAACCAGGCAGGTTGGACCCAGATGCTGCTGCTCAGAGCTTGGACACAGTTTTGAAGAGCTGATTTGAACATCAGGGCTTTGAATCTGGTAGAAGCTGCATCTATTCCATGTTAGATCTTACACTGTAGTGTGTAGGGTGGTAACAAAATTATCTGAACTATTTTTGCAGCCAAGATGCAGCACAAGCACAGTAATAAACATGGTTCTGCAGGACAACAGTCTTGAACTCTGCAGTGCTCTGACAGTTTTCATGGCAACGAGCAAAGATCTTAAATTTAGCGATTGTCACAATGAATTAGTTATAACTTGCAGAGGGAAGAAAGAAAAGAAGGTAAGATCAATGCTGTATTAGAAAAAGCTCTAAGCCTGTAATCAGGATATGGCTTGTCACCAGCTCCCCCAGAAGCTTTACACAGGGTGTCTATGGACTTTTATGATACCAGTCCTGTGGTGAAAGCTTCAGATTCTCCAAAGCCCACTAAATAGTGGCAGGGAAAGGGAAAAAAGTCACCTCTGCACAAATAAATCAGAACAGTAAGCAGTGCTGTGGATGGAACTGGTTGCTTGTTTTCACCTTGAGAACTGCGAGGACAGGTTTGGGATATGAAAGAAGCAAGAAAAGGGAAAGCCAAGTGGGATGTTGGGAAAAAATTCCTCCCTGTGAGGGTGATGAGGCCCTGGCACAGGTTGCCCAGAGAAGCTGTGCCTACCCCTGGATCCCTGGAAGTGTTCAAGGCCAGGCTGGACAGGGCTTGGAGCAGCCTGGGATAGCGGGAGGTGTCCCTGCCCATGGAAGGGTGCGGAATGGGATGAGCTTTAAGGTTTCTTCCAACACAAACCATTCCATGATTCTCAGTCTTCCCAGCTTCTCCAAATCCCACCTCTTCCCTTCAGCTCGAGAAACGATGCAGACAGATTAATCCACTGCTTTGCTTAAATGCCCAGATCCAATTAAGTGTCGTTTTTAAAATACTAATTAAAAAAGGTGCACGGGAGCTTGGGACAAGCGCAGGAAACATGAGTACCTTTGTGCAGGTTTTCCAGGGGCTCCAAGACGCCCCTGCGGAAGGAGGCCATGGGGTCCTGCACGCAGGAGCGGAGGCTGAGCAGGCTCTGCAGGTGGGGCTCGCGCAGAAGCTGCTCCCGGTACGCGACGAACTGCGGCGAGCGACAGAGCAGGGCGGCCACGTTGTGCACAAACTCAGGCACCAGGCAGGTGTAGGCATTGTCGGCCTGGCAGTAATGATAAGCCACGACCTAGCAAAGAGAAAAGAACAAAAAACCCTGTGTCTTCATCACAGCCACGTCAGGACAGTTGTAAAACGAGCGGTTTTTCCTTTGGTGAGTTTGATCTGCTCTGGCAGGTGAAGTCTTTAGGAGCAATGAGTGTTAACTACCCATGACAAGAATCCAGATGAATCAGTTGGTAAAAACAGGCACTGATCCTGAAAGATGACTGGACCTGCCACTTGAGGAATAAATGAAATTAAGCTGTAGCTGTTTGCAGAAATGGATAGTGACAGTAGCTGACGTCTCTGAAGTGCTGTGCTGAGCTTGGATTGTGCTCCAAGCTCTGTTTAAGGACTTGGTGCCAGTAATAACTTGTGATTGTTTTCTTGAACTTATTTTTTATTTGCTGTTTTCACACTTTCAAGCTCGTGGAAGTGGACAGACAGCACTCCCTGAGTCCATCACAGCAAGGCAGCACCTCAGAACTACAGATTCCCTTGAACCGGGGGTGATGTAAGGTTCACTGTACTTTACTCATACACTGTGATCCCACACTTCATTCAAAAAATCAATTCAATTAAAAAAAAAAACAACAACAACTTTCTTTTTTCCCAGCTTCCCCCTGATTTTTCCAGCTCAGCAAACTCTGCTAGAACCCTGCTACGTTCTGCCCACTTATTAAAATAAGCAGAAAACCAGTGATATCGTCTCAGGCCATGCTGCCAACTTTCTTGTTTTCTTTTGCAATATAAAAAAGGCCCTCAAAATCTGTCTCTGCTTGCAAATCCCTCAGGAAGCGGTGCTCTGGCACCACTCCAGCCCAGCTTCTCCTGTTCCCTTGCTGCCTCGAGCCTCAGGCACTGCCTGCCCATTTGGAATGAGCCTCTGCCGGGGCACAAAGCTTTTCTCCCGCTCCCATTCACTGGGTTTTCTTTTAAATGTCACTGAGTATCCAAAAATATCCTGGCAAGGCAGGTGGGAGCAGTTCTGTACCAAAACCACCACTGCCCTGGAGCACAGAATATTGCAAAATAAATTGCATGTTTGAACTTGGGAGGGACAACATAGCTGAGGACACCGTGCGAAGGAAATGCTGTGGCCTTTCTGGAGCTCGGGGCAGCTGGGATGAAACGTGCCCATGGCTTTGGACATGATGAAGGCTTTCTCTCTCTCCACCTGCAATACCTATCCCTTGGATTGCAGGAGGCTCCAGGGTGGCCGAGGTGGTGAAGGATGCTACCAAGGAATGAACACATCAGGCTCTGGGGTCTTCACCCATTAATGCCTCAGCACGGGCTTTTAATTTTCAATATGGAATTACCAATGAGGTATACTGCAATAATTTCCTTTCACAGTCAAAACGAGGTGTGGCACATTCAGCGATGAGAAAGCTGGGCTGTTATTTCAAGCATCAAGCTCTAACACATGTATTTAAGTTTTAATGGATACCTCCAAATTCCTTACAGAATTTTTCCGACCAGCCGGTTAAAATATAATGAATTCCCTTAGAGAACTTCACTACGTAAAGTAATTATAAAGGTAATGATTTCTTTTCATCAATCCTATTTATTTGGGGATCATAACTTGTGGATTTCACAGAATGAAGTTCGTAAGTTGCCATTCCTTGATATCAGGTTCCACTAACAGAAATTATTCTGATTTCCTACACAATTGGTGTGTAGACACAAAAATAAAGTCTCTTTTAATGAGAGGCCAATTAACTTCTTCCAGGAATCTGAAGAGCCATGTCACGGAAAAAGGGTCATGCAAAATACTCTTGAAAGGAATGGTCACCATCAGATACAATTACAACCCAATTAATTTCAGTCCCTTCCCGTACATTATAGTTGGACTTGACCTTAGAGGTCTTTTCAGACCTTAACAGTTCTATGATTCCATGATTCCTGATGCTTGTGCTTGATTTACTGGTGTATCAACTAAGCCTTATTAACCAGTAGGATAAACATAATGTTTAATGGGTGAATCTGAAGCTAAAGCAGTAAGCAAGGAATATTCTAGGAAGTCAACCAAAGCAAAGGCAGAATGACATTCTCAGAAGATGCAACCTGAGCCAGAATTTCATTTTGATGTTATTTATTCTCTATCACATTTTCTCAATCTTCAAATCACAGAGAGGCTGCCAAAAGCCAGTGCTGCAAGTGGAGCCTGCTGCTGGAGGTTGAGCTGGGAATCAGCCTCCTCACTTACAAGGAGCTGGCTGGGAAATGGTTTTCTCACACTGTAAAAACTTTTCAAGGTTTCCACATCTGTTCCATCCTTGGGAATGAGACCAGGTTAATGTGAGAAGGGAGGGCAAGAGCCTCCAGTGTGGCCAGGGGCTGGTGTGGATGGGGCTCACCCCGAACCGGTTCAAACCATTTTTTCTACCCTGTATTTGTTGAATGCCACTAATGCTCCGGGAAAACTCCCTTTCCAATTATTTCACCTTAAATACTTTATTAATTGTTCAAGGTTAATTCCTCCAGGAAGAGGGATGGATTACCAGCTTCACTGCTAAGGATTCTCTTCTAACATATGGGAGACCACATCCAGGCTTTGCTCAGCATCTGAAATGACCACTCTCTGTTCTAATCATGATTCTGAAGTGATTTTGATTTCTCCTCCTTTTGCTTGACTGGATAAGCCAAAAAACAAACAAACAAACAAATTTGTATCTGCTGGAAATTAACTTTTCACTGGAAAAGGTGCGCTCTCTCTCAATAAAAGTTTCATTTTCCACGGATCTAACTACTTTGACTTAAAATACTGCTTGAACAAGTTCCAACCATGCCTTATCATAAACAAATCCTTGAATTAACATTTAATTTTATCTAGAAACTATTACAGTAAATGAAATCAACAGGGAACATCATGTGGTTCCAAAGGCATGGGCACACCTGGATGTTGTGATCAGCAAACCTTTATTTGTGTCTCACACAACTTAAGACATAACTTTTCTAACCATAGTTTCAATTTGAACTTTGTCATCCCATTGCACTAAATGCTATAAACACTAAATTAGACTTCCAAAACTTTTAAACCTTTATTTCAGCTATCAGGTTTGTTAAATTATTTCCTTGGTTTAAAGTTTGACTAAATTTAAATCACCGGATTGCAAAGCACACAAGGCCTATAAACAACCCTAAAGCAAGAAGTGGGTTACAACAAAGGATGGGAAAAGTAACACCTACATCCAGTCGAGTGTTCAAAGTACCTGCTCATGTAATTTTTGTAAGGGCTGAGAATGGAGTCGAGTGACTCCATACTGAGAAACCAAGGTGTTACGGTTTTTATATTAAATATCAAATGCCTGAAGTTAAAATTTTGTATAGTTTCCTTTCTTGCTTGAAAAGGAGCTGCAAAATAATTCACACTTGTATGATGAGTATTTTACTTCCAAGGAGCACCTCCTCTTCTAAAATGATGTGTAGAGTCCAGCTGGCTGCACACTAAAGCAGCACATTTATCATGTGCTTCTTGGTAGCTCATTTTTCTAAATATTAATTAGTGTTACAGGGCTTGAGGAACACCAGATGTGGGGACAGAGAGCACTGTGAACAGATCACGGCCAACATGACCCCATTTCCTCCTAAAGTGGGGTTAAGGAGCCCCAAAACACTCATTTACTCTGAAATTACACAAACTTCATCTTTTTAACTGCCAAAGCAGAATGATGAAGACATTATTTGTATTCTCTCTAGGTGTTTAACCCAGTAGGTCTTCAGGAGTCTCTTCTCCCAACCCTTCCAACACCAGCCATTCTACTCTCCCTTTTTTGCCACAATCACTTCCCACTTCTGCCTTCATCCAGCCCCATGTAACCTTCACCTTCCTGCTGAGGGAAACAGTTGCTGGATGAAGGATGTTAAAAGCAAAAATTGCTATTCCGAGGATAATGGAAAATGCTGGTGGATGAGCAGGCAAGAGCCACACGAATGGAGCAGGAGCAAGAGGGTAGAGAGGGCAAAGGAGAGGGAAAAAAATGAGACACAAAAGAGACTGTGTATCAATCATGAAGTACAGAGGGTGAGAAGGGACTGAACTGTGAGGGAGGAAAAGAAAGAGAAGGGGAACAAGTGACATGGCAGAAGAGGGAGAAGATGACAGTAACAGGGGAAAGGCTGGAAGGATAGCATGAACATCAAAGGAGTGGGAGGGTGTGGAGATGGCTCAAGGGAAATAAGTTATTTTTAATTATTAGGACAGGCCAATTCTAAGCAGTTCTCCAGCACTAGTTCTGAAACAGAATCTACTCCATTTAGGCAGCACTCCTTTGCTGTCACACCTCTTTTGTGGTTTGTCTTAGCTTCCTTCTGGAAGTGTGTCGTGCAAGGACAGCCAACCCCCCCTTGGACCAACCTCCCAGACCCCTGAGCTCACAGCAACACCCCACTCCCTCCAGTGCTCTTAAAGGCATTCAGCATTGTATTTTAACCTTGTAACAAGATTGTTTTTTTGACCCATACAAAATAGCTTCAAATAAATGCAGTGTAACACTTTGCCCTGCCACTATGCCACATGCCAGGCCCAGCGCTGGCTGTGATAATGGAAATGGCCATCAGCACTGCTGTATTTCATCCACTGCACATGACTGCGACACCGTATGTGGCATGTGGTGACCCAGTTTATTGGGAATGTTCATTACTTTTACATAGCTGAGTATGCTGGTAAATGCCCTCTGAAACTCATTAGTGGCCCAGGGCATGAAGCCTCAGCAGCAATGAATCCCTCCACCTCTGTGTAAGGTAGGAGCACTCTCTTTTTATATGCCTGCAGCAATGTTAGCAATGCTTTGGATGTGGCTTGGAGGATGGGGAGAAGAGCCTCTGGAGCCACCAGCCGTGCTCAGCATCAGCAAAATGCACTAATGCAATGAACATGCAGCTCCTCCACCAGCTGCTCTGCACGGGGTACAACCCATTAGTGCAGCTGAGCTGGGTTTCAGGTCCATTTGTTTTAGTGCTGCTACCACAAGCCACCACACAGCATCCAGAAGCCCAGAGAATACAGTTGTTCAAGGGGTTAGTTAAAACTGGGTAGCCAATCCATTAAAAATCCTCTGTGAGTAAAGGATAAACCTTCAGGCAAAAGGGGGAATGTCAGCATGGCAGGACCAAGTCGAGGTGCTGCTTTTCAGCTGGCAGTTACTTAGCTCTAAAATTAATGATTTGTTCATCTCTGACATTAAGAGCTAAATGCAACCTTTGCCCCCAAGAATTCACTGTACGAAAACCAGGCAGAAAAGTACAACCCTGAGTAATCCAGAGGAGGAAAAGCAACTGTTCGTTCACCTTTCATTTCTGTCAGCATAGATACACAACTTCTGAATTTTGGGATAAGTGACATTTTCAGAGGGAAGGGAGTGGGTGAGAGGACAACAAGCTTCCCACCAGCATTCTGGAGCCTGTGCCATTACCTAAGACTGTTTGTATATTATTAATCTGCTTTTGTAATGATCTGCATTTCTGCAGCACAGTGACCTCAGCCCAATCTGAGAACATCCTGCTCTGCTCAGCGCAGGCAGAGGTGGAACATCTGCACACAGCTTTATCCAGCTCCTCACATATGGTTCATCTAGCTCCTAAAATAACCCTGACAATTGTGGTTGTCCATCACTGTCAACACTTTCTTCTGTACTTCAATTCTGACTTTAGTGCAAACACAACTATAAAACACACATCCAAGAAATATTTTTCCGTCCAGATTGACCGAAGAGTCCTTCCCTTCCTTCGGCTCATTTTCTTTCAGCCAGTTGGACAAAACCTGTTTAAGGAGGCCATCAGCAACTCTTTTTTTATTCCACAGCTACTGACACAGGAATATGCTGTTCCTCTCCCCCCTCCTTCAGCTCCAAAGGACATTCCAGTCTTTTTTTCTCCTTCTTTTCTTTTTTATATTAGACTTTGGAAAGCCTTTAGTTTATCTATATGAAGGTTTTCCTAAACTGTCCCCACGAACTCCTGTTGGAGAATGGGGTATCAGACATTCAGATTTAGAACGTGAATTATTTGAACCAACTATTTTTACTATTGTCTGCTAGCCACGCGGTGGTTTTGCTCAGCTAAGAGTGCAGCATCTTCAAAGCCTCAAAATTCTCAAGATGCCTCAAAGGAGAGTCGGACATGTTTGATGGAGCTTCTGAAGGAGGTGACTGCATGCAAAACAAAGAGCTCCACGCCGCTATTTTAACGGGTTTTCAATTCTGTTGCCAGGTCAGCAATGCTTCTTCCCCCAGTGTCACTCAGAGATGTCAAACCCCACAGCTGCGTTGGGACAGGGAGCGTTTGTTTTATCAAGGAGGACATCACACGGTGCAGCTCTTTCCAAGCAAATAAATTTATCTGCTGTTTGACAGCACGGATTCCTCAGTGGCATTGCTGAGTTGTGCTACCCGGGAGGCTACTACGAGTGCACTACACACATGACTCCCAGCTATGAGTTTGACAAACATCCTTAACCATTTTATTTTTTCTTCCTGAGGCTTGATAATCCATCAAACTCACTGTTTGTAATGTGCTGCACAGCCCTTTGGGAAAAGGTTTTGATGCAATAAACCAAATTGCTGTTTATGACAAAGAATAAACAGGAACATGGACCTCAAAAAAATTAATTACAAAATTAACGAAACAAAAAACCCCCTATTTTTTCAGAACAATTCCCCTTCAAAGCAGGAAATGAACCTTTGAGTGAGGATTTAAGCATACGCTTTATTTCAATGCACATCTTCATCCAACACACCTGGAAGTCACCCACTCTTCCTAAATAATAAACCACTAACACCTAGTTACGTGTTCCTTCCAGCATCAGTTATCCAAGGACCATTATCTGCAGGGATCACTTTTCCTTTACTAGGCAGGGAATAGGAGTGAGGCAGATGAGATGCTGGTCTCCAAGGATCCCAAAAAGGGTAACAGCAATGCTGGGAACAGACCCAAGGCCTCCGAATGCTGAATCAAGCCATGCTGCTGCTCTGAGTCATCCCAGGAACTGTTTGCTGAACACGATAGAGCTTTTCAGAAGTTCCACATGCTGTGTCAGCAATTTGGGCACGAGAAGCGACTCCAAGTGCTCTAAGGTCAACTCATCAGCCCTGGCACTGACCCGTTCATCAAAGCCTGACGGCTGGAAGCTGTTATTTCTGGATTCTGCCTACATTTACAGTAGTGAAGATTACTGGGAGATTAACGATCTTGCTCCCAGTGGGTAATCCTGCAGCAGGCACCATGGGCAACACACCTCCCAGCCTCAGCTGCTGTGTTTTGACAGCAACACACTGGATTTTTTCTACAAAAAAATTTTGGCTAACGGATGAGCAGCACTTTAAAACACTTTCTTAAAGAGTCCGCGGCGAAGGTAAAACAACCTATTTTTACTTTAATTTTGGCTGTAAGGATTGTTTTTAGCTCTCTCCAGTGATCAGAGATGCCAAAAAGCTTCAGTGAGTGATCTATGTCTTGGATGTGACACAGCATTTGAAAGAGGCGTATTCCTTACCTTTTCCAGGAGGAAACTGAAGCTAAAACTGCATCCATTTATCAATTACGTACCCTGTGGGATGACTTAAGCACTCAGGAGAAGTGATAGATGAGGTATTTTAAGCAGAGATAGCACACTTTACTGCCCTTTCTGGTAGTCTGCAGAGCTTCAGATTTGCAAGGAATACAATGACTAATGCATCCTGAACAAAACCAGAGCTGGGCATTGCATTCCTTTCAAGAACTCCATGTGGAAGAGGAGAGTATCAAATCTTAGTATTTATTTACGCAGCACATGCTCCCTGCCTGGCCATCTGGGTGCAGCAGGAAAGCAGACAGGACAAGACAGTATCTGACACAAAAAGCCAAGCAAAACACATCCTGGTAATAATTTAGAACAAAGACTTTTCTTGCTATTTTCCTCTCCGAAGTGGGAGCAGGTGACAGGAAAGCATTAACTGCTCCCATCCTCCCAAAAGGTGTAGGAGGAGCAAGAGCAAACTCCCTGGATTTCAAAGCAATAGAAGGGCACCTTCCCACCACCAAAGAATTAGGCTTAAATCTCAGTAATACAATAAAATTCAAGGTGTAAATCTCGTGTATGTAAGTGACAGTGTTCCATATATTCCATACAAACCACTCCTGCCATAACAGCAAGTAATTTGTGTATTGCTCCAAAGGCTATGGTCTACTTTGGAGAATTTTCCAATAAATTCCCAAGTGCACACACAGCAGTAACACTCAGCCTGTGCCTTCCCCAAGTACAGTACCTGCCCTTTTCAAACAAAACACCGCTCAAACACTGGGCAACTTTGTTCTCAGTGCTGAAGAAAAGACACAATTATTTCAATAATTGTGCCATATCCTAACATTTGTAATGAGAAAGTAGGATGGCTGGGAAAGACAAACCCTCAGAGTAACAGGGAAGTGTATTTGATGTAGTGGGAGTTTCATTTTAGAGACATAACCTTCCTGGGTAATAAACTCCTTCCAGAAGTCTCTCTTGAGGCTCCCCAAGTGAGCATTTGAACACACGGATTTTCCAAGCAACATCAAGCAGGAGAACTTCCAAGGAGTCCCATTAAAACGGATACTTTCCCAAGGACCAAAAAGCCCTGACTGGGTGTTTCTGTACCTGCGAGGCCAATCTCCTCATGGCCTCCTCCTGGCGCCGGCGCATCTCGGGGGTCCCCGGGCAGCTCCCGCTCGTCAGGGACGGGTGGGCAGGAGGCGGCTGGGTCAAGGGCAGCTCTCGGTTGGCATCCACATCTGTCCAAGGAAAGAGGTTAGGAATTGCCACAGGACAAGCACTAACATTATTATAGACCAGGCAGCTGCTGTTTTCTATGCGTGGCAGTCAAAATACTTCCCACAAAATACTCTGGTTGGGATTTCACGGATTTCCAGGCCAGAGGCTCCTCAAGAAACTTCTTTTGGAAGCAGGAAAGGACCACTAAGAAAAAGCCTTGAAGCTTGTCTTATTCATCTTCCCCACCATAATTAGATCGACTTTAAAATAATGACAATAATGGAGTGAACTGGGCACTCTGGAAGGCTCTGCCTTCAGGTTTGGTGGATTTGAATGCAGAGCTCTCCTGCTCTGCACTTCTGCCAACAGACCTTCCCTTGTTATGAACAATCGCTGGTTAATTTGGTTCCAAGTCCTCCTTCAGCACAGACAGCCAATTTTTCTGAATTACAGGCCTGTTTTCTAACATAAATAAATGAAGAGTCCCAGCTAACACAGCCATCTGAAGCCCATTAATTTAATCAGGGGGAGAGGAGCAGGAGCAGCACCAGGATCTGGAAAAGGCTTGCAAGCAAATAATAAATTATTCTGGAACCACCTCTGGCAAGTTTAACTGTGTTCTAGTGCATTTTATCTCCTTCTTTTGCCTGGCAAAGCAGAAATTGGCTTTACCAGCAGATTGCTACAGAAGCTCATCCACCTGGCCTTTGTGGGTAACATTCCCAAACCATTTTTATTTTCACTCCTAAGTACTCATATGGAGGATTTTTGAATGACACCACGACATGCAGCACTTGGTGATGTCTAATTACCAATTGTTTTAAGAACAACACCACTCTGAAGTGCAGTCTGTGCTGGCAGAGGATTCTCCTGACTGGATTGCTGCAGTGCATCCCTGAGCTTGACTGAAAATAATCATGCAAACAATGACCCATTTAATGGCAAACAACAGAGGAGGTTGACTGCTGCTTCCATAATTAAACCCTGAATGTGTTAGAATGAGGCACATTCTTGATTCTGAGCATAACACCACTGTCACCTGTATTAATTTTCTGAGACAGGAATTGGAAGTATGAAGCTGTATTGAAGCCAGTTTAATAACGGTGACTGCACAACTGCCGTAGCAGAGTCAGACCACCTGATTAGCACTTATTAATTAGCATAGATTTAATAAGCATAATAGAGTCTTTTTCAGCATGTGGAAAAAAAATGACAAAGAAACTTATCACAAAATCAGAGATGCATCATAGAATATCCTGAATTGGAAGGGACCTGCAAGGATCTTGCAGAGTAATTACTATCTTCTATAGCTAGACTAGTTCTTGTGATCTCTTTAGGAAATCAAGTCAAATTAATTATTGATTCTGAAGGTTTCCATCCTAATAACTAACAGTGAGGAATCATTCAGCTTTCAACTTCATGGACATAGCAGAGTGAACTAAACAATGTGTTAGGTGGGACCAAGGATCTTCATCATCTGTGCGTGAAGGGTGCAGGGCACCTCGTGTGACAAATCCAGCTTTTAGTCCAGAAGTCCACAGTCATCTCTTTAATGTCCACCATCATCCTAAGCAGACTGGGGACACACACTCGCAGCTGGTGCACTGCAGAGCTGTAGTTAAAATATAGAAACAAGCTCTGCCCTTCACTCACATTGTTCATTTAACTCTGACAAGTGACACTACTCACCATGCCAACCGCTGGTGACATTTCAGCTCTTCCGACAGGGCAAGAGCACAGCATTCCAGTAAACAGATTTAACTACAGCTTCACTGAGGTAAGTGACCTACATCCTTAAAGATACCTTCAGGTACCTAACTCAGTATTTTTAGTCCTGTCTTACTCGCTTACTGAGCGCTGAGTGATTTTAAAATGTTGTCATCTTCACCTGCAAACCTGCCAGCACATAATGATGGGAATTGGATGGGACCAGAGGAGGCAGAGCAATCCTGGGTCCTGAGCCTACATGGGCTCGTTACCCACATGGAATATTATACCGTGATTCAATGAGATAAACAATCCGTATGGGAAGAAGAATGCACTGGCATGGATTCATAGTCATAGAATACCAGCTGCCTGATCCAGCTGGAGATGGCATGAGCAGGGGGATTGGACTACATGACCTTTAAAGGTCACTTCAAACCCAAACCATTCTGTGATTCTATGATTCGAAAATTTCTCCCAATCAGAGAAAGTCTGTGATGTTTCTAAGCCAGACAAGTCAGAGACAGACTACTCTGACTCTTCAAAAAGCAGCTTTGGAACAGGAGCAGTATAAAAGCTGCCTGCAGCAGTACCTAGAGGGACTCCAAGAGAGCTGAAGAGGGACTTTACACAAGGGCATGGAGTGATAGGACAAGAGAGAATGGCCTCAATCTGAAGGAGGGTAGATTTAGATTAGGTATTAGGAAGAAATTGTTCCCTGTGAGGGTGGGGAGGCCCTGGCACAGATTGTCCAGGGAAGCTGTGGCTGCCCCATCTCTGGGAAGTGTCCAAGGCCAGGCTGGATGAGGCTTGGAGCAACCTGGGCTAGTGGAAGGTGTCCCTGCCTATGGCAGGGGGTTGGAACAAGATAATCTTTAAAGTCCTTTCCAACCCAAACCATTCAGGGCTTCTATGACATATTTCTCACAGGTCCTTCCCTTGCTTGACAACAAAGACTAAGCTGATTTCTTGGGCCTGAAGAGAAATGGGGTTATTTCAGCCAAGAGCATTCTAAAAGCTGGCGTAAAAGCTCTCTGAGTTTTGGAGACCTCCGTGCTGCTGTCCTTACGTTTCGGAGAGGCGTGGGGGCTGTCGGAAGCGATCTGCCTCATCCTGGTGCCGTGGCAGCTGAGCGCGACCAGCCTGGAGATGATGGCGGTTTTCCCGAAGCCGATGTTGCCGACGATCACCACGCCGCGGTTGACGCTGCTGTTGGAGCTCTGCAGCTGCGCATCGATCTCGTGGAACACCCAGTCCCGGCCCACGAATACGGACTCAGTGGTGATGCTGGGCACCTCGAAGAGCAGCGGCTTCAGGGAGATGTCAGGGGGTCTGTAGGGTGCGAAGCGCACTGGAAAGGGAGACATGGGGAGAACATCAACACCCATGCCAGAGGGGAAAGCAGAGTTTGGAAATGGATGTTTTATCTTGCACAGAAATCTTTCCGTTGCAAAAGGTGAGAAGAAAACACAGTTCTGTATCACCCACAGTTTGTTGTGGAAGCATCTGTCTCATCCACGGTATTTTCCACCAAAAGAGTTGAGGATATTACAGTGAGTAGCTTGAGCTGGAGAAATATTGTGGCTGAAGAAATTAATTTTCTTGCTTAAATCAACCACAATTAAAGGCCCTGGGCAGAATGCTGCACTCTGCACAGCACCTCCTGGAAGACAGGATTGATGGTTCAACGTAGACACACACATGTGTGTTCACCTGTTCAATCCAATGAGCCCACAACAATCTCAGCACCTACAAGTGTTAATTCAATCTAAGCAAAGTTATTTCAATTCTTCTAAAGTAAGTAAGTTAAACCAGATTGCTGTCAGGATGTTCCGTTTGGCAATTATAACATTTTCTCTTTTCACAAGGAAAAATGATGTTTTAAAGCAACATAAAGTTATCAAGAAGAGTAAGAAATACCACCCCAACAGACCACCTGTGCTGGTGCTGATGAAAGACTGCACATTCTGTAGAACCCAAGCAACAAATTACAATAGAGAACTGAAACACTGCCCACCATATGCAGCCAGGCTCTTTCCTGTGGCTGAAAACTTCAATTCAAGCAACCCAGATCTGGGTGTATTATGTTAAATTAAGCAAATGTCCTAGTTTATTTCCTTTACTTGCTTTAGACTGCAACTTTTGGATAGTAGGGAAAATTTCTTCACTTAAAGGGCTGTTCAGCCCTGGCACAGGCGCAGGGCAGTGGTGGAGTCCCCATCCCTGGAGGGATTTAAAAGCCATGTGGATGTAGCACTTGGGGACATGGGTCAGTGGTAGCCTCAGCAGTGCTGGGGGACTGGTTGGATTTGATGAACTTACAGGATGCATTAAGGTAATGATTCTGTGATTCTTTCAAATGTCATCTTAAACATCTACATCCACTGGGATGAAACCAGTTCCTATTTTTCCAGGCCTCTGTGCCTAAAAAGGCTAAACTATTTTTTAGTGTTTCTAAGAAGCACCCAAAACTGTCTTACCCACAAGGCAACAGTATCAAACACATACAGTGAGGAAAATCCCTTCAAAATTACAGAAACAACTTAAGGAAAACAACCCACTGCCATATTACATACACAGAGCAACAATATACTGGGGGAGTGGGAACCATCCTCTCCTCCATCCCAAACCTCAACCAAAAATCTTGGTTCTTCCCACCCTGCAGCACTGTTGACATTTGCTTTTTGGAGAAGAAAACCCACAGTACATCTCAGCCATCAGCTTGTGCCATGGGTTACAGAAACCTGAACAGCCTCAAATCCCCAGGGATGAAAATAGGGAAAACAAAAATTGCCTTCCCCATCCTATTAAAAACCTGTCACTGGGATGAATCCTTGCTCTTAGTGTTGGGATTCCTCTACTGCTCTCCTGCTTAAAATAACTGATTTAACAATAAATAGTAGAAACAATCTCCCATTTAGTCTCTCTCACTGAGATTTTGGAACACTGGGAACAGACAGTGGGCTGTAACGTGTCCCCCAGCACAGGGCCAGGAATGTCTTCACTCTTTCAGCCCAGTGTCAAGACTAGGGATATTAAAATTAAACCCAAGTTTAGGATTTCCAGCTGGAAAAAAGAGCTGCTATTTGTAACAGCCCAGATTGATGCAATTTCACAGCAATAGGTGCAAAATGCAGCATTTCAGGGAAGAACCTCCCCCTGCATATGCAATGACATGAAAATATTTCCAAATAGTGATGGTTTGCTTTTTCACATCTTCTTCTCCTTCTCTTTTTAAAAACAGCACAGCACCTCAACTAGGATCAGAAACAAATTCCAAAAAAGTTGAAACGCTGCTGCTATTCTCATACAACTGTCACAAAAAGGGGAGGGAAAAAGAACAAAATGCAGAAGGAAAATATGTAGTGCTATAAGGGTTTTAGAAGTGTGTCTGGAAAACAATTTGATTCTGTTCCTACAATAAAGTTGAATGTTTTGGATGCAATCACTGCAAATTACACAGCCTTGGCAAGCTGCTGCCTCTGAACATATGGAAATTTTGTCTGTCAAACTTTGCTTTCTTCACTTACTGCCTGCTAATGCACTTCTAGAACTGCCTCAGCAGCCAGGAGGATTTCATTACAGACTGCCATCCAGAGCTCACAAATCCACTCTTTGGGGGGCTCACGTGTTTGGTACAAAGCCCAGCCAGGCTGTACCAGGTCAAGCGTTTTGGGTGAAAACCCAGCCTGTGCCTTCCAGCTCCCCAGTTCCTCACCCTAAGATGGTGGGCTCAAAAAAAAAAAAAAATCCCCTAGAGAACAGGAAAGTTTCATGTATGGCCAAAAGAAACCCCTCTTCTATGCACAGGGGAGAATAAACCAGTCTCATGGCACAGGAACAACCTAAATATATCCCAAATGAGCTTTCTTGGTCATTTACTCATCTGTGCAACAACAAATGATGGGGCTGAAGCATTAGCCTGGTGATCTGCTGCAGACTCAGGGCTGCCACAGTGACAACTTAAGCATGTGGTCAAAGACTAAGCTCAGATTAAAAGAGGGATGTAAGTTGAAGGGTGGGCTGAAATCCCGAGGACACGGAGCAAATTGAGCTGGAGCTGCCCGGGAATAAACAAAACACCAAAATGTCAGCCCTGGCTCCTCTTCTCATTGCTAACGTCTTGTTTGTGGAATTTGCCACAAAGAACCACAAAAATTTCCCCTCTAAAAAGGCTTTTCAGAAGTCAAAGGGCTGCCTGAATATGGGCATTGTGAGCATTCCTACAAGCACTGGCCGAGCTGGCGGCCCCGTCACTGCCCTGGGCTCCTTCCCCACTGGCACACTGCAGAATGCAAGGGGGAACTGCAATCCCTGACCTTGATCGAAAAAATAAGAAAAAACAGTAGTAGTCTCCACAGAATTTCTCATTTTTAATACCTTATCAAAGCATTAGGCCCAAGGAACCAGCTGAGAGCTGGGGGTGTTCATCCTGGAGAAGAGACAAGAGGAGGCTCTGAGATGACCTTACTGCAGCCTTTCAGTGCCTAAAGGGGCTCCAAGAGAGTAGGAGAGGGACTTTGGACAAGGTCCTGAAGGGACAGGACAAGGGGGAATGGCCAGAGGGCAGGGTTGGATGAGATACTGGGAAGGAATTGTTCCCTGTGAGGGTGGGCAGGCCCTGGCACAGGGTGCCCAGAGCAGCTGTGGCTGCCCCATCACTGGAAGTGTCCAAGGTCAGGCTGGACAGGGCTTGGAGCAACCTGGGCTAGTGGAAGGTGTCCCTGCCCATGGCAGGGAGTGGAACGGGATGGTCTTTAGGGTCCCTTCCAACCCAAACCATTCCGAGATTCTGGTTTTCCCAGGGACATGGATGAAGTGGCTGCTGTCCGAGCTCCCCACTCAGACACCCCCACGACTGGGAAGCCCCAAGAGCTCCGTTGTGCTCCTACCTCGCAGGTCCTGCTGGGCCCGGGCGCTGGCCACGCTCTGCCGCGGCATCCGCAGCGACGTGCGCAGGGGAGTGTGTCTCTGCTCATCCAGGTAAGCCAGATCTTCCAGGTGGGCTGAGCTGGTGGCTGTCACAAGAAAGCAAAGAACTACATCACATCTGGCTTCTGGATCTCATACTCTGGTTATTGTATTTTTCGTTTTTTAATGAAAATACACGGCGACGTAACTACCTTGAGACAGCAGAGCTGATGGGCACTAAGTCCAATTTCCCCTAGGAATTGGTATTTGCTCTGGTTTGGTCTCCTGTTGGTGCTCCCAAATAAAAGAAGATATATGGAAAATGGAGACATGGAGTTTCTTGTATCTGATCTCAGTTCTGCCAATCACAAACTCAGTCATGTCTGTGCAAAGCTGACAGGGACACTCAACATTTCCTACAGGTGAAAGACAACTCACCAGTGCAGTTTATGCTGAAGCCCACAATCTCATCTTCATTTATTTTAGAGGTATTTAATTTGGATATTAACATTTATGTGTCCCTAAAGGCAGAATTAGTGGCAGAAAAACTAAACTTTCAACAGCCCAGCAAAAATACATGAATAAATGAGGAAAATGTTATCTGAACTAACGAAGATAACTTTATTATTCCAATGTGACTTGCTCATGGGAGAATTCAGTTTTCTTTACAATGCTGGAATAAACAGGAATAATTTACTGCTCTCTGCTGAAGGTGCTATCACTACACTGATCAACACAGTTGGGGCAGACAAGAACTAACACTGGCCACAAAGCTTCTGCCATGGTGATGATTGGAAAAGAGGAGAAAATGTGGCTTAAAAAAGTAATTTGAATTCCTTGTATCTGAATTTACCCACTGTTCTGCCATTTCAGACCATTTTCAGCCAAGGCATTTACAGACTATTACAAAGCAAAGAAACTTCATTGCATGAAGTCATCCTCCCCATTATAAACAGAAAACTTTAAAATAAGTCTGTGCAGATTACCAGCTCTGGTGTTGTTCTGATAAGCATTTCCAAAATTCACATTAAACATTTACCCATAGAAATCAGTACTAGGCTGCCCAGCACTCTCTATCCAATACTGCTTTTATTTCTTCAGTTTTCGGTCAATTACCATAACAAGATTATTATTTTAACTTGAACTAATTCATTAAATGACTTCTCCAAAGACTGCCTGTGAAGCTGACATTAATGATTTACTGTGAATTGGCTAAATATTTTGATGCAGCTCTTCAGAGTTGCTCAGGGCACCGGACTTTGGATCCTTCCTCCTTGTGACCCAACACAAGATGCAACACTTCAACAAAACTGGAAGGCAGAACATTTTGAAACTAAGAGGAACACTTTTTTCATACAATTCTTAATGACCATGTAAACACCTTTATAAGATGGTGTTGCAGTCAAAACATAAGCAAGATTCAGAGACCTGGGGTGGGGAGAAGGGGCTTAAACTTGTCAGCAACTTTTAATGCTGTTCTTCAATTGCCTAAATTCTCTATTTTAAGGAAGAGAGTAAGAGAGAAAGGGACAGAGGACAAAAGATAAACAGGAGGAAGAAGTAGAAGAAGAAGGAGAAGGAGAAGGAGAAGAAGGAGAAGAAGGAGAAGAAGGAGAAGAAAAAAACCATCCTGGTCTGTTTTTAGACGTTCTTCATGCTCTTCTACTCATGCAAAGCTGATTACATGCTCACTGTGAAGGACTGATTAAGGATGAGATGCTGCAATTAGACAGAAGGGCCTTTAGCAGGGACATGGGTTATTTTCTGTTAGCTTTGAGTCCTCAACCTACTCCCAGCATTGCTCTCAGGGTCACTCCTGGCCCCCAAAATGTGCCTTTTGCACGGCAATTTCTGTCCAATTTTGCAGTGTCACTAAGCCAGAGGATCTGCAGGGGAAGAAGAAGAGCAGGTGTCACTACAGCACACCCAGGCAGAGCCAAAGTGTCCCAGGGATACCCAGCGCCGGGACATGAACCATCATCTTGCCCAGGAGGCTGGTACCACGTCAGGCAGGCTGGGCCTTCTTGCTCCAGCCTTCATCCCTACATCCATGCCAGAGAGTGCCTCCACAGGCTGGACAGGGCTCTGGGCAGTCTGGTCTCGGAGACGTCCCCGTCCGTGGCAGGGGATAGACCAGCCAGCCTTAAAGCTCTCTCTCAACCCACACCATTCTACTGCTCTTCAGTCTCTCATTCAAATCAAGGAAAGACCATCAAGTCTGCTTGCTCCAAAACAATAATTGTTCTGTTTCCTGAGAAGAACTGCAATCCTGACAGTACCTTTGGTTTTTCTTTTAAACTGTTAAGGAGTCTCCATTTCCACCTCTATCCTGTTTGTGAGATGAGCACCAGCTGCAACCCCAGATGCTTTGCAGAGGTGGACTGTGTCTTTCTTTTTTCTCTTGGACTTGTTTTTCTTTTTGCTCTTCTCACTGCCAGAGAAGAGCACAACGATGGTCAGTGGCCTGATTCACTTTGGTCCTGCAAGAAGTGAGGAGATATTTCTCAGCAGCCCAAAGACAGGCTCCCTTCCCATCTTCATCATCATCACCATCTTCTACAGCTGCGACAGAGGAGACTCGATGTCTACTGCGAGATCCATTGCAGGTTTTGCCATGGGTTATTTTCCCAACTGTCAGTCCAACTACCCTGCCACAGCTCAGACTGATGAACTGAGATTTATCTTCCTGGTTTAGAACTGAGAAATAATTAAAGAGGTCTAAGGCCAGAGGAGCCAGAAGCACTTTTTCCTGAGAATATGCCTCGGTACTTCAAAAATTTTGCAAGATCAATTTATCTTAGAAAATATAATATTAAACTGTTGAAAGCTTCCCCTAAATCCTGAACCATATCCTACATAATGAGACACAGTGACTGCAGATAAAACACCACGGAGGGAATAATTTCCTCCTCAGAAATAGTATTTGCATACTGCAGATGCAATTCTCCCAGGGAAACAGCAAACAGTGGAAGATAATTCAGTGCCAATGCACTATTTGAGCAACAAACACAAAGCAACCTGACCTGAAATAGAGATTTGGTGACCTAAGTAGGGGGTGGACTCTGCAGAGGGGATCTCTGGGGGAGATGGGGAGAAGACGGGAAGGGCGTTGCTCCTCTTCTCTGAGTGAAGGGATTCAGCTCACCCTGAGGTCATCTTGTTCCAACCTCCTGCCATGGGTGTGTTCTCAAACCCACAAAATTTATAGGCATTTCTGCAAATCCTGCCCTCAGGTTCAACAATAACGCTTCAAAGTTCCAGAGGGCAGGGTTAGATGGGATACTGGGAAGAAAGTCTTCCCTGTGAGGGTGGGGAGGCACAGGTTGCTCAGAGAAGCTGTGGCTGCCCTATTTCTGGAAGTGTCCAAGGCCAGGTTGGAGAGGACTTGGAGCAACCTGGTCTAGCGGAGGGAGTCCCAGCCTATGGCGAGGGGTGGAACTGGATGGTCTTTAAGGTCCTTTTCAATGCAAACCATTCTGGGATTCTGTGATTCTGTTAATACACTGTTCTAGTGGATAAAGAATTTAAGTTTGCAACTAATGATATATTTGCTGCTATTTTGTATTCTCCAAGAGGAAAAAGAACAGAGCTGGTACTATATAAGGGCATTTTAATTCTCTATTAATATTTAAACAGACCTTATAAACCATGCATGTGGTCTGAATAACACCAGATTTCATGTTTCATTTCACAGGTAATGGAAATAGAATGGGACATTTGTTGTGTACACGGAATGCAAACTTCCATAAGAAATCTGGGTTCGTTCAAAAATCTGAATGCCCAACTCCAATGCCAAGGGTCTCCCTTAGGCAGCACAGTTCCCCTTCCCATTCCAAGTCCGTGCTTTGCCAGGCTGGCTGCCCAGGCAGGCAGCAGTGCCCTTTCCAACCCATGAGGGCTTAATTCCATAAAATTACCTGATGATGTCTGTACTCTGTGTAGTAACTCAGCATTGCTCACCATGAGGAGCTGGTGTGCAAGATGTGCTCCCACTGCTCCCACAACTGGGCTTCTAAAAAGGGCCACATAAGTGGTAATGCTTGAATCTCAGAGATTTACCAAGACCTGGATGTACTCTACCAAATCTATCATCCCATTTTGGTATTCACGTTATGCAACAAAGAGCAAGATGAGATTAAGTGTAGAATCATGGAATAGTCTGGGTTGGAAAGGACCTTAAAGCACATCCAATGCCACCCCCTGACATGGGCAGGGACACCTCCCACTAGCCCAGGTTGCTCCAAGCCCTGTCCAACCTGGCCTTGGACACTTCCAGTGATGGGGCAGCCACAGCTGCTCTGGGCACCCTGTGCCAGGGCTTCACAGGGAAGAACAGGTTGTAAGAACTACTCCCAGTTGTAAACTGCTCAGTGACAGCAGGGACATGACACATTCAGTGACTGCACTTTGTAAGCTGCTATAAAAAAGGATATTTCTGTGCTGTTTTGGAAGATATTTGGGGAGAACATTAAAAAAAAAAAAAAGCTAGAAAGAAAAAAAGGAGGAAAAAAAAGCCATCAGGTATAGGTGCTGCTATGCTTTGCTTCCCAAGAACAGACCGTTTGTATACAAATTCAACTGCATTTGAAAACAAATAAGAGAAGATGAGCTTGTTTTAGCAAAGCTGTGAATTCATGATTACCTTAAAATGTGGAATACTACCTTAAAATGTGGAATACCATAGAATACCACTAAAGGAAAGGCAGCTTTTTGCCCCACTCCCAGCTACACTTTGTCTCCACACTGAAGACCTCGAGGCTTACAGTTAATACACCTGTTTTCTGATGGGTTAATTTCAGCTGGATTAGTCAACTAATCTGGTTTATCAAGTGGCCACCCAATGTGTGTCACTGGAGCCAGGACATGGAATCGGCAGCTCAGCATTAACTCTTTGAGCAGTGTCACATTTGAGACAGACTTAAACCAACCCTGAAACTACACTTGTCTTCCCTTTCCCACCATTCAGGCACAAAGACAATGAGGTTAAACTGTTTGGGGAAAACCACCCACATAAATCCATTACCTAAATCCCATAATTTTCTGGTGCCATAAGCATTTGGACCTAATATGTGATAATTTGATGATAAAACGTTAAGCCAAATCTTGAATTCTCATCATAGTTACCTCCATGATTAAACCTGGGACATGAACTGTGTTAGCTGTCATAGTACCTAAAAGCAGCAAAATCCCTACCAAAAAACAAACATCCAGAAGGAAAAGTTGTTCCTGAACTTTGCTGGATAGATAGCGTCCTCTTGAAATAATATTTGCCTCTAAATGCACCAAGCAAGTCAACAACTGCCAAAGACAATTAAATCAACACACATGTATTTAAATTTATGGTGCCCAGCCTACTCTGTTTGCTTTGGAAGGTGTTTACACAGTGTCATTTATAAGGAAGTCATCTAAAGTAAGCAGGCTACGCAAGTGGAGTTCTCCAGTTTTTTCCTATCCCCTCTTTCCAGTCTGAAATACCAGGTTTTCAGTCTGTGCTGCACCTCCATGCTCCGTGCTTATACTTCACCATCTATAAATCTCATTTCTACATTGCTTTTAGGTCTGTGACTGGCTAAAGTGGGATTAAAAAGGAAACCTAATCCAGTTATGCAATGCAGCCTGGTTCACCAAGGGATGCTGATTTAACAGACAATATCCCAGGCTCTTTGGGCTATCTCTCAGACTCATCTCTGGGTCTTCTGGAAGTCTGAATTCAAAGTGTGGATTTCTCCATGTATCTACACAGACACACAGACAACACATTTTACCCCAGAGAAGTTACCCAGCAAGGAAAAAATATGGGGCAATAAAGGAACAGGGAGTAATTCCAGGCAAGCAGCTTTGCAGCAAAGCTTTAATATTTCTAATCCCATCTCTTTTTTCTGCTCTGCTGTTACCAGCTTCAGGGGGACACTCAGCAGGCTGGTAAAAGACACCAATAAGGTATGGCACAGCAGCATTTAGAAATGTTTCAAAGAGCAGACATGAATTTAAATGAAAATAATGTTGATTTTATGCCAAGACAAAAAATGTAAGTCAGTAGCAAATGCCAGGTGCTGTGAGGTGTGAGATGTTTGGGGCACAGTCCACCATGAGAGATGGAACCCAGAGCAAATCCTCTGCAGACAGAAGGTACCAGCACTCTCTGAACTCCAGAGCTCTTAAGATCTTCAGAGAACATTGGACACTTGATTTTACTTGCAATGAATCCTTTGAAATAGTAGAAATGGCTACGATGTCTTGGCACCTTAAACCCAAGACATTTGCATTGTAATGACAGCAAATAATCTGGTTTTTTCTTTTTAAATTATATTCCCCTGTAATCTTGTTGTACAATTTTGAAAGAAAGGGATCATGAACTGCTGAAATAACCACAGGACACCATCAGAAATGGTCTTCCACACAGGAATTCTCCATTTAGAACCAATAAGTCAAACAAAAAGACAATTTTCATGATTCTTAAGGACAATGACTCCAGAAAGGAGATTTCTTCTTGGATAAGGAAACACAAGAAGGGCTGTGACATCCACGTGCCGTGTCTGGCTCTGACCTAAAGGCACAAACATGAATTTCTTACCTGCCACTGAATTTGGCCGTGGCATAAGGTAGAGAGGAATTGACTGCACTGATTGGGACAGGACGGTCTCCAGGTTCCTCTCGGGGATTTTGTTGAGGCTGTAGGTGGAGGCTGTCATGTTCTCGTCCACACGGTACAGGCAGGAGTCCATGCTGGATTTCTGGGATTGCCAAGGTTTCAGGTTTCCTCCAGATCCAAGTTCCTTACTGCTTTCCCCTCCATATTTAGTACGTTCCACATTTTCAGAGTAACTTGTCAAAGTAGCTTGAAGGAAGAAATTATAAACAAAATGAGTAACAAAGCAAGAATGGCTTGAACACACACTGCTCAATGCCGAGCTGAGCCATGCAAGAATCAAAAATTCATCATATTTTCCACATCCACATAAATCAGAGATTATGGATTTTAGTTTAACGATACTGTTTCTGCTTAAGGCTTCTAAAAGAACATTTAAGCTCTAATGTTTTGGCTCATACCATTAAAAGCCATTTGTAATTACAAAGAGTATTAAAAATTCTGTGCTGCATTGTATTCAAATACATCATTCCAGAAAGAAGAGAAATTATTTAGGAGGAAACATTATCACGACTCCTCATGTCTTTTAATTGGCATCAGAGTTTCTACTTTTCCATTTCCAGGAAATGTTTGCAGAAGTTTGCAAGGTCTTGCAAGGTCTGACATTCAGAAGCCTCCACTGACCTGCCTGAACCAGCTCCCACAGATTAGTTTGGTTCAGAAACTGAACCCCTTATCTCATTTGACTGACAGAAAGTTTTTATGAAGCTTTAACTGTAATCCACTCATTTTCCCTTATATTATTTCATTTTACAGACGAGGATTGGTGCTATATTGACTTTCCCACTGAGAACTGACAACACTCAATTCATCCAGAACACCCCCATCTTCTCCCCACTTGTATTTTCTCTTCTGGATTCCAGTGTAGTTATCCCCTGGCTGTAAACCCCTTTGGGCTATTGACTTTCCTCTCATCTTTAGTCCCCCATATGTTCATTCAAGGTCATAATCTTAAGTCCCTGAGACAAGGTCCCAACACACACACGTTTTATCTGCATGTATCACAGAATCATAGAATGGTTTGGGTTGGAAGGGACCTTACAGCCCATCCAGTTGCCCCCACCCTGCTATGGGCAGGGAAACCTTCCCCTATCCCAGGGTGTACCAAGCCCCATCCAACCTGGCCTTGGACACTTCAGGAACGGGGCAGCCACAGCTGCTCTGGGAAACTTGTTCTTTATCCATCCTAACAGACTCCACAATGGCTTCAACCTTCACCCCTATTTCTATGGCTTTATTTGTATTGGATTTCTTTCTAGGCAGTGGGCTCAATATCTTTGCATCCCATCAAATGTTCCAAAATTTAGTTGCTTGCAACATATTTTGTAATTTAAAACCAACACATGCAGCTGCTAAGAACTGGTACTTATTTGTTGGCATTTATACATTGGCTTGCTGTCAGGTAAACATATTTATGATTTAGGATAAGAAAATTAGATAAAAACAGAAACCAGCTGTTCACACACTTCTCTTGCTCCCTCATATTGTTTAAGAAATATGTTTGAAATTATTATCTAGAAAAATCTCCATTTCAAAGTCTGGGTTTGCAGGGCAAGGCATGCCATGTTGTCTATTCACAGAAAAAACTCCATTGATCCAAAAAAATCCATTAATTTTAAAAGCCTATCTCAGTATGTGTCTAATTAGTCTTTGTAGAAACAAATCAGCAGCTGACATCAGTCATCTTCTAACACATCAAACTGAGGAAAAACAAAATAACTATGTGTCAAAATAAGTTTTTGCTAAATGAAACAACAAAAAAAGAGCTAGTAAGTCCTGCTGCCCGTTTTTCTAATCAACAATTTGTGTTCATTTTAAAGGTAATTTTCTCTGGTTTACACTAAAGCTGTTTTATGTGCAAACTCGTCACTGAATCAGGTATTTAGGACTGTTCCCTGTGGATTAATTTACCTGCTGAACAGCCCTGGATGATCTAAGTGCTGCTACACAGGCTGAAGTGATGGCTCTATGGTTTTAATCTCTTCTAGGAGCTATTTTAAACCAAATAATTTTATCTTTCGTTAAAAAGCAAAAGCATCAGGTTAGCTGTGAGTCAGCACCACGAACCAACATGCTGAGCACGTCTCCCATGGTGTGACCCCCAGAGCTGCTCAGACATTGCACCTTCCCAGTGACAACTGGAGAAAGCAACCAAAAATTTCAAAAAATTTACATTACCTGCAACTAGTTAAGATGTAGAATGATATTCAGGGGAGGAAAGTTGTGAATGCCAAGTTGGCAGATAAATACAATGAAAGTGCAAAGATCTAGACAGCCCTGAAAGAGTCAGGGAGGTGGATCAGGTGATCATTGTAGGTCCCTTCACACTGAAATATTCTATTCTATTCTATTCTATTCTATTCTATTCCATTCCTTTCCATTCCATTCCATTTTCTATCCCATCCCATCCCATCCCATCCCATCCCATCCCATCCCATCCCATCCATTCCCATTCCCATCCCCATCCCCATCCCCATCCCCATCCGCACTCCCATTCCCATTCCCATTGCATTCTGACAGGATGAGAGGAAACAGCCTCAAATTGCACCAGGGAAGGTTAAGGTTGGATATTAGGGAAAATGTCTTCATTGAAAGGATGGTCAAGTCCTGGAACAGGCTGTCTAGGTCAGTGATGGAGGCACCATCCCTGGAAATGTTCAAAAAACGTGTGGATGTTGTACCTGGCGACAGTGCAAGGGGACTGGGATTATCTGGTCTTTAAAGGTCCCTTCCAACACAAACCACTCTATAATTCCATGATTTTTAAACACAACGACACCTCATTACCCAAAAGCTCAAAAAAAAAATGCAGCCTTTGAACAGACAGCATGCTCTAAACTGGGAAGAGATAAAGTGATGAACTCAAATCCATCAAAGAGCAGGAATTTTTGCCTTAAGCCATCTGCAGAGAGGCAGGTCTTTCAAGCCCAGTCTCCAAGGGACCCAGAGCATCAGGGGACAAGTGATGGGACATGCTGGGAGTGCCACAACAGGAACCCAGTGGGACATGAGAGGCTATGGGAGAACACTTGAACTCTTCAACTAGTAAATCCAGACAAAAAGCACAACCCTGATGAAAAAAAATCAGAACCTTGCCATGCCTGGGCCCTGCTCCATCAGATCACACTGACCACAGTGAGTGCTGACAGCTGCTGGGAGCAAACAAGCCACTGAAGGGATGGAGAAAGGTGGGACAGTGCGTGAGTCACAAACAGAACAGGAGAAATCTGACAGGCGCAAACAACTGAGGTTCTCTAGAGCACTGAAGTAATACCACAATAAATATAGGCGTGTCCATATACATTTATATATTTATGGTATAGAGATGTATCTCCAGTCTCCACTGGCACAGTCTGACGCTATTTAATGTGAGCACAGACAGAATTCAAGGCATCCAGCTCATCTGACTGCTGGAAAACACATAATGAATGTTCCCATGGAAAGCCCCTCAGATGAGGGGCAGGCAGGGAGGTGCCCGTCCGCAATCCTGTCCGCAGCTTTTTCCCTTGGAAACAAAAGCTCTGATCAGAACTTTTTGAAAATAACATGGGCAAAATACTTCTATTTCTTTGGGGAAATAACAGAGCTGTACTGAAGCAGCAGCAGCCCCTCAAGACAGCACCTCAGCACTACAGACAGCACTACACTTCTCAGGGAGTTCTGTGCACTTACAGGCCACAAATATTATTTCTCATTTAGTTTTAAGCTGGCCTATGCCCTGGGAGGTTTTCAACTGAATGTGTCTCCAGTCCAACACATGAGGGAATCTTTACCATCCCAACCAATTCTCCTCAAGGCAAAGACCATGCCTGGAAAACATCAACTTTTACATTCACCTTCCGGCTGTAACTGGGAGAAGCAGTAACGTAGGTCCCATGCGACAATGACCAACAGCTGTAACATTACTTATATGCAAAGATTTACAGTGCCTCAAGTCAGACACAGGGATTTTGTTGATTTAAAGAAAAAACTGCAGCAAAGCAATGAGCTTTCATATGCTGCACTGCAATGAGCTACAAACCCAGCCTGAACTAACCTCATTTCACTTGTCTTCAGCACCACTTGCCTCATTCCATTAGAGATGTCCCAGCTAACATGTGCAAGTTGGCAAGGAGGGAAATAAATTTTTTACCCTAATCTACATAAGCCTCCATAAACTCAGCCACAGAAGGATACAAGTAAATATAGCCATGTCACCCCAGACCACTCCAGCTGCCAAACAGAAAAATTTGGCAGGCAGAAAGCTTAAGTCCAAACTGCTCCCAAGGGAAGGCAGCAGCCTCGGGCAGTCACACGCAGTCTGTGCCCCAAGAACCCTGCAGCACCTTTAGAACATTATTCTCTGCTGGACACCACCAGGCAGTGAGTTTAAGGCATCTCCATGCAAAAAAACCCAAACCCAAAACTCCCAAGGTCTGTCCTGCTCAAGGCTTGAAGTCAAAATCCGCACCACTCGCTAGATGTTTAACTTCTCTTTCAACAGTGGTCTCAAATAGGAGAAAAAGAAATTAAAATCACTGGCTTAATTCATATCAACAATCCCACCAACAGACAGAGATTAAACAGGTAAAGCCATTTCTTTGTCAGGCCTGGGGGTGTTATAAGTCATGGTGAGCACACAAAAGGTCTTAAAAATGAAATGAAAAATACCTCGACAGTAGCATCACCTGACCCTAAATCCATTCTGTGCTAGATCTGAATCCCCTGCTGCACTGACTGACAAGCAGGATGAGGAATGGGATAAAGAATGGGATGAGGAATGGGATGAATGCCTTGCAGGGCTCGATCCTGGCTGCTACCCAGGCTAGAAATGCAAGGTCTGGGTAAAACAGCCCTGCAACAGAGCGAGACCCTCCGACCTCCTGAGCCCAACTTCATGCAAACACTGTGAGACAGAACAGCTCAGCAAAGCTTCAGTTTAGAAACTGCACTTTATTACTTGCAGAAACAAGGTAATTAATGTTGTAAAGCACAGTCCACTATTGTAAACATGAAAGAAGTCTGTTAAAAAGGTCCCAACTCTAATACAGATGTAGCAACCTTAATGATGTTTACCAAAACATCAACCCGCCCCCCACCATGTTATTATTTAAACATACCCCTTTTACAGAGCACACATGCACATCTGGAGCGACATCTCTGCAACAGAGAGGCACAAAAATTAGAGACAATGGCTTATGGAAATCCAGGAGTGGCCATAAGCCACTGGCTCTTAACCTTGACTCGTTATGTTGAGCTTTCTCTCTACAAACATGTTCTTACAGAAAAGACATGAAGGGGCTTGAGTGTGTTCAGAGAAGGCAACAGAGCTGGGGAAGGGTCGGGAGCACAAGTCTGATGAGGAACAGCTGAGGGAGCTGGGGCAACTCAGCCTGGACAAAAAGAGGGTCAGAGAGCCCTTACTGCTCTCTACAACTACCTGAAAGGGGCAGGTGGTACCTGAAAGGTGGGGAACTGGCTGGGCACTGGGCGGGTGGTGGTGAGCAGCTGTGTCATTTACATCACTTCTTTATCTGTTTGGGTTTTTTTTCTTTTTGCTATTTTTCTTTTAATGCTATTATTATTATTGTTATTGTTGTTATTTTATTTCAATTATTGAGCTGTTCTTATCTCAACCCACTTTTACCCTTCTGATTCTCTCCCAGTACTCAGCTGTTGGTTGGGGCTAAACCACAACAGCCAGCTCCAGGCAACCTCTGGATTTTAAAAGTTCAAAATTTCACAAGAAGAAATGCACATACACATCCCTCTAACCCCACATGAGTCTCCATCACCTTCTTGATTCGATGCTTTCACATTTTGGATCCTTCTTTATTTCTGCCTGTCTCATCAACAGCAGTTTCCCAGTTCCCCCTTTCTCCTTCTTTAGCATCAGCAATGACAATTTTATTCCTTTGTTTGAGCCCACCATGCTTCAAAACTGGTTTTAAAATTATGAGATTTGAACAAGAAAGCAGAAAGGAGGCACGTGTCGGGGTATGTGCACAAGAGGAGGGAGGTTATTTAAGACTCAGCATTAACTTTTCGGGCAAGCTTGGATCATTGGGAAGCTTTCCATAACCATGAAGGGTTAAAATCTTGTTGCTCCTTAAATAAAAGCTGAGTCCCATCCAATCTCATGCCATCACCAGCTAAAACATTAAAGAGAAGCCACTTATTACAAGTATCCAAAATAACATCAGGGGAGCTGACAACACTCAACTCTCCTCTAGCTCTCTTCTGAGCAGCCTTTTCACTCTATTCTTTCTTCCAATTTTTCATTCTTTTTTTTCCTCCATCTACTGGGCTCCATCTACCATAAACCAAAGTCAATCTGAGAGTTTACCATCTGTTCTGTGTCACTTTCTTCAGCTTTAAACTCTCTTTCTTCCCCTTTTTTCCCAGTAATGTAACCAGCACCTGTAGCTAGCCTGTTACCTCTCCAGTATTTATGAACCAGTTCGGGGTCAAACCCAAACATTGATGCCTCAGTGGTTTAACAGGGGGAAGGCAGAAGTGTTGTTTCATGACTTCGTGGTTTCTCACCCGAACGTCAACCACGAACCACGGCACATGTACAACTTTGCTTTCTGCTTTATCTCTCCTTTTAATGAAATGGAGAAAGATTTGAACTGGGATTCACAGACTTTGTGTGGCTGGGATTCTGTGACCCCCTGATTTTGCTCAAGAGCTGATGAGAAACCTGGGAAGTTAGCTCCCTTTTCACTTTCTGAACCATCATCCCTGTCACCTAAAATATGAAGGTGCATTAGTGAACAGAAGCTCACTAGTTACTGAGATGAGACATTTTTCAGGAAGCTCCTCTTTGGGGAATGAGCCCAAATAGAAGTCATTGAGATTCAAAAAAAGATCTGTAATTCTCAAAAATGTTATTCATTATTAACAGAGCATTTCATAATACTGATGAGACTGTCGGAATTCAAATGCTTTAACTGTAAGATCACAAAAATATTTAACCTGAGTTAAATTTATCTTGATGTGCCTTTTGAGCTGCTCTTTGTTCCCTTCTCAAAGCAGTTAAAGTTGGAAATAAATCCATCTTGTTTTATTGTCAGCAGCATCTATTCTGCTTAGCAGCATCTATTCTGCTTAGCAGGCATTTAGGCAAATTTATTAACAAACCTGTTTTTAGCCCACAAACACATAAATCTGTAGAAGGCAGCATCTTGATAAAAGCTCAGGAATCAGAGGAAAAAAATAGCAAGAAAAGAACAAGTGGAAAAAGCTACAGTGCAGGGACTCTCAGGAGGGGACAGGGCTCCTTTATATGTTATTCTCCATCAAATAAATCCACAAAATCTAAGTGAAAACGTCTGGTCCACACAGCACCAGACCTGTGCACTTCACTGCAGCAGCAGGGCCAGAGGATTTCCGCTGCTCACTGCTTTCCCTTTTAAGCTGCTTTTCCCTCCTACCTGTGTCCCTGCTCAGGATGATCCCCTGACAATTCAGCAGGGAACAGACTGCTGGGAACAGCAGGGAACAGATCATCACAGGGAAAAAGTGTTGCCCCATTCCAACTTGGGGTGTGTGAACATACTTCTACAGGGAGATGCCATATGGAAAACAGCCATTCCTTAGGAGATCGCTGCTAATGACATGAAGTGCTGCTTGAACATCACCTGGACAGACTTGGCATACTGGCAAAAAAAGTTTGCTGGTTATTTTATAGGATTGCTAAGACTGGTGGAGGTTTTCCTGTATTCTGCTCCATTCCAGCAGCAAAGCTTCCAAACTCACACTGGAGGGGCTGTGAGGTGCAAAGCTCCCCCACAGCAGCATATGATTCTTTGACCAGTTTTCTTCTCAGTAGCAGATTTTTGAACATTAACAGCTGGCTGCTTTTGCGTAGTGAGAGCCAAAAAGTCCTGGAAGCTGTTCAGAGGCTATAGACAGGTCAGGATTTTCACCAGCCATTCCGTTTTACATGGAAAGGATTCCATGGCATCCAGGACAAAGGGCTGACTTGCTCCTACCTCTCCTCTTGGCTCACCTTCTCCCCCATTCCCCATTGCTTTTCTTTTACAAATGAAGAATATCTGAATTTGAAGATCTGGACCTTGTAACTTTTTTTTTTTATCCTTTTAACCTTTGCTCAGCTCTTAGACCCAACTGACAGCTTGGGCAGAGGCAGCACCCAGCTGGGATCAAACATCCATTTGTACTCACCGTGTCCCTCCAGCCCAGCCCAGCCCAGCTTTGGGGTTGGATGTGGGAGAAGGTGCAGCTCTGATGGTGGGACATGGTGAGAAGGGAAGCAAGAGGGTGGGATCCTGCAGTGACTTTTGGTGGGATTCATTAACCTACTTTGGCATGCAGCTCAGAATAGCTCACCCATTTGCATTTTAAGATTATGCACACATAAGTGCTGCAAGGGTTGCTGTGGCATCCAGGAGCCGAACCAAGCCCAGATTCCCTGATCAGCCAAGCAAAATGTTAACCACTAGTGCAACTAACCTCCCTAAATAATCAACCTGCCTTTCTTTTTCATTTTTTAAACACTACATAAATTGTTGGCAAAATATAACCTTAAGCTGGGGAAATACTTAACCTAGAACATGTGGCAAGGACACCCAAGTGACAACCATCCTGTTTGATGTCATCCAAACATTAATGGTTTCCCATTGTGCCTGTACAGTTACTGAACAGAATTAATCTGTGTATGTTATTTTCTCCAGATTCTTTACACTTGCAACCCACAGATCACTCAAATGAAAAACCTGCCATAGCACCTACAGAAATTCACTGAAATCTGTGATAATTTAGTTCAGCTCCTGCCCAAGGCTTCCTCTTGCACCATTTAAACAAGTTCCAAAAGTAAATTAATTGATGCAAAGTTATCAACCTCATACATCCTAATTTTCACCAACTATTATGTAGTTTTACCTATGAGGAATGGAAGATGGAGGGGTACAGATCACCTTGGTCACTGCAGTATTAACCTGAATAATGCAAAATCTTCCCACTAATTAGCAAACACAGGTGTATGACATAAATAGTATTAACTAAATAGAGTACTGCATCCAGCTCTGGAGTCCCCAGGGGACATGAAACTGCTGGGGAGTCCAGAGGAGGTCACTGAGTTGATGACATGCCTGGAACTCCTCTGCTTTGGAGTGAGGCTGGAGCTGGGGTTGTACAGCCTGGAGAAGAGAAGGCTCCAGGGAGACCTTAGAGCCCCTTCCAGTGTCCAAAGAGGCTCCAGGAAACATGGAGAGGGACTTGGGACAAGGACCTGGAGTGACAGGACAAGGTGGAATGGCTTTCCACTGCCAGAAAGGGAGGGCAGGGTTAGATGGGATATTGGGAAGAAATTCTCCCCTGTGAGGGTGGTGAAGCCCTGGCAAAGGTTGCCCAGAGCAGCTGTGGCTGCCCCATCCCTGGAAGTGTCCAAGGCCAGGTTGGACAGGTCTTGGACCAACCTAGGACAGTGGAAGGTGTCCCTGCCCGTGGCAGGGGTGGGACTGGACGGTCTTCAAGATCCCTTTCAACTCAAACCATCCTGGGATTCTACAACTATAAACCAACCCTTGTTAGACAAGCCCAGTGCACCATGCAGGGCTCAGCCTCCAGCAGTGAGGAGCAGGAGGAGAAGGAGGAGAAGGAGGAGAAGGAGGAGGAGCATGGCCTGGCACTCACCAATGATGCCGCTGTCTCTGCTCTCCAGCGTGGATGTGGGGCTGGTGACGGCTCCGTAGGTGCAGTCCTTGGCCGTGACGCTGGTGCTGACGGGCGGCAGGGTGGAGCAGGGGCTGCTGGCCGGCGGGGAGGCCGTGCTGCTGGTCAGGGTGGAGCAGGGGCTGATGCGCTGCGTCACCGCCGAGCTCTGGAAAACGGCAAGCGGGAACACATCACTCACCACAGGCACTGCGAGGGGGAAAGTCTTTCTGTAGCTCACACTTGAGGATTTGCTTTGTCTGGTGAGGTTAAGAAGTGCTTTACAGTTTGAAATGAAACATCTGCTAGGCCACCCTCCACCTCTGGCAGACACCAGGCTCGTTTTTCCCCTTCATGCCTCAGAGATCCCAGCTTCCATGTTCAACAGGAGCCACAGGAAACATAAATAGTGGTATTTATCAAAAGCCTGATTTCCATACTTGATCAGGAGTTTTGATTATTTTGTTAGCATTGAACTGAAAGCTTAAAAGAAAAAAGCACAAATAAACTTTCGTGACAGAAAGGTAAATTCTGTGCCTCTGCTGAAGTGGAGATCTCTGGGGCAGGAAGCACACAGTGTGATCTCACCTTTACTTACAGCTACAATCATCATATCCAGGAAATCCTACAAAGACCTCTGGGCTGTTTCCATCTGCTCAGAATCCTTGTGGGGCTGCAGTTTTTATTTTGCTCTATAAATGTTTCCTCCATTCCAGGAAAACAACAGAGATCCCTTATCTAGGTACCAGATAGCCCTTCCCTGCCCAGGCATGCTTTCCCCACCAGACAAAGTATAAAAAAATCCCTCCATAATATGGAAAATGCAGCAGCACAAAGAAGATGCTATTTTAAAAGTGATTTTTGGTAAGACCCTATAGGATACTGTGTAGGGAGATGGATTTACTAAAAATGCAAAATCCTTCTTGAATTCAATTTGATATATGACAGAACCCTTGTTTTAACTACAGGCTACTGGATACAGAAGCTCCCCTGGAAAAAGGTTCTACCTGCTGAAGACACATCCTGGAGCACCTGCAGGGGACAAAACTGCTGTGCAGGGTCAAGGGGCTTGGCAGGCGCAGGTGGCTTCTTGTGTACCCAACACAGCAACTTCATCACCCTTACACTGGACTTCAGAGATTTTTTTTGGAAATAAACTGGCAATTTCAACACTTCCCTAGCACAGGACTGGCTGACAGAACAGGCACCCATTCACAGGGTGGGCACTGGAGGAGCCACACCCTCAGGAGGGTCAGTCCATTGCCCCTCGAGGATGGGCAAAAAGTAAGCATTAAAAAATGGGAGTTTCAGCACATTATCCTCCCTGGAGTTCATCTTTAGGGTGCTGCAGAGGGAGGTGACCCCGTGTCTCCCTGGCTCAGGGGACAGTGCAGAGCACAGCCAGTTCTGCACTGCTGCTGTTGGCTGGAGCTAAGCTCAGCAGGTTGCACTTCACTCACCGTAAAATGATCCTGGTCCCAAGGAAGGAACAGCAGAGGTTCATTCTGGAATTTGCTTAAATGAGATTTCTTTAATTCTGTGTGAACATCCCCATATAATTGTGTGGCTTTGTATCCCCCCTTCTCTGTGGCATTTGAAGGAGACCACAGAGAGCATCATACCTGCAAACTGCGTAACAGGCTTGACATGTAATTTTTACTCCTCCTCCCTATTTCATATTTGAAACTTAGAAAAAATGTCTGGGAGGGACTTTTTAAAGTCGAACATGTAGAAGATTTACTGGTGTTTTGTATTAGGAGGCAGCTACCACATGAAGCTACCAGGAAAAAACCTACTTTGTCCAGCTTCATGGGTTTTGTAAAAATCCTTACTCAGAGTGGAACTGCCCTGGTGCTGGAGGCAACACAGAGCATCCCCGGCAGGGGGATGGGGCAGCCTCTCGGCCAACCCCAGCTCTGCTCTCATGCTAGAGGGAGCTGAATCAATCTCAACTTAATTACAGAATATCCCCAACATGGATCAGTGCATCAGCAAGCCAGGGACACAGTGCTAATGGCCACAGCTCTGCCAGCAGGTTTGTGTGTTAAAACAGACACCCCAACACAGCAGAAAATGAACCGTGTGAATATTTCCATGTTAATTAATCTCCCTCTGGTATCCATCACGGTCAGTCTCTTCTTCCAAGCAACATGCAACAGGATTAAGGGGAAATGGCCTCAAGTTGAGCCAGGGCAGGTTCAGATTGGATATCAGGGAAAACTTCTTCGCTGACAGAGTGGTCAGGCATTGGAATGGGCTGCCCAAGGCAGTGGTGGAGTCGCCATCCCTGGAAGTGTTCAAACAGCCAGCAGACGTGGCACTTCATGATATGGTTTAGTGACATGGTGGGATTCAGTCAAAGGTTGGACTTGATGGTCTTGGAGGTATTTTCCAACCTTAATGATCCTGTGATTTTAAAACACCTGCAGTGTACATGGTGGCTGCCAACACATGGTCATCTCCTGAAGTACCTGCGACAAGCAAACCAACACTCTCCTCTCTCCATCCAATTTACAGTGCCACTGGTAAATCCCAGTTATTGTTATTTTCCATTCTTTCACATTCTAGGCACTTACCAGTACCTCTCCTTTTATCCCAGTGCCTCCTAGGAACTGCAAGTAAGCTGGCTGCTCTGGGAATTTTGGCTCTCTGAATACTCTGGTTTCACACAGTCATTACATCACCTGTAACACGCTTTCTCTCCCCACAAACCTCTTCTGTCTCTTCATACTGCAAGTTTTTCAGGTGTCTAAATACACTACTGATTTTTCTAAATCTGCTTTTAATTTTGCAAAACTATTTCTAGCTCATTCATTGTACTGGCCAAATTAAAAACTACCTGTGTGTCATATTCAATGAAAATATTCCATTATTTTTTTCCCTTTATAATTGCCGGGTTTTATTATTATTCTTAGTATAACCTAATACAGGGCTCTTTTTGGCTTGCTGTTCTGTGCCACACAGATGTTTTCACTGAGCTACCCACCACAGTGGGACTATCTTCTGATTTATCACAGCTGATGGGACTCTGTCAGCACACCTGAACCATTACATCAGCTTTTCCCAATATTTTTTTTAACTCGCTGACAGTCCAATGAACTGCATCAAGTTTAAGGTAATATAATTTGGGAGCTTTGGACAAGGAAGGCCAAGGGTATCCTGGGCTGCATGTGGCAGTGTGATGCTGGCAGGGGAAGGAGATGATGCCTCTCCTCTGCCTAGCTCTGCTCAGTTCTGTGTCCTTTTTATGTTGGGGGCACCAGAACTGCACAGAGAATTCCAGGTGGGGAATAACCCAACCCAATCTCACCTGCCCCTGCTTGAAGGAGAAGGTTGGTTTAGATGATCTCCAGAAATGCCTGCCAATCTCAAACTACAGCATCTAAAAATTCCATCAGCTTACATATGGGATCTTCCAGAATGTAAAGCTTTATTACTATTATAAATTCTTTATGGTGAAGTTTTTCTATGTCTTTGCTTTAACTGTCATTTTAAACGAATCCCCACTGAAACTTAGTACAAAATAACACCCACTAGCTTTAAAACACAGAAACCACTGCACTTTAAAGCAAATTAAAATTCATGCAAGGATGGTACACTCATCTTCCCTCCAGCTGATAAAACTATTGTTTCATGAAATGCCAGCAAGTGATAGAAGTTCCTTTATTTGCTGTGTTATCAATGCAGCTCCTGAAGAGCAAGCTCCTTGCAACTGGAAATTATGAAATAACACAGTATATCACTTGGCATTGATTGACATGTTTTATTTTTGTATTGATATAGAAAAATGTTCCTCTGTGTGAGTTTTAAATATAAATTTCCATTGACAGAACATTCTGTATTATTATTGCTGCTGTTTCATCTGTCACATTTTCACTGAACTTTGAAAAATTACTCTGTTCTGCCAGAGCCTCAACGTCCTTTGTGCTGCTCTGGCAGACAGTACAGCTAGAGCGAATTTCCCAAAAAGTAGGAGAAAAAGGATTTAATCCCCAGCACTTGGGATCTCCCACTCAGGAAATCATGATTAAAAGCACAGAAAACATACTATTTCATTACAATCTGGATTAGAGAATGTATCCTTGGATATAGTCAAAATAAGACAACGGGGCGGGGGGGGAAAGGCAACATAGACATGTACAGATTGGGCAGTTCCAGTGCAAACATTCCTATTCCTTATCTTTCTTTCAGCTGATGCACTGGTGAGATGGCAAACAATTATTGTCTCGCCTGAGAAGGCAAAGCATGGCTGGAATAACAAGCAGCATCTTTTGATACAAAGAATGTTTTCTTTGCCCAGCTCATGTAAATTAACACATTAAAACCCAAAAAATGGTTCTAATTTTTAAATTCAAGTGCAAACTACTGGCCAGAGTCTCAATCAGATTTTAATTAATCAATGATTAATAGAAGAGTTAATCTTCGCAAATCCCATAAACATCTCATTGCGTGATTTTCAACATGACTGGAAGTAGGGTAGTGGAAGAAATTCAGTTTGGGATGGAGATCTGGAGAGATTTTCCCAGAATTTGCTGCAATTTGGAAGCAGCTTTAGCTTGGACAGGATTTGTTTGCTGAGACAGCCAGTGGGAGATGGCAGAGTCAGAGGAGAGTCCCAAAAATGTGAGATGGCTAGGGCTGAGGTAGAGAGGCTGATGGAGAGGAGAGGCTGATGGAGGGAAGGAAGAGGCAATGCTGACGGAGGAAGATGAGATGCTGATGGAGAAGGTTCATTCAGCCTCCAGAAAGGACAGCTACACTGGATCCAAGGACAGCTGCAGCCTTCCACTATCTGCAGGGGCCGGAGAGAAGACACAGCCACACTCCTCTAAGAAGTGGAAAGGGAAAGGACAAGGAGCTACAGTAACAGGTTCTATCGAGGAAGTTTTCTTCTAGGTAGAAGAAGAATGTTCTCACAGTTGGTGAGCCCCAAGACAGGCTGTCAAGAGAGCCCACTGATCTCCACCAGTGGAGATCTTCAAACCCTGCGTGGATGAGCCCTGAGAACCACGGTCCCTCCCTGAAGCCAGTCCTGCCTCCGGAGGGTGTGTGGATGGGACAATCTCGTGAGGTCACTTCCAACCTTGAGTATTCCGGGATTCTAGGCAAGTGCTAACAGCAGGAGACGCTTACAAAGGAAGGAAAAAATTAACTTGGTAATTGAGGAACCAGCCCCTCTTTATCTTCTCCAGAACAGGAATAGCATTCAAAGACCCTAGAAAACTTTTCCATGCAAAAATTAGCACATAGCCCAAGATACCAATCTATTTTAGAGGACAAGTCTCTGTTATTTCTCTTTAGATTTTTTCTTTTATTTATTCTCCAAAGACATCCTTGGCTTTGGAGAAAAGATGGGGTTTTAATTTTTGTCAAAATGCAACAACAAAAGGAACCATTTATAGTAAAAGCTCTGCTTGGCTTTGAAGTATTCAGTTCAAATAGGTGCCTGTTAAAAGGACATTTTCTAGCCCAATGTAAAGCAAAATCCATTTTAAATCCACAATTTGCTTTAAAAAATTGAATGGAAAGTGTTAAAAGTGTAACGTTTGTGTTAAGGGCAAAAACTTTACAAAATCACATTTCTTGGTTCTCAATCAAACAAGCTCATGCAGGAGATCAAAAACCTCTTGTGTCAGTCAGTCAACCCAACATGGCCTTGGACACTTCCAGGGATGGGGCAGCCACAGCTTCTCTGGGCACCCTGTGCCAGGGCCTCACCACCCTCAAAGGGAGGAATTTCTTCCCAACATCCCATCTAACCCAGCCCCCTCTGTCAGTGGGAAGTCATTCCTGTCACTCCAGGCCCTTGTCCAACATCCCTCTCCAGCTCTCCTGGACCTCTTCAGGCACTGGAAGGGACTCTAAGGTCTCCCCTTCTCTTCTCCAGGCTGACCATTCCTGGCTCTCCCAGCCTGGCTCCAGAGCAGAGGGGCTCCAGCACTCGGACCAACTCCGTGGCCTCCTCTGGACTTGCTCCAACAGGTCCACATCTCTTCTGTGCTGAGGACAGGCCACTTCTCACTGACTCTCTTTTTTAAGAAATTCAGGTTCTCTGAATTACATCTATGTTAAATATCTGAGTGAGTGACTTGTGCAGAGTCACCCAATGACTGTTAAAAGAACAGAGAATTGGAAGTGGCTGCTGAGTTTTGTACTCTTCTGCTACATGGACTATCCATCTGTCAATTTAAATACAAAAAGAGGCGGGAGAGAAACGGCTCCTATTTTCACTCTCAGCAAAAACTGCAGATTGTCCACACCTGAGGAAAAGGAGGGAGAAACTCAGGCTCAGGCAGTTTCTACAAAATCTGTATCATAGCCCAGAGCCTTCCAGCCAGCCAGGGGTATAACAAGCTCCATCACAATAAAGATTTTATGATTTGCCTTCTCTATCTGTTTTCAAGCATGAAATCACCTTGTTGGGCAAATATGAGCAAGAACTGTGACTATCTGTAAAATTAGGCTATTACTATTTCCCTCTCCCTTCTGCAGAGACTGTGAGTCTTTATGCAACACTACTAAAGTACTTCTGAAATATCACAAAAAAGATGCCAGGCAAGTACAGATTATTTTGGTCACTATAATCTGATTAGAAACACTGCCCACTCCTACATTTGCAGAAACAGAAAAACAACAGAAGCTGTCTCACATGGCTGATCCCTGAACCACGGCCTGCTGTTCTGGAAGGATGAGTCACTGCATGAAGAGGAGATACAACCTTTACCTCAGCACCATTATTTTGTTAGGACACACCTGGTTGCCATGGAATTAGACAATAACCATCCTCTCCCAAGCTCCACAGTGATCCCAACCCATGTCACTTGGGATCAGGGGAGTCATACCTGGTTCTCGTCCTGCACCTCCATGCTGTACTGGGGCCCTGGCTGAACCTCCGTGACTTTCTCTCCGAGGAGGAAGCCCAGGCGAGTCATGAGTGTGTTTGCTGCCTCATCTACGGATGGAGGGGGTCCCAGCTCCTGCTCAGCATCACCTAAACAGAAGAAAACCAGATTCAGACAGGAATTGTTTACCTTGGCTGCTGCTCAGTGGCTTTACCAACACAACAGCGCTACCTGTTCATGCTGTACCCTCAGTATCCGGGTTTTCAGGTTATTCATGTTATTCAAGCCTGTTTTAGCATTCTATGCTGGTCATTAATTTTAGATCATGCACCACAGATACATGTTTTCTCCAATGTTAACTGTTGCTTCTCCTCTCACTGCTCATTATTTTCTCAGCACCTCCCATGGAAGCACACCTAGGCATCTTGTCCCTGTAGCAGAAGCACCAGAGCTACCAGGGAACAAGATTTTCTGCACCAGCACTGGAGAAGAGAGAGTGTTTGCTCTCCTCCCTCACACAGAAATTGCCCCCAAGTTACTCACAGAGAAGACAAGGCTACGAGAGCCATTTGGAAGGTGCTCCATGAGCTGCAGAGCAACCAACCTGTGAGCAGTTAACAGGAAAGACCAGGACAGAAAATACACGTGCAACTTCCACAGGCACCTGCTGGCCCAACACACTCATGGTCATATGAAAATCAAGTCTCTCCAGGTACAACCTACCTTCTGCACTCACCCTAGGGGCCATGCCACAAAGCAGTCTGCCTGCCAATTCCCCATCAAGTCTACAGAACAGGCCAAAACCAGCATTGCTAATTATTTTTCCTAATTTTTTTTCCACCACCTGTAGGAAAAGCAGCACAGACAAGCTTCCAGCTAGCAACGCATACCAGGAAAAGGCCAGGCCTGTATACCGGCATTTCTGTATACGTTTAATTTTGTAACAAAAATCTGTGGAGGTTTCTGACTTGTAGTATCACACAGGTAATTTGGGTTTCGAAAGTCAAGTTCCTTCCTGCTCACACCAGCAGCAGGGTGAAAGCCTGAAGGTCAAGTTCTTACCATGTTACACTGAAGTAATACTGTGCTTAGTGCAGTTGTAGGAGACTAATTAGGATTTGCAATTAGTCTATAGTTAATTATTTATCTGATAATGTACAATCTGGAAAAGAGCCCATCTCCATTTCCCAGCTCTGTCCTGGTTTGGGCTCCTCTGGCTCTCAGCCTGCAGCTACAGTAAAAGGATGCTATTTTAAATAAAATACTGCTTTTTGATAACTGTAACTGAAACCCACAAATCATGGAATCTGGGATAGGTACAAAACCTCTGGAAATTTAAGCCAGTTGCTTCCAGAAATTCCCATTTAACCTCATAGGGTACAGCTCACAGAAGCTTACAGCAATTTTTGGGTGTTTCATCTGCACTACAGCAAATTAAAAGCCTGGGAGCATCTCCCATGCAACCACAGCTGTGTTCCTAAGCACCACCAGCTCTGGAAGTTGAGCATCTGGAGCTGTCCTTCCACAGTGGCTTCACTGTTATGAAAATGGATGATACAGTCGGTCCACATAAGCTGCCTAAGACATTGAATCCCTATTGTACTGCTTGAACCAATGCTGACGTGAATCCGATAGATTTAAGAGAGACAAATTTAGATGGATGGCCCAATTTGCCGAACTGCTGACCACCCACAGTCAATCTGTGGGCATTTACTGGCTCTAGGAGACCAAGCCAGAACAGAGACATTTACGTAAAATGAAAACTAGAGAGACTTTTATTTCCAAGGTTATTTTTTTCTTTAAAAAGGTAGACTACCTTTTTAAAGGTAGACCTTTTTGGTAAAAGCCATTCCCAGAATATGGCTCCACAGTTTATTGTGCATTCCCCATCCTGTCTTCACAACCATGATATCAATAATATTCAAATGATGCTGACTTACACATCTGGGCAGAAAGGAACAGCTGAATCTACCTCTGCACTGCCCACCTGGGACAATTTAGGAGTGCCCAGGTGAGGCAGCTGTAGGGCACTGGGCACAGCCAGTTTTCTTTGGCTTAGTGCTGGGAACAACTCCCAACTAAAATTCACTCCTTGGAGGTTGAGTTTAACCTTGTCCTTAACCCCCTCTTCTTTTAACCTACCCCTAAAACATCTCCAAGGGGCACCAAGCCGGCTTTCACCTGTAAAATACAGAGACCTACAAGCTTACCCCAGGTCACTGTGTAGGTACATTGAAGATACAGAAGATAATAATTACGTGCTTTGATAACAGTCCTAACGGCAGGGGTTTGGAACCACGACATCTTCAAGGTCCCTTCAGCCCAAACCAGTCTGTGATTGTAATTCACAGAATCATGGAAAGGTTTGGCACGGGAGGGACCTAAAGCCCATCCAGTGCCACCCCCTGACATGTGCAGAGACACCTCCCACTAGACCAGGCTGCTCCAAGCCCCATCCAAGGTGTCCTTGAACACTGCCAGGGATGGGGCAACCACAGCTTCTCTGGGCAACCTGTGCCAGGGCCTCCCCGCCCTCTCAGGGAATAATTTCTTCCTCATATCTGATCTAACTCTGACGTCTTTCATCTTAAGGTTGTTCCGACTTGTCTTGTCACTCCATGCTCCTTCCCTGCGGGATGCTGCTTGTGGTACAAGGTATCACCAGCTGAACCACAGCAGCGGAGCTGCGAGACCTTCACATTTCATGCAGAATTATCAATTATTTTATTGTAACCTGGCTTTCAAAGTACAGATAACTCTGAACTTAAGCAAAGCTCTATTGTACTGGATTATCCCCTCCTTAAGTCTTACAAAATAAGTGGAGTCATTTAACTGAATGTCAAAGAACAGACATAACAGCTCTGAGGTGCCGTGAATGGGTATTATGGAAGAAAGCTGTAAGGTGCCTTTCAGGGCTGACAGTAACACCTAATACTCTCTTCCTAAGTTCAGTGAAAGGGCGTAACTGGTTTTTTCTCCCTTCCCACGTGTGTTATCCAGTTGGTGCTGCAACCACATTTTACACTCGCTTCAGCACACTCCCGTCTCACCAGGAAATTTGAGCACAGAATTGATAACAGAACTTGCCTGAGATATTTTTAACTGTTCTGACACCACTGCTATAACCAGCTACAGCAGCTCTAACACACACCCCAGTCAACTCCAATAATAGTGGCATATCAATAACCTGTAACACACTGCCCATCTGTGTACATGCAAACCCAAAGTCAATCAGTGGACTAAAGAGATCCCAACATGTTGATGGTCTGAAGCTGCTGCACTTACTACATGAGCTCATGTGCTTCTGCATCAACACTCAGTAATACTAAAAGCAACAATCAAATGCTTAGTGCCAGGAATTTTAAATAAGATTACCCCCCCAACTCATTGCATGTGCACTAGTATTTTAAAGAGTTCTATGGGCGGTGTAACTTGTCCCTTTATGTTCAGCAGAAAGCTTATATTTTTATAGAAACACACACAAAACTGCAGGAGGAAAAGGGTTCTTGGGAGCTAGTGTGCTGCTGTGCTGGAAGGTAACTGTAGCCATACACCAAGTCAGGTCTCTGTCAGCTTCCTCTTGGCCACCAAACCACATAACTTAGGTTTTCATGCCAGCTGACAGCTTTACTTGGCTATTCCTGTCATTTATGTCTCATGGAATCACTCAGTAACTATCTCCCAGCACTTCACAGCCACGTAAACGCTGTATCCCAGCACACAGACACATCTCCAAGTCAGCTACGTTTGCCTGTCCAGGTCTTCCAAGTGCTTTAGAGTAGACAAGTCTTGAATACATCCCTAAGTTCCTAGTAAAGTCACTACCCACCAACTTAACCATGGCAGGAAAGGCTGAATTCAGTTCCTAACACAAAACAAGAGAAAAAATTCGCCCATAGGAGAAAACAAAACAAAAAACAAAACAAAAAAAAACAAGGAAAGAAAAAAAAAAAAAGGAGCAAATCTTTTGTTGGTATGATAGAACTTGGGATGCTGAAGTGCTTTGGTTTGTTGCCCAGTAAAGCAGAGCCCATCCTGTCCCTCCACTGGTGGACCCCAGCAAGCCTTGGTTGGCTGTCAGCAAGAGAGTTTAATGTCAAGCCCCTCTGCAGTGAAATGGCACCAGAAAGGACACCAGAGCCACCACAGTGTGATCCAGTCTGGCACCCACCAGCAACTGGCCTGGCTCTGAGGGGAAACCCAGAATGGTTTGGGTTGGAAGGGACCTTCAAGGCCATCAGAGCAATTAAGTCACATTTATATTGGATTTTCAACTATTCCATTATCATGAAGAAGGACTTCTCCTAAGGGAGTGCTGGGCACAGGTACAGGACTCCACTGGCCGGGGCTGGATTGTGATTCCCTCCCTTTCCTGGCTCTGTGCTGGGAACAGGGAGCTCTCACCCTCCTGGCTTTTCCTGCCGTTTGTCCCACTCGCGCTCGCTCTGTGCATGTGGCAGCATTACATCCACAGGCTCCGAGGTACTGCTCCCAGCATTTTAATGCTCTGGTAGATAAAAGTGCCAGATAACCTGAACACAGCGAGTACTTTATTTTAAAAGGACAGCCTGTTTCACATCTCTCTGAGAGCTTTTAGTTATTTCTGACATACAATCCTGCAGTTACCTGGCTTTTCTGAAGATTAAGGATTAAAAGAAAGAAGCACAGAGATTACTGACTGCCTAAAATTTGATTGTGAATTTAATGTAATATTTTTAATATTATCTTTCACTTTTTAGAAGATATGTTTCATTTCTGTACAGCTCACTACAAAAGAATCTGAATGTCTTATTTTTGATTTCTTTTGCTTTTGCAGTGAAAAGTAAGGCTAGCTGCTTACATTTTTCTTACAAAAACATAATAAATAATCTCTGTGCTCCTTGGACAAATTACCTCTGCTTCCAACCAGGCTGCAGCTTTGGAGACTAATCTGTCTTGGAACTGTTCATGGATTTTTATTTATGTTATTAGAAATAAGAAATTCACTGCAATGTGTTTGTGCTCTGTAGGCTGTATCTGTGATGAAAGTCCTTGGACCAGTGGCAAACAGCTCGTAAATCTTTTACTTCAGTACCTGAATTGCTGACTTCAGGTTTGGAGCACTTGCCTTCCAATTAACCACAACAAATTCCAAGCGGGGAAAAGTTTTTATATTAAATTATTGGGAAATAATTTTTAGTAAGGTTTAGAAAAGGCATTTTTCATGTGGGGTCAGTAAATGCAACAGTGTGTGCAAAGGCGATGTCACTGGAAGTGGTTTCATCTCTGGCTAAAGGTGATTATAGACAAGGTGCGTTTGGGCTCTCTTGGGGCTGCCCCACCCCTGGAAGTGTCCCAGGCAAGGCTGCAAGTGGCTTGGAGCAACCTGGTCTGGTGGAAGGTGTCCCATGGCACGGGTGGGACTGGATGCGCTTTAAGGTCCCTTCCAACCTAAACCATCCCATGATCTGTGAAAGTCAAAGAAACTAGAATATGTGATTTCCCCACCTCTACGTCCTCCTTGAGGAACACACCATGATTCTTTCCTGATTGCTTGCTCTGCTTCTGGATTAAATTACACTGGAATAGATGCCACAAGAGGACTGGGTGGGCAGGGAGACCGAAGGAGGTTAATTAGGTCAGGGGCCTGGAACGCTAGGAGGTCAGTGCTCCAAGGAGAGCATGTGCAGTCTAAGGCAGGGCAGGCTGTGGAAAGCCTGATGAGGCAGACATGGGAGCATGTGGAGAGGAGATCGATCCATCCAGCAGCCAGGACAACGGGTGGGAGCAATGAGGCCAGTGGGGCTCCCAGGATAGGGGAGGACACACAGCAGCTCCGCCACAAACCTCCCCAAGAGCTCCTCACCCGCTTGATACTGCAAGAGCAAACTTCAAATATTACACTTAAGTCATTAGTAACAATAATTAAATCCAACATTCAATTATTTAGACTTCAGAAAGAGTGGAGATACCCAAGGCTGACACAGATACCTTTTTCCCTTTATTTTAAACAATTTTAGCAGATCCCAGCAGTGAACACCGCCACACTTTCCATCTCCTTCTGCCTCCTTTTAACGACTTTTTTCTTTGACTGAACTGCAAAAATGCAAATTAGAAAGATTACAACCTGAGCTTGTCAACCAATTCAATACTTCTGATCCTTCCTCCCTTCAAAAAATTCAACCCACTTTAAATATGTCAGCAGATCTCTGCAATTCACCCTGGAATTTACCTGATTTAGGCCATTTAGGAGCAATTTTACAGAGCCTGGCAGCTCTCTCAGATGTCTTACTTACAAATACCCTTTGGATTTCTGAAGGGGTCAACTCTAACACCTCTCTAGGCGCCAAAGGCAGCAGGATGGAGTTCGTAAGTGCTCATAAATGTTCAGAGTATTCCTTGAAAACCAAATTATCATTTTATGGCAGAGTTATTAGGTTTGCTCTTTTCAAGAAACTATTCAAAATGTTCAATGTTTTTGTACATTGTCATTTTCACATAGTGTTTCTGTTACCTCCTTTCAATTCCTATACGAGAGCTGCCACATATTTCAGCCACAATTGCTTACAAGCAAATGAAATTCCTTTATGATTTATTTGGCAGTTCTGTGACTGGTTTGATAGCCACCATCATCTAATTCCAGATAAATGATGGAGGGTAGTGCCCCTGGGAGACATTAACAATGCATCTGTACTCCAGAGAATATTTTTGGTTTAATGGCTATACTTTTACTTTCAAAACATCTGAAATCTATTTCAGTGGGTGTCTAACAAGAACTGGGTAACAGTTCCCTTAGTGGCACCCATCCCTGAATTTGCCTGAATATGAGACTGATTTGCCTTTACTAAATCAAATTTCTTAAATTAACAATGAAAAAAAGAGAATAGTTATGTGCAAAGAGCGTGCACCTATGGAAGGCCAGAAATAAATGATACCATTTAGGACTTTGATCTTCAATTACATAACTGCAGAGTTTTATCTAACAAATTCCCTCCCTCCATGTGACCTGAATCTGTCCCATTATTATGTACATCTGCTTTAAATTATTCTGGATACACTTGAGCTGTATTTGGAAAACGTCCTTGACCATTTCTGCATATCCCCCTAATCTCAGAATTAATGGAAGATTTTTTCATTACTCTTGTTTACATCAAAAAGAGATTTTAAAAAATTTAACCACCGAGGGATGAAGGCTGCCCCACACCCATCACTATAAATGTCAATTTTTGTACTGCTGCACCTCCAATCCCAGGGTCAGTTTTGGGCCCCTCCCTATGAGAAAGACATTGAGGGGCTGGAGAGTGTCCAGGGAAGGGAACAGAGCTGGGGAATGATCTGGAGCCCCAGGAGCAGCCGAGGGAGCTGGGAAAGGGGGTCAGCCTGGAGCAAAGGAGGCTCAGGGGGGACCTTGTGGTTCTGCACAAGTCCCTGACAGGAGGGGGCAGCCGGGGGGGTCGGGCTCTGCTCCCAGGGAACGGGGACTGGATAAGAGGACATGGCCTCAAGCTGTGCCAGGAAAGGTTTAGATTGGAAATTAGGGAAAATTTCTTCATGGAAAAGGTTGTCCAGCAACTGCCCAGGGCAGTGAGAGTTCCCATCCCTGGAAGTGTTCAAAAACCTTGTGGAAGTGGCACTTGGGGACACAGTTAGTGGTGAACATGGTGGTGGTGCTGGGGGAATGCTTGGACTTAATAACCTTAAGGGTCTTTTCCAACCTGAACAATTCTATGAATCAAGTTTTAGTAGTTCTGTGGCAGCAACAGAAAACAGTCTGACTAAATTCAATCCCACCACTGATGAGTGGCGAAGTAAATATATTCTCCCCAGATATTGACATCAGAGCCCTCTCATCAGCCAAAACCCCACACTGAACTGTGGAAATGTTAAAGACACCTCCAATTTGACCTGTGCTCCTACAGCTCCTCTCAGTGCCTCTCATTCCGTCCAATAATTTCTGTAAGAAACTGCAAGAATTTTCACCATTAATCCCACTACATCGCCTCTTGCACCCCTTCCACAGACATTTCCTCTAAGAAGAAATTAAAACAGAAGTAGTTCTCCTCAGCACAACACATAAACACTGCTCCCTCTCCATCGCCTTTCCTGATGATGTCCTTTAATATTCCTTCAAGTGGACGGTCAGAAAGACAGTTATTTTTAATCCCAAACCCTTCTGAGCCAGAGCAGGCAATAAATGTAACTTCACTGCTATCATAAGACCTGATTCAATGTGTTTAACATTCTGGAGTTGAAACCCTCTGTGCATGCACATTGGGGATGAATTTTCCTGGAACTGAGCTCTCTGTTAAGGACCAAAGGAAAAAAGAATGGGGGAAATGAGAGAGCACTCGTTACTGAACATATATACATAAAAAAAGGCCAGTTATCATAAATATGAGCCTGGGCATGTGGAATATCTCCTGGAAGCAGGATTACACTTCGATCCTTGAAAATGTTCCTGAGCTCTTTAACACATCAAGGACACCAGCACGGAAGCAGTAAGTTCCCTACTGATGGAAAGCAGAGATTAAATTATTTCTTCCTTTACAGTTTTGGCACTTTAGCTCAAAAAAATTCCCTGACCATGAATATGGGGCTGTGTTTCGGCTCTGGACATCCAACCCCTCATCCAACACTGAACAATCAAAGGTCTTGGCTCATAAATAAAGTTGTTTGTATTTATTTTTAGGTCTTTGAACTGACTTTTTATTCCAGACAAGTTTGAGGGTGGTGTATTACACTCTTATTGATGCAGAAGACTTTTTTAATATCAAAAAAAGAAGAAGAAACACTCCCTTAAATACTATTTGTTTGCTAAAGTCTGTTTTTACTTTGCAGTATTAGGCACGTGTCTTGGTTTGAAAGACAGGTGTCTGCAAAGGAAGGCGGGAACCTCCCTTGGAATAGAAAATGTGACCCCCTTCCCTCTGAATTACTATAACTCCAAAACTATGGGGCTTTCAGGCAAAGATACGGGAAAAGGAGGAACGGTTCTTTAGTACTATGTAGGTGTGTAACACACACGGCAAACAAACACCAGCCCCGGCAGCAGCACCGAACAGAGCCCGAGCCCGGCGCCGGCCGCCCGCCCCTTCCCCTCGCTGCAGTTCCGCTCGCGGCCGCCAGCGGCGCTGCTGGCTCCCGGCCGGGCAGGGCGCGATGGCTCCCCCGCGCCTGCAGGGGGCGCTGTGGCAATGGGCCGCGGCAGCGATGGCGCAGCGGCGGCTGGCACGGCAGGGGCGGCCACAGCCCTGGGGGCGCAAACAAAATGCAACAAAAGACTGCGCAGCTTTAGCAGGAGCCGCGGAGGTCGGGTGGACACGGGGTGCTGGGTTAGAGTGTAGCGAAGAAGCCCAAGGCAGAGGCAGAAAGCAGCGAGGGGGCAGCGGCAGCCGGGGACGCGGCCTCCGGGAACGGGAGGGCCCCGGGCTTTCCCCTGAGCCACCGGAATACGTGGTGAGGGTCCTTCCCAGTCAGATCGCGTGTTAGTAGGGTCCCAGCTCAACTGAGACTTCCTCTAATGAGCAAAGGCTCACCCACAGTGGGAGGACAAAGCCCGGCACTGGAAGCGAATCCTCCGGGCAGCGACCGCAGAGCGGCTGTCCCTCCTCTGATGCCGAGAGGGAGAGAGGGAGACAGGAGCTGAGCCCAGCCCCTCAGCCCCAGGCCAAATTCTCGAAGTATCTCTGCCCTTCCTCAGGTAAGAGAGCAGCCAGCTGCACCCTTCCCCCTCCTCCTACTCCCAGACACATCTTTTGTTCTCTTAAGTATCAGTAGTTATTGTCTCTTAGCAACAAATGGGACAAAATTCCATGAGAGAAAGAAAAAAAAAAAAAAAAAGTCCTAACCTTCAAAAGCATGTTGCATCACAACCACCCAAATAATCTCTTTAATTTCAGCAACTCTCTTTCAAAACCTCTCACATTTCTTCCTCTTATTTTTCACATCATTTACTTCTATCAAGTGATAGAGCTCCGACAAGAATTTTGCAAAAGCTGTTCCCTTGTGGTAAGGCCAACTCTGGCGAACTAACGGGCACAAATAAAGTTGCAGGAGACTTTCAGAAATATTTACATACATACATAACAATATTTCCATCCTCATCTCGGGGAGAAGAGTCCGTAGAAGAGGATTTTGACAAACATCTTTCCTTCTTCCAAGGCAGCTTTGCCAGGTCAAAACACAACAAGCATATAACGAGCCAAACTTTTAGCAAGGCAAATGACACTTTACTGTCACCTTTGACCACTGTTAAGTGGGAGGTCATGGGTTCGTAGCTGAGCAAGAGACAAGACAGGACAAAGGCCTTGTCCTTACCTGATCTGATCTATTAGCACATGCCCAGGATAAATTTATTAAAAGCAAATCTGACTAAATTATGGTCTTTGCATTTACAACACTGACAACAATCTTGCAAACCTACCACCATTACATACCTGAACGAGATTTCAAAAGTTCTGTTTGGATGTAGTAACTACTACAGAGATGGAACAATCTACTGTTGCCAGCTTTTAGAATAACAAGCCAGGCTGGGCAGGGCTTAGAGCAACCCGGTCTAGTGGAAGGTTCCCTGCCCTTGGCAGGGGGTGGAGTGGTCCCTTCCAGCTCAACACGGTCTGTTATTCTCTGATTCTTTTGGGGGCTATTTTCTAACAGAACCAATGTCCAGGGCTGTTGCTAATTGTGTATCTTCAATGACTGGAGAGGCAAGATTCTACTGTCCATGTGGATGAGATCCATTTAAAATTTCTTTTCTCTAAAGCGTAAACTCTATTAATGAAAATCTTACCTCAAATAATATCACCCACACTGTCCTCACAGTGCCCTGAAGTTACACAGAGTAGGAGCTGTAATTTCATCCCTAAAATTTAGGTGGAGAAACACCACTGAAGTTATGGAAGGGGGCAGATAGAGGTGACAGCCATGCAGGTAACTGCACACATCACCACAGCTCCTCTTGCCAGGCAAGAATGCAAAGAATAGATGGGAATAGAGCAGGGAGCCCAGGAATGCTACCCCAGGCAGACTCTGCCAGCAGCCAGGAGTGGAGAGCAGCAGCAGGGACCTGTTCTAAGTGCTGAGCACATGTGGTGAGACAAGGCTTCCCCACAGGGATGGGACGCCTCATGGGAACATATGGAAGAGCCAGTGGGGACTTGACTTTGAGAAAACAAAAACAGCAAGCACAGGAGTCAGGGAGGAAGGCTGCTACAGTCTCAGTCCAAACACAAGGATTTTGGAGCCTGCATTAAGGTCCAGGGCACTGGAGGAATTTGAAGCCAGGCTGGTACAACCAGTGCTTCCCAGCAAAGCTGTACTTTCAAGCTGGCAGCTGGCCAAAATGGTCATGTATGGACTTAAGGTAATTATTTTCAAGCAATTTGGAGTCAAATAATTAGTGACATAAAACATCAAAAAATCCTGCTTAATGAAGCAGAAAATCTACTGTGGTACAGGAGGTTATGAGCAAATTTATCTCCTTTCTCCAGGGTCCAAGTGCAGCTGTGCTGCCCTGAAGAACAGAGCAGATGGGACAGAGGGAGTGCTGACGAATGAACCCAATTCCACCAGGGGAACAACAGTCATGCTGGATAAGAATAAAGAAGTTCTTGTTCTGCAGTCCTGGGGAGGGTGAAGAAGTCAGAGCAACTGGTAAGAGAGCACAACAAGTCATGGTGTGGCTTTCAGAGCACTGCATATTTTCACTTAGGGGCAGCTCTCCATAGCATCACTGAAGTTCAAGGACTTTTATCCATAGGCACTGGGACATGGGAACCAGGCTTATAAAAGAATGGAGCAGTTTCCTACAAATGCAACCATCCCTCCTTCTATTGTTACAGCTAACAATAATGGTAAAATGAATACTGAGGGGGTTGCCTTCATAAAGAGTTTAAACAAAGTAACAGCATCCCAAAACACTGTAGGAAAAAAAAGAAGTAGAATAATTGACCATTTCGTCTAGATTCTAAAATATTTGTGAATAAATACCTGAGCCAGAAGGAAAAAGGAAGGACTGATTAGTCACTCTAGTCACTAATCAGCACAACCATGACCAAGACCTCCAGCAACCATCATCTCCTTCCTTTCTGCCTCATTTAGCATCCCTGTATTTCCACTTGGGGGAGGCATAAACACAAGGCAAAGGCTAACTTCAAATTAAACCCCACCTAAAGAACTCCTAAAGAACTCAACAGGGAACTAAGAAGGAAGATGAAGTTTGTGTAAAGACATCAAGGGCATCACAAGCAGGAGCCCAAAGACAACTGGGATGGTGCTATCACTGACAGGTCAGGTTGTCATTGTGCTGGGACCCACCATGTGCCAACACACAGTTAATCCAGCCTGACAGATGCTGAGTAGGAACAGAACTATCATAAGGCAAACAATTACGGATTTATTTGGTTTATTGAGGGAGCTGCAGCATGGATCTAGGGAAGCATCACTCATTGACTGCACTGCTAAAATGCCTCAGCACTTTGAAATAACTGACTTTCTTTCCCCTCTCCTCCAGTTACATATTTATGACAAAAATTTCCTCTCCTTTAGAGCAGAGCACTTTAGAGCAGGACACTTGCTGCGACTGTGCCTGACAGCACACACACTTCCCAACAGGTTGCCCAGAGAAGCTGTGGCTGCCTCCAAGCAGATGTTCCCTGGCAGTGTTCAAGGCCACGCGGAATGGAGCTTGGAGCAACCTGTTCTAGCAGAAGGTGTCCCTGCCCATGTCAGGGGGTGGGACTGGATGATCTTTAAGGTGCCTTCCAACCCAAGCCATTCAGGGATTCAAGAACATCAGTGTGGGCTGCTCTTTTCAAAAAGTAATACGCCAGAAGAGGAAACTCCTCTGCCAGAGTCACTCAGTCAATGAGAAATCTGTCCCACCTGCTCAGATGTGGAAGGAAAGGTTATACACTGATCCTCACAGGCCCATCAATGACAGTTTCATAACCATCAGGGTTGGTTTGCTTATGTACATATTTACTCTCTGGCAGAAAACTATAAATATTCAAAAAGCCAAAGTATTAGCACAAAAATTACTGTTACTGTTTCCCAACAGGCCAGTTGAAAGCAAGCACTGCTGCTTGATGAGGCAAAACAACTCCTCAAATTCCCTGGGATCCATCCGGATGGGCAGCCAGAGGTGCTATGCTGCAGGAACTGCTGCTGCTGAAGTCTCTGAAGCAACACACATCTCAGGAGCCATCTAGGTTACATCTTTGAAAGCAGTCACAACACTTTAAAGTTGGGCAGTTCATCACAAAAATAGAATTTGGATCATTTACAGCCTTTCCCCCTCTTTTTCCCTTTTTTTTCCCCTTCCAGGTAGATGAACCCAAACCCTAGGTTGTAAGGGTTGATTATTAACAGATTGCACCAGGAAGCTTCATTAAAACATATGGGAATAATCTGTGGGATTCATATTATTTTCACTTCTTATCTTGAACAACCCTGCTTTGGTAAGAAGATTTAATAAACCCTAAACTCTGGACCCAGCCACTATTCTCCAAGCTGCAACTTTCAGTTCAAACAAACTCCATGACACTTAATGACAAGTGGTCTGTGGCCAATCCCAAACAGATTCACACCTGGAACTCTAGCAATGCCTTCAGTATTCAGCCCTACAATCCAGAATTTCAGACCAGACTGAGGCTTGTTTCGTAACACAAGAGTTTATTCTGAAACTGCTTCCATCTCTTGATATGGCAGAAGGAACCAGTAGCATCCTCCCAGGAGCAGTGTGAGAAAAGTCAATCACTTCCATAGCAACCAATGTGCCAAATTATGGCTCTTCTGCAATTAGGGCTGACCACAATGATTTCCCATTCCCTTCAGGTCAGTGGGCTTGACAGTGCTGGGACAACCACAAGGTTCAACAGTAAAACCATTTGTCAGATCACGGTTGGTTTGATTATTCCCTCTCCTTCCCCCCAGTTCGTCACTGTTCAATACAACAGAGGTTGGAGCAGGATCCTGCTGGCTATATTTGTTTGGGGTTTTGTAGGATTTTTTGGCTCAGCACCTATATTTTCACCATGAAAAATCAGAAAGCAATGCTGGTTCCTGCATTCCCTCTTAAACGGCTTTTTCTAACACCTAGGAAGTGTTTTGTTGTGTTTAGGAGAAACATGTGGATAGTGTAAAGTGAAAAACACACATTTTACATGATAGAGAGAAGCAGCAGCAAGCAGATGTCAAGCTCAATGATTCTTTAAGCGAAGGAAGAGAAAAAGGAGTGCTAAGATGAACACAAGCGCTGCTGCCGTGGTAAATCACTCCCCTCCCTGTCTGTGGCAGCAGCACCACAGTGATTCCTAACTCAGGGATGGAAACAGACGCCTGCCAGCCTAATGTGCAACAAGCAAAACAGACACTCAAGATTTGTCTCCCAAAATTTCTGAAGAAGGAGTTAATCAAATTAAAAGATAATGTTGTAACAGACTTAGCCTTTGGAACAGAACAAGGTAATAAATTACATAAAATGCAACTGTGAGCATTAATCTGAGGCAAAAGGCCATTACCTGAAAGCACCATCCATCTCTGATCGTTTCCAAGAGGTTTTCTGAGCACTTAGAAGTCAAAACATGTTTTAGCTGCCATAAAAAACAAAAAGCAGCTCAAAGAAAGATGCCCTCCTGACCACAACTAAGAACCAAGAAGCCAGGACACCATTCACCACACAAGCAGTGCCTCTTGGCAGGAGTGAGGCGTGACAAAGCGGGGGAAAACCCCTACATTGCGGAAAAGGTTTGACAGTTGAACAACAAAGGTTTGAAGATCAATTCCTGCTATTCTATGTTATGCCCCTCGAAGAGCAATGATGGATGTGAGGCTGCGATCCCCAGCCTCTCTGCCTTCACAAGGTTGACAAGAGGGAAAACACAAATGCCTCTTGTTGAACAGTGTCTGCAGGATTGGAGCAGAGATGAGGAGGGATCAGAAACCTTCCAGACCCTCCTTAGAAAGTCTCTGCTAAGTCACAGAATGGTCTGGGTTGGAGGAGACTTTATAGCTCGTCCAGTTCCACCATCCACCTTCCACTAGACCAGATCGCTCCAAGCCCCATCCAACCTGGCTCTGAACATTTCCAGGGACCAGAAACCTGTGCCAGGGCCTCACCACCCACACAACAAGAGACAAGGAAGAACTCCTTCTCCAGCAGGGACTCTTCAAGTCAAGAAGTGCTGGATTGAAATCTGAATAACCTCTGCAAACACAAAAACATCTACAGAAACATAATTTGACTTGATGATCACTGTGGGTCCCTTTCAACTCAGCTTATTCTGTGATTCTGTGACAATTCTGGTAAAAAGGGGTTTTTCAAAGTCATGTAAAAGCTTTTTTGTCATCATCTTAGTTGCAAGAACTATAAAACGTGGGGCAATTTCTGATTTCACGTAAGAACATTTAATTAATTTTTAAGTATCTACACTCTTCTCTATACAATGAATGTAAAAAAAAAGGGAAATCATACCAAGCTCAAAAGTTTACTATGTGCTTGGTATTAGAACTTCCCTCAAAAGACACTCAGTATTGTGATCTTCTTTCTCCTTCCTCTGAGTTGGAACGTCAGGAGCACATCATCCCCCCCCCAAAGATGTCACAAGCAAGTCTTCTGTCTTCTCCCCAGCAGCAGGAGGGGCCGAGCGGTGGCACTGCAGTTGCTCAGGAAACCACCTCCCCGGAATGTGCTGAAATTTGCCTGAAGCCTTAAAATAAACATTTTGATATTGAGCAAAATTTCACCTCTTGGCATCTCAAACTGAAATAGAACATTAGTTACTCTGCATATATAGGAATGACTCTTTTCTTTGCTATTTAGTGTTTTAAACTGCTTTCAAGTGTGTAATTAATTACATTTTTTGTCAGGGATCACATTACAAACCACTCCACCTCCCCTCCACTGCCAGGCAGATCATCAGCCTAAATTTTTCTTTCTTTCAACTCACACCATTATTCTTGGAAACGTTTGGGATTCAGCGCTGTGTGCTATATCCTTCACAAGATGCACATGTTTTAGAAGAGGGTTAATGTAAGCCTAACACAGAAGAAAGGCATTGTATTTCCTTGGAAAACTGATTACAGGCAGTGCCCGAAGCTTTGCCATGATCCAGAGTAGGACTCTTCCTGCACCTTCCCATCAGGAGCTGGATGCTATGTCCCTTTTGGTCCCTGGTTGTTCACCACAACTTTGTTCTTTCTTTCCTTCTTTACACAAGGATCCTCCCCCAACCACCTACTTCTTCCAAGGTGTCATATCTCGAGCTCCTTCAATCCAGCCTTCCAGACCAGCAAAACCTCCAGCCCCCACATTACTGCTACTTTCACAGAAGAATCCATAAATTTGGGCAGTTTCTTCCATGAACAGCTTCAGAAATCCTCCCCTCTTCCCCTGCCTGTTCCACACTGCCAACATAAACCTGGCTACAGCCCCTGGACCTGGGCACATGTGAAGAGAGGGGCTCCCCAACAGCTCCCTGGGAACACATTTAAGGAACCTGAGACAACCCAAATCCCCAACCTGCAGTTTCTACCTTGACTCCAAGACTGTGCTCTTCCCTGGCATGTACTGTTCTGTTTCTTATCCCGTTTCCCTATTCCAAGTACACCAGGATGGCACTTGGGGACACAGTTTCACAGTGGCCTTGGGAGAGCTGGGTTTACAGTTGGACTCGATAGTTCTCAAGGGCTTTTCCAGCCTTAATGGTTCTATGATCCCACTGTGACAGCTCTGCTGTAGTCACTTTTTTCCTTCCTTGGTGATGCTTCATGTTCCTTTAATGACACTTCAAAGTAGTACAAAACTCCACTTTTCCTTTCAGATCACTAAACTATCAGCAAGAGAAGGAGATCAAATAGCAAAAAATGAAATTAAAGGAATTGCAGATCCCATTGTCAGAGCCCATTCCTGGGCTTGGCAGAAGTCCTGCCCTCCAAAGCTCTGGCAGAGGGGAGGCACATCTCTGGGTGTGGGAATGTGGAATTTATGTTTTTTTAAACTTACAATTCAATTATAATTCTCTGTGGATGCAATTGTAATAAGTTTATAATTAGTAACAATTATAAACATGACAGTAGAAGCCATTCAGTTAGAAAAAAAGGCTGCAGCAGCAGCACAATTTTAATTGTAATTCATGATGACTGAAAAAGGAGCAGCACTTTTCAAGGCGACTGTGGCCTCAAATTAGGCATTGCCAAGCACAGGAACTGTCTTTTGATTTTCTAAGACAACATCTCATTCAGACACAATACATTCAAGAAAGCCCACATTCACAATCTCCACATTCAATTAATTCCTCCAATTTTGAGTACTCTAGAAGTTCTTCTTCAAGCTCATCGGCCACAGAAATAAGCAACACCCTGATTTCTGTAGCTGATTAACTTGGCTACTGTAGCTACAGATTTCAGAGGCAGATGTCGCACATTTGCACCCCATTTGAACACATTAAACACTCTTTTTTCCATCAAAAGCCTATAGCGAGTATGGATCCCTTTGGTTCATAACCAAGGAAAGCCAGGGGAAGAAACTGCAGAATTCAGCACAGAATCCACCAAAACACTTGCTGCTGCTTTCAGCCTTCTCCCAGCACCTCCACAGCCTCCAGCCCTCCCCAGGCTGCCACTTCCAAGTTAGGAAGAATCTGGGAAATGATACCGAGCTGCAGATTCCAGGCACTCACACGTGCTGGGTCTGCCGGGGCTTGGGAGGATTTAGGCAATGCCTGCCCGAGCTGACAGACATGAATGGGGCTGAGCCAGGAAGAGACGTGACCCACTTCTATTTATATTTCAACCAGAGGCCTCAAGCAACATGTATAGATTTCAGAGCAACTACTACAGGATCCATAAATTAGAAGGTATTTCTTTAAAACTAAAATAGAAGTAAAAACCCCAATATTCTTGGATGCAGCTAACAAGGTCCCACAGTTTTGCTTTAGCTGATTTAATGATATTTCTGAAATGGGGCTTTATTCCAGCCTCTCTGCAGACCAGCATTAAAAATTAAATTTAAAGCAGTATGTTTATAGGCTCATTTTTATCTTCTCAAAAGCAACTCTCTAGACCTTTTAAATTATTCTCAGGAGAGAGCAGCCACACACAAAATTGCAAGAAACAAACGTAAATGGGCAATTATCAGAAATTAATACTTATACAAGTTTCCAAGACAATGAAACTTGGCTAGGGAAGGTCCAACCAACCATCTAGCCAAAGGAGCCATATTATACATTTAAAAAATCTTTCTCCCTGTTGCCCCTGTTTGCACAGAGCCTTCGCATGCAGCTTACCAGGGCAGAATGCATCAACATCCAGCTTCTGGGCAGAGAGGGTTGGGGAGCCAAGCTCAGACTCTGGGATTCGAGGGCTCTCAACAAACTTTGCTTTCCTCAGAGGGGCTAAAGGAGAAGGAGGGGGAGAGAGAAAGAGAGGTCATGAGTAAGGGAAATAGCAAGCAACAGATGGAAGCACTTAACTAAATGACACTGTCAGACTCATATCAGGTTACCCTTTTTTTTTTTTTTTTTTTTCCCCCCACAAAAGAAAATTATCTGCATTCTTTACAAAGGAGATGGCTCTTGGTTAAACTTTCAAACTGCACAGGCTGACTTTAAAGTGTGTGAACACTGAGACACATTCCTGATACTCTAAAGCACTTCCTTTTCTCCTACTTTATTGAATTTTTTTATAGGAAGCAAATGAGCCTGCATTCAGCAACTGTGGAAAAGCAAAGATCAGAGAGAGGTACACAGAGCCCATCAGGTTTTAAGATACTTAACTGCAGATATCTGAACTGAACACATAAATGCTATGTTCAGTAATTGTTTCCTTGAACAGAAAATTTCGGTTTCAAAACAGTCTCAAAGTTAGACCAAACAGGTTTGGTGTTCAACACAAAAGAGCAGAGCAAAGCTAACACTGTCCAAGCCGAAAAGAAGCACTCCACTTTTATCCTTGCAAATCCAAAAGGATCAAGAGACTTAATAGAGGATGCGGAGAAGGTAGAAGTGTCTGTAACAAAGCAGCACTGACCACTAGTGCTAGAAAAATGGGATTTTCTCCATGTTTTAACAGTCTGAACTCTAAAAGAGACGAAATTCTGTACAACATGTTTGGAGTAAAATTAGTAAAAGTGGTTTAGTAAAAGTCTTTAAACATATTCCAGACCAGAGAAAGAGAACTAGAGAGTAAGTTACATGCAGAGATTGTCATATTGCATTTCCAAGTTAAACTCTCATGCTCATTACAATGAAAGGCTAATTTGAAAAGCCCCTCAGCAGCGATTCCAGGGGTCAGTGGCTTCTGCCCCTCCATTTACATGATTTTTATTTATTATTCCCTGTCTTGCAAATTAAATTTGGGATCTGAAACTAAAGACTGGGAGGTTGTTCTTTTGCATCTCCTGTAATAGAAGCTCAACAGGTCAGAGAATGACCTCTGAGGCAGCAATAAATCTCCTGGTTTCAGGGAGCTGCCGTGGTGCTGAGAAAGGCTGAGAAGGTCCAAGGATGGGGAGCCTGACAGACAATGCACAACCAGATCACTCTAACTGAGCTATACATTAGTGATCCCAGAAATGTTTAAAAAATGGGTGTGGAAAACAGAGATGAAGATTGGGGTATGGTTTTTCAATATAAAGTCCCCGTGAAGCAGAACGAAGGCAAAAATCAACCCCCCATCTCTGCACCAAAACAGGTGTGCTAAAATCTCTCCTCTCTTACCCCTCATGATCCATTCCAGGAGATGTGCTGAGGGAAAACAGGTACCACACTTCCATTTCACACAAGAAAATCCTGGCTGAGTATGAGACATACTTCCAGCACATTCCATGCAGGCCCGTCAGGGCCAGTGTAAGAGGAGCCATGCCAGGCAGGAGGAATGCAAGGGACCCAGGGAGATAAGGACAGCCCGGAGCCCCCTTCTCTCCCCCCATCCCACGATGCTCATGGATGTGCAGCCCCACTCAAGCACACAACCTGATGCTAAACACCACAAGCCAGTAGTCAGTTCTGTATAATCCCCCCTGGAAAAAATCCCACGTGCGCACGCACGAGCACCCACTGCTGCAAAGTGGCTAACAGCAGTGAAAAATCATTCCCAGGAACAATCCTGTGCCAGATCCTGATGTAATGAAAACATTTTAATATTGAGGAGATTATTGCTATGGCCTGAAAATTGTTTAGAATAATTAATTCTGCACTGGTCAATCCTTTAATATTGCATTTGTAATTGCAGTTTTAATAAATGTTTTACCACAGTCTCAGTAACAGTTATTTTTATAATAGATATTAAAAATAGCCCGTCTTTTCTTTATCATTTCTGGCTGACACCAGGACCATATATCATCCCATGCACATGTGGCAGTGCTCACTGTGTTCTAAAATACAAAACTAACAGAATTTTCACAGTTCAAGAAGTGTTAATGACTGATGGGATTGTCAGCAGAAGGTTCTGCACTAAAGATTATTTTTAAAAAGAGGAAGGAGAATTTTAATAAACACAGAGGGCAATGTGATCACTACACCACTTGCTGTGTGGACATACAGGTCTGTGGAAGATGCAGGACCTGCATGTTTTGACAGATCAGCACTGAACAGTTCGCCTCTCACCTGTAAGGAAGGAATCAATCTCCCATTCCATTGGGTTTGATTTCTACATCTACTCTGGATCTCTTTTACTCCTCACTGAGGTGCCCACCGCCCCACCACTTCCCACCTTCTCCAGAGAACTGACTGATGACAGCAGAAGGGATCGGCTCATGGATCCATCAAGCTGATCCAGCATTTTTTCTCTTGGAGGCAATAAGGAACATCATGTCACCAATGTGGTGAAATCTCGATATACTGCAAGTTCAACCGTACGTATAATTTTAATGCATTTCATAGAATCACAAAACCACAGACTGGGTTGGGTTGGAAGGAATTTAAAGCTCATCCAGTTCCACTCCCTGCCATGGGCAGGGACACCTTCCACTACACCAGGTTGCTCCGAGCACTGTCCAGCCTGGCCTGGCATCTATTTTATTATGTTTTTATTCCCTCAAAAGCATGACTTGAGCCTTAAAAACATGCTTCCACCAGCTAAGACACACCATGTCACCATGACTCACAGACAACAGTTTACTTTAAAAGGTTCAAGTCAACACAATCCTCTCCATGTAAATACAGGTGGGGAAAAGCCACAGAAGGAAGTTTCTGTTATTACAAATATCCTAAATGTGGAAAAGACAAAAACTCCTCCTACACCCACAACCCAATTACAGGAAAGGAGGATTTTCACGTACAAGAATTAAGCACCTCTGACTCGTGTCCAAATGAAGATTATCCTAACAGATTCAGATTTGGGCATTAGTCTTCTACTGGAATAAATAACAAACAGAAATATCATAAACTCTGAAATCTGGTTTGACACCCTTTAGCCACATGTTAACGGATAACACTGATCTTTTCATAAAAGTGACTTTTCAAGGCACAACAGTTTGCCTTGGTCCTGAACCCCTTCCTGTGAGCACAGGCAAATCTTATGATCAAAGCAATGGGATGAGGTTTTGGCACAAATTATAAAAACTAACAAAAAGGCATGAAACAATTATTTGAAGTATTCTGTACCTGCTCAGTCCTTTTGGCCTCTCATTCCTGTAAGGATTTTTCTGTATGAAACAGACCAACTCCAGGCCTCAAACAGCATGAAAATAGCCCTTCCTGTTACACAACTGCAGTTTTTTTAAGCAGAGAAAAATTATGTCTTCCAAGAACACTGGGAAAAAGGGTGTCTGCAATAACTAGTTATAAAAATATAATGGATTGAGTAAAGATGGCAGTCACCAGCAATGCTGGCTTTCTAGAACTGCAAAACTAGCATTTAATTCAGAAAAACATACTGACTACATGGAGCCTAAAGTCACAACCTTGTCCCTGGGGTCCCACCACCTGTCACCGATGAGAGCCCAGGAGCTGATGGCTGCAGCCCCTGCTCTACGTGCACCTCACAGGCCAGTCCTGTGCCCAAGGGCTCGATGAGAAACACAACGCTGGCATCAGACAGGAACTGACTTGCTACTGCTTAAGTAGGAACTTCAATTTCAATGGCTATTGACCATTTCAATTTCAATGGTTATTTCAAACCAATACTGCACATTTTGGGGCCAGTTCTGTGGTTCTCAGTGAGATTAATCCCCACTGGTGTCCAAGCCAGCAGAGCAAAACTGAAAATCCTTCTGTCGATGCAAGTAAAATTCTCATTTGACTTTGCCAGCAACTCTTTCTGAGCAAGGCAAGTGATGCCAGTTCCAGGGTAGGAATTAACCATGTAATGCAAAACAGTGAGCAGGGCCAGCAGTCAGAAAATTTAATTAGCTGGCTCGTTTTATGACACTTGCTGTAGCACGTTGTCTGTCTTCCAGTGGGGACAAAGACTGTTCCCTGTGAGGGTGGGAAGGCCCTGGCACAGGCTGCCCGGAGAAGCTGTGGCTGCCCCCGCCTTGGAAGTGTCCCAGGCCAGGTTGGATGGGGCTTGGAACAACCTGGGATAGTGGGAGGTGGGACTGGATGAGCTTTAAGATCCCTTCCCACCCAAACCAGGTCTGGGACTCTGTGATAAACCAACACTAGGGAAAGTATTTCATCAGTAACTGCAATGTCAGCAGCCTGACTTTTTAAGAGTCTCTTTAAAAACAGGGATTCAGAATACTGGGAAAGCTCTAATTCTACCTGGCAAACTGAAACAATCAGCCCCATTCACAATATCCCTCAAACTTGCATGCCCACACTAGTTACCACTGAGACTCCCCTTCCTGAGTCTGGATGAGCAGTCTGGGAGAGCTGTAACCCCTACTGTGACTAGGAGCCGCTGGTGGTTTATCCTTTTGAACATCTGTATGGAGTGCTAGGATCAATGCAGTGCTGTTTGTGATCAATGCCAAGCATCTACTCCCGCATCAAACCAAACCAAAATAAATCTGGATGTGTCTGTTCTTTTGGAATAACCACTGTATCTCTAGCAGCACTGTGTTCTCCTTCAGCCTACTGACTTCCCTAATTCTGTTGCATTTTCTATGACACCATTTAATTGTTATATAATTTATAGACGAGTTCGTATTTTAATTTAAAAAGGGTCTTCTTTACATTAAAAGGCATAAATAAAAGGAAAATATCATGGATTAGCAAAAGGTTTCAGCTATGAAATTCAGTTAGAGCTCTGAAAGGAATGTTTACTAACAAGGGGTTATTAACACCTAGTGATCTGATTGAACAAGCTTTTATTTCAGCAGATCTGAATTCACACCGCAATTTGACTACAACACACGCACACCTACACCTTTGTCTGTGCCTACACCCATAAAGATACACAGATTTATCTGTGTCCAAGGAAAATGTTGGAGGAAACAGCAACTCTTTACCCATTGCATGGATGATGGACTGATCTATCCCAGGGAACCTGGGACCCTCTCCGTGTACCAACCCGTTATAAGAACTGGGAAAATGGACATTACTGCCCAAACTGCATCAACACAAACCACTGCAGCTTTTTACTCACGGACTCACACACTTCATCACTATAAAACACAAACACACATGGCCACATGCCTGGATTCTCCTGACTTGCTTCTATGGCAGGTCCGGGAAAGAGTCTGGCCAAGGAGCTTGGCTCAAAATCAACCCAGTTTTGTCTTCTCCCCATGTTAAACAGTTGAATTTCACCTGTGCTTTGAACCTCCCTCTGCCATAAGAGGATGAAATAATGAAATTTGCTCTTTTCGTGTAAAAATATTGTGTTTCTCACAGGTTGAAGGGGTGAAAACGTGCCAAAAATGATGGGCACATTTCATAGGTTTGGATTGGAAGGGATCTGGAAGATCACCTAGTTCCAACCCCCTGCCATTGCGTGTTTACCACACACTCATCTCTTGTAACTAATTCAGCTGAGGAGGAGCTGAATTTTGCATGTTAATATTGTGTTTTTAACTATCGTAAGCACAATTTTATTACAGAACGTTAAGGGGCTGGAATGGACCCTAAAGTTCATCTGTCTCAATCCGCCCTGGATGGGCAGGGACAGCTCGCACTAGACCAGGCTGCTCAAGGATTTACCCAACCTGGCTTTTAACACTTCCAGGGATGGGAAAGCCACAACCTTCCTAACTGTCACAGCCTCTTCTGTAATGTAAGTCTGGTATTTGAATTAAATCCTCGAAATCCTGCCCAAGTTGTCCTGTGTTGGGAAGAGACAGAGTCACGGTTTCAAGAGCAAACTTTGGAAACCTGGATTTAAAGAAAGCAAAAGTGGGTGCTCAGTGCACCCTCCATTCCCACCTTTCACTCATCCCAGCTCATGCCAGAACCTGACTCACGTTTGGAAGCATCCCAGCAGCTCCACAGTGCTGTTCAGAGCTGACTTTACTGAAGTCTCCCTCAAACTAAAATGTTTTTAGTGCTGCAGAGTTATTGATCCACAGAGCTCCTGGAACAAATAACTGTCACATTCAGCACAGCTGGACAAAACCCAGCACATGGGAGGTGGAGCTTTGGTCCTGCCTCTGGCCCAAAGGACCCTTTATTTCGCTGAGGTAAGAGCCATAAAGAGGAAATTACAGACCCCATGATTATTTTTGCTGTGGCACTAATTCTGGAATCCTAGAATGGTTTGGGTTAGAAAAGACCTTAAAAAAAATCATCCAGTCCCACTCCCTGTCATGGGCAGGGACACCTTCCACTAGACCAGGTTGCTCCAAGCTCCATCCAACCTGGTCACGAAAACTTCCAGGGATGGGGCAGCCACAGCTTCTCTGGGAAACCAGAAGAAATCATATACCAGCTGTGTGTAATTAGGATTTTTAGGTATAAATTTTTTTAAAAAATTAAAATTAAACCAGTGACAATACATACAATGAAGGTTAACATCCTCTTTACGTAATCCAGCATTATTTTACAGAATCCATTGTGTAACAGTTTTTTCCTCTTCTATTATGAGAGACTATAAAAGCTTTTTAAATTACATTCCCCAGCCTCTCTCCTCTCATCCCACGATATCACAGCAGTGAGGGCAGGGCAGCACAGAAAAGTGGTGAGAACAATGTGTTGTCTGGAAACATCACACTTGTTCCAAAACTTTCAGAAAACATGTTTAGTTTAGAAGATAAGGCCCTGAAACAAGAAAATTGAAGGAAATGAAGGTGAAAAGAGGAATAGAATAAAAAAGAGCAGGAAGAGAGTTCATCATGCTGGTGATGGAAGAACAGCAATAGGAAAGGAGAGCTCAAAACAGCAACTACATTAATTTAGAAGTTCTTCTTTAAACTGTAGATGTCTGTAACATGAAGCCTCTGAAATTTACTTTTTCTTTGAAAAAATGAGGAATAACCTTCTCCAAAGCAGTGGATTCTGCAATCCCGTGGGACCACAGAAACCTCTAGGAACATTCTTTCCTCCTCTCTGTCTCTCTCCAGACGAACAAGGCACAGAAAATACCAGGAAGCCACTCCACTAAAGTTACAAAAAGATGTTCAGTGACCTCAAAAAGGAATGAGTCTTCTGAAAAAGTATAATTAAATCAAATTATTACTTATCTTACCAAAATTATTGCAAACCCTCCCAATAATTGCTCAAAATGGTCTTCTGTCTGAATAGACATCCCTAATCGATGTTCAAGGGAGAAAATCACCCAGTTTTGAAAGCCTTGTATGTATCTTAAATATATGTAGAATAAAAAAAATACAGATTTCTGTCTGAAGTGTTCAGTAATGGCAATACAATGATGCTTACAATACACTTATATATTCAGAGAGAAAATAATTCCACCTAAAATACTAAATACTAAAGTACTGGCTGCAGTCTGCACTTCCGAAAGGAATTCAGCTCAATTTCCATTTTGCTTATTACTATGCAACAATTTTCTGTCATTTAGAGCAATGGAATAGTGATTTTTTTAATCGAACTTATCACTGCTGGAGACACCAACCAGCAAAGTGCCCTCTCCCAGCTCAGCCCAAAGGGTTTCGTTTTGGAGCATCCCAGTGTCAATCTCCTGAGCAGATGTGCCCTGGAATACTCTGGCAAGCCTTAGGAAGAAAGTTGCTCCTATTAATCATCTCAGAAAGAACAAAACATCCTCACTTTCCCTCTAGATAAGGCTTTTTTCCCAACGTGGGCTGACAACAAGTCTTTGTCCATGTAGGCGAAAGCTTTGAGGAGAAAGAAGTTATTTAATTAACAGACATGGCAGGAGGAGGAGATGGGACTTTTATCTTCCCATCCAAACTTCTCAAGTGGTTTTGACTCCTGGGAGCTGTTGCACAGTGTACACTTCTCCACGTCATTTCCCATTGATAATTCTTCTTTTCAGCATCTTCTGAAGCCTTTTGCAATTGCCGTTTTTAGCAGAAATCCCTCATCTGTGACTCAAGGTAGAACCCTGGGCGTGAGACGAGGAAGATGAAAGTGGAGAAAGTAAGGCAGCACCACTTGCTCCAGCTTTCTAAGTCATCTTGTTATGAAAACAAGCAATAAATTTCTGTTGCAGTCAGTTTTCAAGTTTCAGACTTTGTCTGCATTAAAAAGAAATTAATAGAGTGACTGCAGAGCCAGGACTACAGGATGAAACCACATCATCAAAATTTTAAGCCTTCGTAAGATCTGCTCAAATACCCCCAAAATCCTCCCAAATGACAGAAATAGGGTAGAGCTGGAGGAGAAAGAATTCCTCAACCTCTCATAACCCCTTTTCCCGACAGTTTTATTTCATTAAATGTTAAATTTAAAACAGATGAGAGGAGAACGCTACAAAACACGAGTGCTGAATTGCATCATTCCCGTTCAATCTCCTACTATCCTGGAGTTCCTTCTCTATTCAGTGACTCAGATATTGCACTGGCACTAAAAAAGAGGAAAACTATCCAAAAAGAACCTGGATATACTGTAAAGGACATTTAGTCTATAGAGAGCAGCAAAGAGCTCTGTCACTTTAATCAAATTACAGGTAACCCTGGTAATTCACTGGTTAGAAAGAACCTGTTACACCAATTTCTAACAACGCTCAAGATTTCAAGCTGAACTTTAATGACCGAAATCAGAAACTAATTAAACATCTACTGAAGCAAACACATTTTCCTCTCTCTTGCATGAAGCTGACAGAGCTCAGGGAAAGCTGCCCAGTGCCCCCAAACAAGGGGCTTGTGTCTCATGGGGCTTTTTAAAATGGTCTATGCTGAACGTGTCAGGCTGTTGAATCCTTTCCGGACACTGAAAAAGCTTAATTTAGCTCAAGGCACTAGAAAAAGAGAAAAGATATTTAACTGATGATTCTTCCCACAGAAGAAGAGAGCAAGTGCAATACAAGCACTTCTGAAATGCAGTTTATCTCCCGAGTGTTTTACTCTCTTGCACAGCTCTTCCAGAGCAGCTTTAAGGCCCCTTCCCACCCAAATCATTCTGCAACTCTATCATTCTCTCCAGTTTTCTTTACGCTGGAGAGTGTACACAGGAAGGTATCCCTGCCCATGGCAGGGGGTGGAACTGGATTGTTTTTAAGGTCCCATCCAATCCAAACCATTCTGTGACTCTGTGATTAACTCTGCCCTTTGGAACTCCTTCTATTAACGTGTTCCACATACACACCAGGCCAATGGGTCTGCAGCTTCCCAGAGCTCCCTCCAAGCCCTTTTTAGCACTTGATGCCACAACAACCACCTTTCAGCTGCCTGGTGTTAAGGGAGTTATAAATGAGCAGTTCTCCAGCAAAGAAGTCATTCAGCATCCTTGACCAGCTCCTGCTCCTCATGCCTCGGCCCAGTTTGCTTTCACGAGCTGCTCTGGCTTCGCTGCCATCCCAGACAGACTGAGCTCTGCCATCTTGTCTTTGCAGTGCCTGTACCCACACAGTGGGTACCCACTGCCTCTGATTCTGGACTGATTCTCTGCAATTAGAGCAGTAAAAAATTAAAACCTGCACTAGGGGCTGGGAAAGGAACTGAAAAAGAACAACAGAAAGGAATTATTCACTCTAGACAGCACTGCAAGACCAGTGCTGAAGTATTTTACAAGCAGCCAAGAATGATCAAAGGTAGGTATCAAATTATACCGCCTAATTAAACTGGAACAGGAGTGGCAGGGCAAAGGCCAGCAGCAAGCATAAGCTGCACATAAACAAAATCTCATTCATTCTCCCACCATGTCCTTAAGATCAAACCAAGATATTGTAACCATAAAAGAGAGAAGACTAAACTGTAAAATATCCGACTGTTCACAAGTAATCCCAAGTTAGAGCATGTGAGAGACTGGATCCTGTTCACTATATAAACTACTGTTTATGACCAGGACTACACAGCTACAAGCCAATATAAATTCACTGCTTGATAACAGCATTTAAAATAAAGGCAAGAGATTAAGAATAGATAAGGTAATTTTATTTCTGTGCAAGTCATTCAAATTTTGTGATGCTAAAACTAATTTAGTTGGGTTAGTTGATACCAGCAGAGCTGTAATTACACTGACACATATGCAAAACTGTTCCATTCATATGAAACTGGATTTAGGATCCCTATTGCTTTGCTGGTAGCAGCTTCACAGAATATTCTATCCATAAAATGAAGCTGCTGATCTGGCAAGGCACAATCCTGAATTAGCTAAACTTTTTTGTTAACACTTGAAAAACTGCATTATGCTGCACTTACAAGGCGGGTTTTACCTAAGAAAATTGCTAATTCAGCCACCTGTAGTTTTCAGTAATTTACTTGCTTTTCAAATTCTTCATTTCCTTGCAAAATTAAAAAAGCTGTTAGAACTTTCTGTTTTGAGGAGTGATGACTGCTCATCATCCTTTCCTTCCACAGAGGAGCAGGGACAAGCACACACGGCATGCCCCAAGGATTTAACTGAAATATCTAATAACCATGTGATTATTTGTGTGAACACAGACAGTTGAAGCAGACTGTCACTGACGCGGGAGTGCCGCGCTCCTCAGCAGGAGGGGATTTAAGACCCAAAATCTCTCCGAAGCTTTGGTGCACACGAATCCTGTGATAGCACCAATATCCCAGGACCAGGTCTAGTCCTTTAAGTGTAAATAATGGGAAGGCAGCACTCTCAGGGCAGCCCCTTTCCAAGCTGAAAGAGGAACAGCCACGACACGCAACAGGGCCAGGACCATTTATCGACAGAAACGCACCCATCTGGTGACTTCCCTTCCAAAAACCACTTTCTCACTTACACCTACTCGCTTCCATGGCTGAGAGGATAACAAGAAAAGCATAACAGGGATAAAACCGGTATTCTCCTAAGCCTGCCTTCATCTCTGCAGAGAAAACACTTGTAGAAATTTCAAGTTTAAACCTTCCATAACTTGCAAACATCCCCAACCAAAGGGGCCCTGATGGCTCCATGACACACCATCCGCAGGTCTCATCACGTGTGGTGGCTACGTGGGCTTACAAAATACAGCCACAGGTGACTCTGTGTGCCTGAAAAGAATCAAGCTCCATTATGTACACACTTTTGAAAGCAGGGAAGACGAAATAAAGAAATTAAAAATCAGCCTGTAATCCAAGAGTGACACTCAGTCCAGTTCCAACAGTGAAGAGCTGCCGGAGACCCTGGGCACGGTGGCTGCTCCTCCCTCCCCTGCAGAGTGATTTTTCTCCCCACCACAGAAACTCTGCAGCAGGACATTGCAACAGAACGATCAGACATAAAGGTGCCTGCCTGTGAGCTCCAGAGTGGCACTGATTTCACAACTGGCCGCAGAGCATTGTCCCACCCCAGCTCACATCTGCCTCGCTTCCTCCTTGCACCCTCAAGTCTCCTTCCTCACTTTATTATTATTTATTTCTCTTGTGTATAAAAAAAAAAAAAAAAAAAAAAAAAAGCTTTTAGAAATGTTCTGATCTTTCAGAATATCTTCATTTCCCATTGCCATGCCTCTTGCCTGTATGAACAGGCTGATTTGGGACACTAGTCCAAAACATCTTTTCTAACTGGGGGGGATAGAGGAAGAGGATTAAGAAATTATAACAGGGTATTTAAAAAATCCTGAAGAATAATTCACTATCGAGACTTAAAGCAGCACCTGGTGAGGCACCAGGCTCAGTGCAATCTGCAGTGCTGTCACACACAGAGCTACAAACAAGCCACAGGAGCCCTTCGAAAATCAGGATTCAGACCCTGACAGACAATCCAGGCCTGTGGGTTCTGTCAGATACGTGACACTCAGTCAAGACATGGCATATGTCAGGACCCTAAATATTAGATTTAATGAATACTGAGATACTGAACCAAATAAATGTTGAAAGTGAGGATTATTTTTTTCCCTTTGGTGAAAACACCATTTCAAACCAGTTTAGGTTAATTTGTTTTCTCATTTCATTTAACTGTAGGATGTTCCTTCTCTGTTGACACAAAAAATGCCCCTCTCCACCTGCAGCATAAAAACCTCAGGCCATCAGCTGCAGCTCAACAAATCGGGTGCTTAGAGGGGGATTGTTTTGCCTATTAAAAAAGCTGCTGCTGCTAGAATAAGAAAGCAGGTTGTTCAGAAATGTATACCCACAATATGTACTTGGAAATGAATGAAGCGTCATATTTTGGTAACAAACAATATGCTATTTCTTAACGAAGTGCATGGAAGAGGGATGGATTATACTATTGCATATTTTAAGGTGCAAGAACCATTGGTGAAGGTTTCTGGCAACAGAAGGTACGGAAGTATACTGGAATGTAGCTTGGAGGCGGGGCCAAAGACATCTCTGATAGAACTCCAAATAAGCTTAAAACAGCAATATATCATAGAATCACAGTATTGTTTTGGTTTGAAGGGACTTTAAAGATCATCCAGTGCTCTCCTCCTGCCATGGGCAGGGACATGCTCCACTGTCCCAGCTTACTTCAAGCCCCATCCAACCTCGCCTTGGACACTTCCAGGTACCCAGGGGCTGCCACAGCTTCTCTGGGCAGCCTGTGCCAGGGCCTTACCTCCCTCACAGGGAAGAAAATTTCTTCCTAATATCCAATCTAAACCCACTCTCTGTCAGTTTAAAGCCATTCCCCCTTACCCTGCCACCACAAGCCCTCGTAAAAACTCCCTCTCCAACTTTCCTGTAGCTCCTTTATCTAGGAATGGAATTACAGAGCACCAACAACTACTCCAGGAAAATCACCACAGAGCAAGGAAAGAGAAGTGCCAAAGCAATGGTCCAGAGCCAAAGATCCAGCTCAATCCTCAACCTCCCGTCTGGTTTGGGCATCGGTCAGGGGATGAATCTGTGATGAAAACTTGGCACATGGCTGTGCAATAACCCCACCCAGGACCCTGTTCACATTATGCTGGAATGTCTCGTGCGTGGCATCACCCCAAACTTGGTTGATCAGACCACAAGTTTAACTGAACCTGATCAAGGCTTCCTGCATGGTTAGAGCCAGCCAGGTACCAACTGCATCAGAAATTAACTTCTGCAAAAGTAATGTTCAATCTTTGGAAGTGACGCAACCCACCATCTTGGTGTGGTCATGCAGGACACAGGAAGAAGTTTCCAAAACAGGTCATCCTGCTGTGACAGAAGTAGGAGAGGGCCAGAGAACATGCCCAGCTGGAGATGAGGGCTTTTCCCTAGAAAACAAGCAGCCCAAGAGGATGTAAGGGCTTATTTCACATGACTGTATCCTGTGAATGCACTTCTGCTCTCAAGTGCACAGGACACCTCTGAAGGCACATTCCAGGAGTAGGAGGAAAGACGTAGCCAAGGGAAGAGCGATGGCCTGATTTAACTCCGCAGGAGGCTTCCCACACCACCTCCTCTTGCTATAGAAACCTCTTAGCTATGTCTAAAAATTAAAAATTCTCACACACCAGAAGTGTAATCGTGACAGATGCTCCATTTTGTGCAGCCTCAGTGTGAAACAAGGACAATTTCTCTCTTCGAGCCTCTGAAAAGCCATGGAGTTTCAAGGCAATTTTTTTGCCTTTTAAACATTATGTACACTAGAGAAACTTTTGGGGTTCTCCCTCTGTTTAAGCATCTACACAATTATCTGAAGTGCAGAGCTATTATCACTTCTTCCCAGCTCGAGTGCTGTGATGACATGTTTACCACATCCTCTGCAAGGCTGAGCAGTCCAACAGCCTTGATGCAAATAAAAAATATATGTGGGAAGAGCAAATTCTAAAGGTTCTGCAACAACATCACACCAGCACCAAGGAGAAAACGTGGGATTTTCTGCATATCTCTATTGCAATTTCTATTCTGTCAATATGAAAAGACAGTTGGGTGTCAAAGTAAGATGGATAGGGTTTGTCTTGAAAGCAGCACTGGGGAAAAATCATGCTAGAACTGGTAAGTGTCTTTCAAAAGCCAATAGATATGATATGCCATTTTTTTCCTTCCCGTTATTTAAGAACATAAAAGTTACATCCAAACTATCCTGAAATTAATGCAGAAACATCATGAGTTTGACAGGTCTCCAACGAACAAAAACCCCTAAACACAGGATTTGGTTTAATTCCAAAAGTTACAAACAGACACACCATTTATCTGCATAAATTTCAGGGACAGTTCTGGAGCTCCAAAAAATTTAAATCAGAAATTTTCCCATTTCACATGAAGAGTTACATTGGTTTAACAGAGATAAAAGTCCATCTGTGGGTACGCAGGGACACATTCATCCACCCGTTTAATCTCTGCAAGCCCAGTTGGTTTCCATTTGAGTATGTGCCTGTCAAAACAAATCACAAGTCCCAAAATAATGGATGAAGAATTCCAAAAATGGATAGTAAGAACTGACACACCAGGAAAAAGATATTCAGCATATGTTATTGTAACTGAACAAGGATCCTCCTTCTCCAGCAGGTTTCACTGCTGGAGACAGAATCCCAGAATCACTGAGGTTGGAAAAGACCTCCAAGACCATTGAGTCCAACCTGTGCCAGATCCCCATCTTGTCACCAGCCCAGAGCACTGAGTGTCACATCCAGTCATTCCCTGGACACCTCCAGGGATGGGGACTCCACCACCACGCTGAGCAGCCCCTTTCAGTGCCTGACCACCCTTTCCATGAAGAAATTCTTCCTGAGACGTCAGGGTTTGCCACATTAAGAGCATAAAAAAGGACTAAAAATTCAGATGCCCAAACCACAATGAAACATTGTGTGTGTTTTAGGTAATTTTTTAAAAAGGGATGACTCAGTAATTCTGACAATTCTGAAACACGAGTTTCCTACTCATGAAACCTCTAGGCAGATAGGGGTTGCAAGGCACCAAGGAAAATTCAATGGAAAATTAACTATGCCCAGAAGGAATATATTATACACCTGGAACCCCCCCCAAATCTAATGGCACTTTCCAGTAACTGGGTCCTTGGCATTGCTATGCATTCTGAGATACAGAGTGGGCCTCCCACCCAACTTCCACTCCTACACAGGAACAGGAATTTCAGATCAGTGTCATGATGACAGCATGACAGAGAATTCAATGAAAAGAAATGTAAGCCTACTGCAAACACTATGGTATAAAAATACTTAAAAAGGAGCAAAGTCTCTCCTGACACCAACCATTTTAAGCACAATATCCTTCAAAAATTAGCTACAACATGAGCATCAGGCACTTCAACAGCTTTTCCTCAAATTATTCCACCTTGGTAATGATTGTTTATTTACTTGTATTTCTAGAAGCTCACTCTTTAAGTGAAAAGCAAATACTTCTTTCCCTCAGCACAAAGGGGTTTTATAATCCACTCAAATCTAATTTGTGGTCATTTCGGAACACAGAAGGAAAACATCTCAATCCCATTGTTCTAATGTTTTGGAAACAAATGACTCGGTATCTGTAGCATTTTCAACTCACTCCTCAGCAGTTCTACTTCAGCAACGATGAGAAATCCAATTTTTTAATTGCACATTCATTTTATGTTTTGTACGAGAAATTCTGCACATCTGAGCAAGGAGGTGACAAACTCAGATTATGTAAAACTATTGCAACAACAACTAAAAGGCAAATAACCACCAGCAGCATCACCCTACCTGACACTAACTCCCTCCTAGTAATGGCTTCCTTACCAACTAGGAGCCCCAGAATCCCTCATCGTACGTTGATTTTCTGCAGTTAGAGGAGGCCGAGGAATACCAAACACAATCCCAAAGTCTGTGCACGACAAATTGTCCAAATACTCACAGGGCTTTGTTTGCTCTCCCCGTCCCCTGCGCATGCAGCCCAGCAGCGCAGTCAGCAGGCTGGGAATTCAGGGGTACCGCTGCCTGGAGAGCACTCTGGCACAGATCCTCCTCCGGTCCCTCCCTCTCCCTAGCGCTGGCTCCATCCTGCTGCTCCCCACGTCAGGGTGATGTTACAGGTGACACCTCCCGCTGCTGATGTCAAGCTCCATTCCCAAAATCACAAGCACTGTCTCCCTGCGGCGCCCGCTGCCCCTACAAGCATCACCTGCGTATCTTCTGAGTGCCAGGGAACGGGCTCCAGGAGGATTCCAGAGAAGCTTATGGACACACAGCCTTCCCTCTTCGTCAAGTCTCCCACTGTTATAGAGCTGCTTTAATTCCTACCAGAATGCTGCAGCAAATGTAGCCTCTACGCCTCCCTTGGGGGGAAAAGGAAGGAGTTTTACAGTTTCTTTCTGTGGCGCAGCTTATTTTGCTCTTTTCCTAGAGCAAACTGCTGAAAGAACAGGGAAATAATGGATCAGGAGACCAGAGTGACTGACTCATGGATGCTCTCCCGAACATTTCGGAGTAAGCTGAGGGGCTGGTGATGCAGCCCAGGACCAGAGCTGATGAATGGTGCAGTGCTGCTGTTGTCATGGCAACTAAGGGGAAAAGAAAAAAAAAAAGGCAGCACCATATAAGGAGTTGTGACATGGATTCTGGGAACAATTTATATTAAATGGCTGTAAGCTTTAAAGCTGCAGCACCCCCTTGGTCGGGGACAGGTTTCATTGTTCACATTGAAGCAGTCGGCACAAATTTTTGACAGGATCACACCCAGCCCAGACACATCTGCATCCAGAGAGTTGTACGAAAACACAACAAAACAACATGATTCTGCAGTATGTTCAAATAACTGGAATTGAAATAATTGAAATGATTAATTAAAGGAAATGGCTGGACGCTAATACAGACCCAAACTAACGTCTGTGAAAACAGAGTACCACCGGGCCCCCCAGGTATGCACAGCCCCGCACAGGTGAGGAGGAGCTCAGTCCTTACAGAGCAAGGCTGAGATGAGCCAAACTGCAGCACCATCAGGTGGCTGAGTGCCTGAGCAGCACTGCCACCAACACAGATCCTGCCAGGCCTCCCAGAAACAGGAGAACATTTCCAAATTGACCCATAACCCAGGTGCTGCTGGGCAAGGGAGGCTGGCAGAGCCCCCAGAGCATCTTCAGGTATGGCAGAGCAGGGAAAGCCAACTCAAGCACACCTGCCATCACAAGCTGTGAACAAGGCGAAGGTTTGTATTCCGTGTGCAGCACTGGGGAAAAACACATTATTTACCAGAACCATCACAGCTGCTTTTCACTTAATGCATGTGCTCAAACAGACAATACACAGCGAGGGAGAGAATGGCCACTGTCGCACCCAGCACAACCACAACACTGCAGTGCTGGAGCCTGGGCTCAGCAACTGAAACGTTGAAATCTGATGATTTATGTTATTTTTAAACACAGAATCCCAGAGTGGCCTGGGCTGGAAGGGACATTAAAGATCATCCAGTTGCCACTGCCCTGAGGGACACTTTCCACTATCTCAGGCTGCTCCAAGCCCCATCCTGCCTGGCCTTGGACACTTCCAGGCATCCAGGGGCAGCCCCAGCTTCTCTCGTAACCTGTGCCAGGGCCTCACCACGCTCACATCACAGAATCACTGTTAAGGTTGGAAAAGACCTTGAACATAATCAAATCCAACACCATCACATTCCACACCAAACCGTGTTGTCAAGTGCCAGAGCCATACATTTTTTGAGGACTTCCAGGAGCCGTGACTTCACCACTTCCCACACGTGCCAGCACTGATGGCTTCCCCCCAGCACTGCCACCCCTGAAGCTGTGCCTCATCATCTCTCATGCTCCCACCCAGCTGAGCTGGTGCAACAATTTGGAGAGAACAAGTGGTCCTGGGGGCTACAATCATTAATCTGGGCTTGTCACCACTCAACAAGTAACAATTAAAGTTTTCAAGCGGAGAGATCTCAGCTTTTTTCAGACCCACAATTACAGTTAGCATCAAAGAATATTGAACCATTTGCTGAAGATATAGAGAAGAGAGATGTGATAATCCTTGTGGCTACTCCCAAGAGATGCAAGGGTATCCCATGAGGGATGGGGAGAAGACAAGACCCCAGCACTACAAATGACACAGGTGATGGTGGCCCAGGGAATGTTGTGTGTGAGATCCCCAGCCCAGATGGACCTGGAGGGCTGTTGAGAGCCACAGTGGTGGGTCCTTACTGGTGTCACTGGGAAGAGCAAGCCTCCATCCTGCTCAGCCCTGCTCTCAATAACTCTGAAGGATCTCATGAAAAAATACACATTTTCGTTAGGAAAGAGGCTGCTATTAATTGCCTGAACCCACCTAGGAATATTCCTACTCATTTCTGTGAATTTTATTCTTAGGGAAAGTTCCCAAATTCCCCAAGCACAAGGGAGGAACGCCCTCAAAGAGGGGATCTGCAATGAAACCAGTTCCCCAAGCCCATGTCTTCGAAGACACTGAAGCAGCTAATTCACACTGGATACAGGAGGAATCAGGCCTCTGCGAATTCAAACCGAAACATCTAGGCCAGGTTTTTGTTAGAAAAACATGATTTCTTCCCTAAATTTCTTGCTAATATTCTCCCCTCCTCACTCTTTGCACAGGCACTCACACACGTGCTCTTTCTAAGAGAATCCTAATGCTTGCAATCTGTCATTCAATAGAAAAAATAGCAATAGCCAAGTACAGTGATGAATAAAATTATCCCTACGCATATAAATGTACAATATGTAAATGAACACTCCTTCCTGAAGAGGAGGAGGAGTGGGATGCGGCACCGGGCTTTGTGCAAACCCTCTGCACATGGTGGGTTCCACAGGAGTCGAATAAAACATCATGAGCTGAGTCTTTCAGCCCAGTACCTCCTTTATTAATCTAATGCACGTATTTTTGGCGCTGATTCCCAAAAGCACTTACATACATTCATCCCTAAGCACCCTCCTGGAAAGCACTGCTGTCCTCAAGGCAGGTATATAGAGCACCTGCATTATTTTCATCACAGTTATGGCTTTGAGTCAGCTATAACACACTCTTGACATACAGTAGAATGTTTAAGCCCATTGTTTCAACAGCAGTTGCTCTTTGTGTAGCAAGCACGGTAACTTTTAAGTGGTAATTTTATTGCAGACACAAACCAAAATGGTGTCTTCACTTACCTATCCTGGGCTGGGAGGGTGGGGGGTTTTCTTTCTTTTTATTACACATTTTTCACATTATTTTTGTAAATAAAGCCACTGTGATAAAAAAAAAAAATTAAACACCACAAACTGAAGTTGAACGAGCTGATTTAAGTATGTTTTCAGCCAGTGCTAAACAAGAGGTGACACGGGCAGGAGGGGGAGAGCTGATTACTTATGCTGACTGTTACTTCACCCCTTAGAGCCACAATGATCTTAGTTTTTCTTAATCACCAGACTATGCAGCAGAGTGGAAATTGCACCCACATGGAATATTTATCACCCTCTGAAACCAGCCAAGCCTTCATACCCAGCAAACCCAGACACCAACATGTGAGTGAATGACCTTAGTTCCTCTGGGTAGAAAACACACACTCCATGGAATGTGTTCCTGTGACTTTTTACCTAAAATGGACATTTTAGCTTTTCTGTGAACGAAAAGCTGACTTGGTTACATATCAGACAGATTAAGAACTTTAAAAGATTATGTTATCATAGAATTATGAAATGGTTTGGGTTGAAAAGGACCCTAAAGCCCATCCAGTGCCACCCCCTGCCATGGGCAGGCACTCCTTCCACTAGCCCACGTTGCTCCGAGCCCTGTTCAACCTGGCCTTGGACACTTCCAGGGATGGGGCAGCCTCAGATTCTCTGGGCAACCTGTGCCAGGGCCTCACCACCCTCACAGGGAGGAATTTCTTCTGCATATGCAACCTAAATTTCCCCCCTTGCAGTCTGAACCCATTCCTCCTTGTCCTGTCACTCCAGGTCCCGACGAAGAGTCCCTCTCTGGCTTCCTTGTAGGCTCCTTCAGATACTGGAAGACTGCTCTGAGTACCTACTAAATGGTCCTAGGACATAAATTTTTAGTTTAAAAAAACCAAAACATAGTCCCAGAAGTGATGCTCTTGCAAAGGGGTGCTTACAGCTCCTCTGTGACCTGACAGAACCCATCAGATGGCCAGTTTGAATATGGACAATTTTTTAAGCCACTTAAAATTTTGACCACCTGTGATCCACACTTAAGAACAGACAAACCCTGGGCAGAGCTCTGTCTCGTTTCCAGTGCTGGCACAGGTGGCTGCGGGCCCCGTGCGAGGGCCAGCGGGCCCAGCTCAGGCCCTGCTTGGGCCAGGCCGGGCCACGGCCATCCTGGAGCCGACGGGCCCTGTGCCACCCGCGGAACCCCCCACAGCCCTGCTGTGGGCAGCCGGGGCAGCTCGGCTCCCCCTCTCCAGCGCGGCCAAGATTCAGCTGAAGCTGCCCTGCTGCCTGGCAAAGATCATGTGAGCAACAGCGATAAGTGACATTCCAGCTGCAAGGCCTAGGTGAGATTAACCCTTTTAGTGCTGTGAAGAGCTGAAAACCTGAGGGAGGAGAAAGAGGAGATGCTTAAAGCTGAAATTCTGTTGGAAAGCTATGATGTATCAGAGCACCCGTTGTAATTTCATGAAGGCATGGGGGGTGGAGCATTCAACTTGTGCTTGAGAGCAAAAGCACCTGCGCTGAGATAGGCAGATGCTGAAGCAGCTGTAATTTCATGAGAAATTTGAACAGGGAGAGATGGAAGCGATGAGGACTTTTGCTCCAAATGGAAAAGGAGAAGACCTCAGTTCCTAGAGATGCTCCCAGAGATAGTCCTAGAGATGAAGATGAGGAGGACCCTTTGCTCCCAGGGAAGGAGGAGAGCCTCTACTCTTAGAGATTAAATGCTCCCAGAGATGGGTGAAGAGAACTTTTGTTTCTGAACGGCTCAACCTTAAAATTGTACCCCAGTAGCTCAAGATTGGACCCTCGAAAGCAGTTGTGGGAAAAGCTGCAGGTCGTGGGAGGGGACTCTCACATGATGCGAGCAGAGAACCAACCCGGGCGGCTGTCTCGTTGTGGTAATTTCTCCATAGCATGGGCAAGAGAGACTCCTCTTCCTAAATGGACTGAACAAGGTTATTACGGAAGTGGTAAACAGACTGAACATCTCAAGGGTTGAATTTTACATTGTCAGTGGGAGAAGGGAGAAAGGTGGGGGGAGGAGAAGTGTTCTGAAGGTGTGGTATGATTTTTTTTTTTTCCTCTTTTATTTTTCCTTATTTTAGGTCTATTAATAAACTTCTTTATATTCTTTCAAGTTTGGTGCCTGCTTTGCTTTTCTCCTAATTCTTATCTCACAGAAGGTAAGCAGTAATGAGTATTTTGGACCAAACCACTACGAAAGTATGAAAGATAAAGATTTTTATGTAGCAAAGGGTCCCATCGTTTGGACAACTCTCTAAGGACGCACAGGATGGGATTGCTGGGGTGTCTGTGCAGGGCCAGGGGCTGGACTAGATGATACCTGCAGGTCTCTTCAAGCTCAGGATATTCCATGCTTTAATGATTCTTTCTGCCACGGAGGAACATTTTTCTTTTCCAAATCTCTCAGATTAGTAGTAAGTAAAAGACAGACAACAAGGAATAGTTGAGGAAATGTGATAAATACTGTGAACTACAAAAAGCAGAAGCACTGCTCTTCCAGCTCCTTTCCATGTCACCTTAATGAAAGCAAACAAATTCCTACCATGACTGCAGGAGGATGTAAAATAAACACCTTCATTTTACAATATCAACAGTAAATTAAACTTATAATTTAAAAAATCTTCTCCACTAATGCATGGAAACACATCCTGAATTCTAAGTGCATTGGGAGCTTCACTGGAGTCATCGAGACAAGGACGTGCAAAGCATAAGCAGGGGTTTGCCGGGTATATGGGACTGGGTCCAGCTAGAACAGATTTTTAAAGCATATGGAAAAGGCAAAGTATGCAAGTACAAGACAGATGTAGTCACCTCCCCAGTCCATTTCCAAGTTTTGTGTGTGACCCCAAAACGAACCTCTGAACAAAACTGGAAGCCTAACACTTCTCTTCTCTTGCTTCTGTGCAGTAACAATTACCAGCATTTTATTGACATCCTCGTTTGTACCCAACCTGTTCAGGTCTAGATTTCATGGCATATGACTTCCAAACCACCCTGACAGAGGAATATGCATCTTCACCAGGTACACCTGCAATGTGGCTCTGAGCACAGGCTCCAGAGAGCTCCCAGACCTTGAGGTTTGTGGGAGTCTCCATCCCTCTCTTTGAATTACCACCTGCAACAGCCACTTCTAGAATTCCAGGTCTTTTGAGGAACCAGCAGTCTGATCCAAGGACCAGTCCTGCCCAATCATGGAATCGTGACTCTGTCACAACTCAGAATCTCTCCCACTTATCCTTTCCAAGTTCTCCTTTCACCAGAGGGCAGAGGAAACAAAAGGCACCAAGTGCATCAAAGCTCCCTTTTGTACACATAGATCAGACTATATCTGGTAAAAACTCCTTTTGGAGGTTTCCCTCAGCACAAGCACAGGACCCTGGCTGATCATTCTTAAAGCTGGGCACAGAGTGTGGTCAGATTTTAGGCAAGAATCAAGTTTCTCAAAAACTGTTACCGGTAGAAATACCTTCTTTCAGGCTTTTATACGGATGTTGGACTCCAAGCGCTTTTGAAAATCACACTACTGCACCATCTCTAGGTATTCAAACCACAATCCTAACAGGTTAAATAAACAAAGCAGTATCTGAACATATGCATGAACAAAAAAAAGAAAAAATCACGTTGCTGTAGAAGTTCATAATTTCTCTGATGTTCTCTTGACATTCAAAATTTAAGCATCAACTTCTTTAAAATTACTGTAATGCTTCCACTGTGCATAAACCACAACACAAAGTGGACCTAAAACACACTCTGATAGAAATTTCTCAAGAACTAGAGAGTATTTGTAAATCAGAGAGACCTTTTTCAGCATAGAAAGACTTCTCTGTCAACACAAAAATCCAATCCATCCCCAGGTTTGACTGAAGCAGATGCTGTAATAAACAAGGGAATGACTTGGATACAGAAACTGTTCAAAGCTTTTTCTTTCAGATTTTTGCACCGACGGACCTTAAAAGCCCCAGTGAACTTTATTAAAGTCCTTACCAGTTAACTTCTTCACAGGTTGGAGCCGAACACTGATAGACTGATGTGTGAGTAAGGGGGAGGATGGAAGGGAGCGCGACATGCCCTCCATAATCCGAATGTGCTGCATACCTTCGGTCACTGGGAGTGGTGGAATAGCGTAGTCAGGTTCAAAAGCACAGTCGTTCTCTGTGGAGGTGCCTGATGGGGACAGAAAAATAAAAATGAATTGGTTAGAATGCAAGGGAAAGAATCCTGCTTCCATCATTCCAAAAGGGCTGGTTGGAGGGAGCTCTGCACAGAGCCAACTTGCCAACTGCTTGTTGCCTTTGCACAGTCGTGACACATCCCTTGAAGAAATTCGAAAGAGCATCTCAGTACCCTCTCTATATGATGAACAGCAGAACCATTAAGAATTTCTTTCAATGTTCTTAATTTGTCTTTCAGAGACTTAGAGTCACCAGTTTTCAATATAATGACCATAGTTTTTAGATTGTTGGTTTCTAATAAAAAACCTCCCAGCTGAATTAAATTTCAATAGGAGGACCTTTAGCCTAAAAAAAACCCCAAACCCCAAATAAAATGTAAGCACAAACACCTCTAAAAACAGCCACCAGCTCCAACTCTCCCGAGAGACACACAAAGCCCACGTGGGGGTCGCATCACTACAGATCCACAATGGAATACATGGAATAGCATGAGAACAAGTGAAGATAGAACAATAAAAGGACACGTTGCTAATTGTGATCAGTATTAATGAACAGTGAAGGGAAGGTGCTCCAGGATCAGCAAGACTCAGGAGCCATAAGGATCCTCCTATTAGCTGCAGATATGGAAACCCTGGAGTCAAGGACACTTGGATCTCCACTCTTGTCAGTAAGATGAACAACCTAACCCAGACAACTAATAATTCATCTTCAAAACCAACCCAAAGTGTTAACATTCATATTTCACTCATTTTCATTAACATTTCAATAATGTGAGAAAGCCAGACTTGTGTCACACTATAACAAGACAGATTTTAGCTCTTATTGCCTGCTGATGTTTTCCCTCCATAAAGACATTCCTTACTGGATTTCCACTGGATAGCTGTGCTGTTCTTAATGGCTTGTGAAAGTACGCTTAAAAGAGAAAATGTCTGCTGGACAGAAAGGGAGATGGACAAGAGTGGGAATAAGACAGAAGGGTAAAAGCCCCAAATGCATGGTACACCAGAGGAGACAATGGATGAGCTGTATTCCCAATATCCAAATTACAATGTGAACAACCCAACATATTGTTTATGACCAGCGGAAAAACCCATGTTGAAATAACTGTCAAAAATCTTGGACCAGTTCCTGAAGGATTCTAGGAGGCTGCAGCACCCATGGCTAAAATCCATCCATTCCTGGTGCCAGAATTCAGGAATGTCTCTCAGCAGTTTTGTATCGCTCTTTACAGGAAAACCAAATAAGCACTGACACCCTTCACACCTACACTGGTTTTGACATTTCCAAACATAACTCACTCTCTGCTTGCTCATCCCTCACCAGTTACCAGGAGCTCTCTGCAGGCTCTGCCAGCCTGGCCAGGCTCACCAGGAGTGTCAGGGAAGACAGACCACCATCGCTGCCAAAACTAGCATCCAAAAAAGCCAACCCATGATGGGTTTTTAAAATACATTTGGTGCCAGGCATGAAAAAATTTTCCTAAACCAACCTAACCAAAACCTCCAACCTAAACCTCCTCCGGCACAACTTGAAGCTGTTTCCTCTTGTCCTGCCAATGAAGCTTTTCAGACACTGTGACACTTAATCACACACGGTAATGTGGAAGGTCAGACAGCAGAAAGACAACTGCCTCATTTCAGCTGGATGCTTTACCCAAGGATAATAAACTTCCTTAATCCACCATCATGAAAAATACCCATTAACATGTGCAGACAGATTTCAAGTGATGGACACAAAGCTGGGAAAAGTTAGAGATAACGCTTCTATATAGAGCAGAGACACTTCTCCTCCTGTGCTGCAGAAAGCCTGCCTCTACAATTGCATCCTCTGATCCAAATGGAAATACTTAGCTCAGAAGCTTGTTTCTCCAAGAACTTGGAAGCTTTTTTACCTTTTCCCCTCCTATTCCCTCTTACGCTGAAACTTCTTGCTAGTTACTGCAGTTCCTTCAGTCACAGTCACCAAAGTGAACAGGTACAGGTTGGTGATTCTTGAGCGAGGATTTGCAAAAAAAAAATCACCTCCTCCTCTGCCAAAACCCATGCCTTTCCCACAGCAGCAGAGATCCAGAATAGATGGGCTGAGAGAGCAGAGATGTGCGCAGGGAGCTCCCAGCAGCGGCTGCATCTGAGCTGCTCTGTCCCATAACAAGAAACCATTGGACATGAGCCAAACACAGGGAAGGACGTGCCAGGGACCCACGGCAGAGCAAAGCTCAGCCTCTAGCACACAGTTACACAACAACAACTTCATCTGAGCTCAGAGTGGGAAGAGGAGCCACTGTCTCTGAACCTCAAAGCACTGCTCCTTGTATGCAAGCTGCCATGGGATATGTACAGCTATAAATTCCCTGGTTCTTTCCTAATTTTTCTTTCTTTTAAAACAATAGAATTTAAAATAATAAATTTAAATACAGTAATTGAAAGATTCTATGTGAACAGAGCAGTTGACACTTCACAGAGCTTCAGGGTTTTAACTACCAATTCCGATCCCCCTAATTCTGATCACAGCTTCAATCACTCAAAATCATTTCACCCAGGCAACACTGGAATACTGCCAAAAAAGGACAACGCTCTGGAAAAAATGTCCCCATAGTAAGTCATTAGGACACCATGGCAACAACAGGTTTGAGCCTAAATGAACGGAAAATTCTTGCTGCAATCCCAAAGAGAGTAAGTCAATGGGCATAGAACCTAAAAGAGCCCTATTTCCAAAAAATGCTGCTCAGTTTGAAAGCTGTATGAAAATACAGCATTTTCACAACCCCCACAAAGGAGAAAATGCTTAAAACTAAGTAAAGCTGCTTCAAAGGACATGTAAGCCAGCACAGATCTAACAGCTGCTGCTGTCAGGGACAGAGATCCCCATTATGGGGCTGTGTGTGGTATTAACCAACCACCAAACCTACTCTGAGTCATGGATACTCAACCAAAGTGTCTGTTGAATTGTTATTTAAAGAATATAAATCCCGTTTTTAGTACTCCCTTCCTTGGACCTTTTGTCCTCTCCCTGCAGGATGAAACAAACCAAAGCAAAAGATGTAACACGGGGCTGTTCAGCCCCCAGGCAGGTACACACAGGTCCTTCTCCATTGCATCCCAGGGCTTGGGGAAGGATAACCTGGTTATGGTGAACCTGCCAGGTTCCCCTTTTGACATCAAGGGAAAGGCAAGTAGAAACCTGGAAACCGAGTGCTGGTTTGGGCTGGTATGTGCTGAAGAATTCCAGCACCACGAGCTCCAACAGAAGAACGCTCTGTCCCTCTGGCTGCAGTACCCAGATACCATGCTCTGCAGGTCCACCTGTGCTGCACCAGGAATTAGGTTAAACTCCTTCAGCCACTCAAAGATTGTCTGGTTTGTGAACCTCAGTACGTTGGTAGCTGTGCAGATAATAACGATGGGTACAAAGTCTGTCAGGTCACACAGGCTGACGAGAAACACAACACCTGGGAGGTATCAAAGGTGAACAAATGAGACGAGTCCCCGAGGCAGAACAACACTCAGGTTTTACCTTGCCCAGCTCGGCTCTGACGGGAGTCTACACTTGCCTGTCTTCGGTCTGGTGGCTCCTCGTTCCCTCCATCTGCATGAGAACCAAAACAGCACAAGTAGAACATCACAGTGGACAGGTCAGGCAGATGCAACTTTTCCTTGAGTCCCATCACCTATCTCGGAGGAACAGCAGGACAAAAGGTCCCTCTGGCAGACTGAAACTGGGGAAACTGCTGCTTGACTCTGCTGCTCGTTCCACCTTTGCCCCAGCTCACTGCAATGAAATCTGTGAGGTCCTCGGGACAGAAGGAAGGTTTTACTTGCTCCTATTGATCCCACAGACATCTGAATGAAATAAAAACCAAATTGTGCATCTTCAATGAGTTCCTTCACTTTGGACTGTTATATCAAAATATTAAAATATTAAGCTTTGGAATAAAGAGATCCAGATAAAAAGAAAAAAAAATATTTGAAACATGAAATTTGAAATTGTGTCCCTTTAAAATTGTCTGCTAAAAACCAGGAAGGCTGGGAAGAACAAAATCTCTTATTACATCCTCTTGAAGATGTTTAGGAAAGCAGCTACAGTTAACAAATCCCAAATCCGTCTGGATAAATGCAGAGTGGGACATTGTGTACAATATTATACAATTCATTACAGGCTGCCTTTCATTGATCAACTGACCAGATTAGAAACAATAGATACACCCATCAATACAGATGCTTGAGCACATGGAGTCTCCGGCAGCTGAGAGCAAAAAGAAGCCCAGCTCTGCAGATTGGGAAAAGGCAAACCCGGGGATTTCAAATGCAGGCTGCATTTCAGCAGTACTTACCCCTTGCAGCAGGGCAAGGGGAAGCTTTTAAAATCTTTAAAAATAGTTTTGAAATAACTGAATTCTTAAATAGCTGTTTAAAAACTCAATAGTTGGTTTAGCATTGATGTGTTTTGATGATACTAAAAGCATCTGCATTCTGATATATTTATATGTCTGGATAGCTCTACAGAAGTTATTTGTTGGAGGGGCCTGTTATGCCATAAAGTAATTTAACTTTATCAACTCCTGCTACATGTGAGCTATGTCTGGCTTGATGGGAAGTTGTGAATTGCAGCACAAGAGCAGAACTAAAATGGGGACTAAAAATTTCAGTCTACCCCCACTCCCAAAAAAAGAGGAACCACAGCCCAGGCCAGGAGAGGTCTTCTGTTCCCTCTTCCCTTGGTGAAATGCTCCCAGCCCTCAGTTTCCCTGAAGCAATGCTCAGGCACCTTGAACAGATGCCAGCCAGGCCGTTTCTGTCACCTTTGCATCTTTCCCTGCTGACACAGCAGCTACACATGAAGGTCATCTGGCTACAGCAGCCCAGAATCCTGATTTTAAATCAACTGCACCTGCCCCAATAAGCCACCAGCTGCCAGGTGCCAAGGAGGCCACAGACCACGACACTTCCCCAGTTCCCTTTTCCATTCTGGTTGCCAGAAGGATGTCACACTGCGAATACAACTGCAACTGGGATGTGTCCTTAGGAGCTTTTATTAGCCTGGAGATGCCCTCTTGGAATTAGCTGCAATGAGCCTTCCTACAGTCAAAGGCATTAACAGAGTCCTGATTGTATTTTCGCTGGTAACACCCAGTATGGTTTGGCCATTGCTGTGCACATGGATATCACTATCCTCATCATCCCTAATGGCCCCTGGCTATGAGCCCCCACAGACAACCTTTAAGTCATGAGGAAAACATTTTGAGCTCCAAACATAAATCCAAATGAAAAATAATTATAAGGACTGAACATTTCAAAAGACAAGAAAGTCCCAGTATTAAAATCAGGAGTAAACCCCTGTATTTATCCAAAGACACATGATCACCAGCAAAAGACAAACTCCATCCCTGAAAGTTTCATCAACCTTGCAAGTGTTCGACACCCAGCTAGATGGGGCTCAGTGGGTGGAACTGGATGAGCTTTAAGGTCCCTTCCAACCCAACCCATCCTGAGATCTCTTGATAATTCTATGAATCAATCTCCTTGATCCCTTGGAAAGGCAACACCTCTGCTGTACAGTTACCTAGGTGTATCAAACCTTGCCTCGAGAACAAGCCTTGGCCAAGGGAGGGGGCTGGGGGCAGCAGCTCTGGGGTCCTGCTCCCCAGAATGCTCCAACACCCAATGGTGGGACACAAAATGGTGACAACAGGCTGCCAAAGCCACTGGGTTGGAGAAGAGGAACAGCTGCATGGGAGCCAAGAGTCTGGGATGGATCTCCCTGCAAGTTACACAACATATTAAGGGGTAAAGAAAGCTCACAGTAAATTAATTTCCAAAATGCATTTAGCAGGTGGGAAAGGAAAAAATAAATCAGATGACTCAGCAGATATTAAATCTTCAGTCAGCACACAACTGCTGCTGCATTTGATATGGCTGCAGCAAAGGTGGAGCTTGGGGGAAACCAAGGATGGAAAGGAACAGCCACAGTTAAGAGCTGAACAACTGAACTATTTAATGGTTTTTCTCTTCACTACAAATCAAAATGTTGAGCACAATCTGCTCCCAGCAGATTGTGGAGGAGCAAGGTTAGCAGGGAACAATACCACACGTAATTATGAAGTTATCTCACTGTACGTACAAAAAAGGGGAGATTACTCTTCCTAAGGAAATATTAATTCTCACAGTTTTTGAACTTCCAAGTGCTCGTATTTACATCCGCCTCTGTGCACACATCAGGACTCTGTCATCCCAACCACACTCTAGTTATTTTATTTATGCATGATTTTAGGTAGTCGCTAGTATTTGCTTTAGCAATAGCTATTGTTTATAGACGTGACCCTACTATTCAGACAACAATTTGGGGACGGTATCACTCCTGAAGTTCAATCAACTCAGTTGCTGTAACGATTGCCAATGCGGTGAAACATCGAAGCTATTGACAAATCCTTCAATGCAACAGCTAAAAGAGGTCACCAGAAGTAAATCGGTTGTGAAATCATTGCTAGAGAACACAGCTATCCGAGTTAATTTAAAATAAAGATCAGCACAGACCAAGATGAACCTGTTTAAGGAGCTTTACAGAAGCTGACAGGCAAAAGAGGAAATAGTCAAATGCCACAAGGAAAGTGAATAATATAGTAAATATTGACTCAGTAATTCATATTCTCTTGCATCTCACCATGAGAGGGAAGAAAACTTTTGTGTATTTTTTAAAAATTAAGACAATCCATTAACTCTTAGACACTATTTTAGTTTTTGAAAGCTACTGTCTCATCAGTGTCCAGCATCCATCCATCTGGGATGCTGGACGCGGGTCAGAAACTCAACAAGGCTTCTGAGTGCCTGATTCTGTAGCAGGAACAAAGTAAGCAGTCATGGCTATTAACTCTTTCTCTCAGTTACAAAGAGATTACAGGATCTCAAAGATCGTGATTAGTGACAGGATCATGAGAGCAGCCTCTCCTGCTGTAGCCAGGTCTGAGAAACACTCCTGCTTTCTCTTCTCCCCCCATCCCCAGCCCACCAGTTCTCCATTAAAACCAATGACACAACAAATCCTCCCCAATGCACACAACTGGATTCTTTGAACTGACTGCTCTGACAGGGAAAGAAAATCCCAAGGTTTCAGCATTCCTAAACAAATTCCCTGCACAAAGCACCACAATTAGTATGAGGGGGCTGCAAACAGGAGCCAGATGCATCTGCACCAGCACATCTGATGTCAGTAAATCCCACAGCACCTCTGGCATCACCTCCGTCAGCACCTCCTGCCAGGTATTCTCGTTAAAGGCAAACATAGCAAGTTTCATATAAAATCAAGTGTCAGCAGCCCAGTATTTCTGGTTTCCTATTTAATTAAAAAGGCCTTTAAAACCCACACCGTGACTAAACATCTCCCAAGATCTTTGATCTGACAAAGCAATTTTTAAGAAGAATCCAAGGGTGGGTGAGGCTGCTCCATGCATGCTGGGAAATCTGCAGCAGGAACTGACTGCAGCGGATGTGCTGTTGCTCTCACGGCGACTGGCAGAGCACACTCCACTGTCAGAGCTGATAAATCAATAGTTTAAATCCGTATCATATCAAAATTGTATCTGGAAAAGGTGGAAGACTCACACAAAGCCAGTCAAGCCGTTAGGGATGGATCCGATTCCAGCCCAGCCCAGCATCCCTGCAGAAGGAAAGGTCTGTGTGCATGGCACAGCGTCTGGAGATGTGGCTCCCAACTGCCATTGTGCTCCCAAAACAGAGACACGGGGGGAAAAAAACCACCCCAAAATAAATAAATCAAACAGCTCCAGGGGCTGGAGCCCACCGGGAGGATCCTGGAGCTGCCAGCACTGCCGCTGCAGGGGCCGGCGCCGAGGCTGATGCTGGAACCCGCCGCAGCGATGCCGGCGCAGGAGAGGGAGTTGCAAATCTTGTTCTCAGCATTCCCGATGGATTCCAGCCTGGTGAGAGATGACACGTGCCACATGATCTGCCTGCTGCTCTCCCAGGGTGAGATGTGCTCGGCAAGGGGCAAAGTGTTCCCCAGCCAGAGCAGGAGAGGAGAGGGAGCCCTCTCCTCCGAGTCTGATACTGAAAAGAGTTATTTTAATCAAAAGTCCTCCCTGATTATTTAGTTTGTGAGTACTTTTCTGCCTCAGAAAACAATATGCACCACCATTGCAAATTATTATTATGCTACAGTTAATTCCATTATAAAACTATTATTATTATTATTTTTCTTATTGCTGTTGCTATATAATTAGTATTGTGGTAAAATACCACAATATGGTTAGAAATAGCGTTATTGCAGTGTTATGATTAAAATCAGTATGATATGAATTATTATGATAATTAAAATTTTTAAGAACTGCATTAAATTACTAATAGAATGAAACATTTACCCCCATGAAAATAACTCCCTGGTGGGAGTGTCAGGGTACAGAGGATGGTTGTGGGTGTTGAGGGTGGAGTATTTTTACTGATGGAACTATAGCACAGACCTGGGTTATTAATCACCATATCATTAAAATCCAGCTCCCCAGTCACCTTCCAACAAGTTGAATCCTTTAGCATAGAATCATTAAGGTTGGGAAAGACCTCCAGATCAAGCCCAACCTATGACTGACCCCCACCTTGTCACCCAGCCCAGAGCACTCAGAGCCACCTCCAGGCCTTCCTTGGACACCTCCAGAGATGGGGACTCCACCACCTCCCTGGGCAGCCCCTGCCAATGTTTAAGAACCCTTTATGTGAAGAAATTCCTCTTGATGTCCAACCTGAACCTCTCCTGGCACAGCTTGAGGCCTTTTCCTCTCATCCTGTACCCCGTTCCCTGGGAGCAGAGCCTGATCCCCCCCTGGCTGCTCCCTCCTGTCAGGGGCTTGTGCAGAGCCACAAGGTCCCCCCGGAGCCTCCTTTGCTCCAGGCTCAGCCCCCTGAGCTCCCTCAGCTGCTCCTGGGGCTCCAGCCCCTCGGTGTCCTGCCATGAGGGGCCCAGAACTGGACACAGCACTTGAGGTGCCTCTCCAGTGTCCGGCACAGGGGACAGGCACTGCCCAGGTCCTGTGCCCACACTCTGGCTGGTACAGGCCACGTGCCCTTGGCCCTCCTGCCCACCTGGGCACAAATGGGCTCCTGTTCAGCCACTGTTGAGCAGCACCTGGATGCTCTGATAGTTCACACAAATAATCCAAGACACACAAGGCTTCTATTTCTGTACATAATTCATTAACGCTATATAAACTACTTCGAATTCCCAGACTTCTCCACACACCAGATGGGCAGATTTGTATTTTGTGCCTAAGAACACACACAAAACCAGTTGTTTTTCCCCTCAATCACATCCCTGCCCTGATACAAAAACCACCTAATAAAACAAAAAAAGCTTTACCACTGTGTACAGTTTATTATAGAAAACAGTGTGAGATGGAAGTCACAGAAATGCTTTCATAAATATAATATTTAATTTATTAATTGTGAATCCACAAGACTTCCTTTCTCTTTTGCAAATAACCTGACAATATTTTAAAAATGGAAATGCCATGCTGTGTTTTGAAATACTTCAGCTAGAGTGGAAAATCAACATATATTTAATACAGATAAGCATTTTAGTTTATTGTATGTTAAATATAGTCCCAGTGGCCACTGGAGCAGCAAGCAAATGTGGAGTCACCACTACTACGGGCATGCTCTGACTCCAGATGGGTCCATGGCTTGAAAATAACCTGGAATATCATAAAATGTTCAACATTATGAACAATTATGGGAGTCCTGACTATAGCAAGGCCTCATGGAGAGCAGAAACTGGGGACACTTCATTAACACACCCAAAGACCAGGACACAAGTGTTCTGTTATCCCAGTAGAGTTCATCAAATTACACGATGGATTTTATCCATAACTATAAAAATACAAGTGCACTTTGTACTTGGGGCACTTTAAAACGTGATTAGTAAGTACATGCTCTAAATTCATAAAGGGCAGCTTCCCTACACCCACAATAAGGAGTCATCTCTAGAGGAGAAAGCAATCCCTCTGCACAGGAGACGGAAAACAGAGTCAATGATAAGACATTTATTTCAGATAAAATATCTGCTTTGTTATCAAATTCAGAGGAGCTGGTAAGTCACCCAGAGCACCATTTGTCAAAACATTGTTACTGCACCATTCTGCATTTTACTGCTTTTAGCTTTGTTCTGATATGTAGATGAAAACCTTTTGTTCCCAAACCATGAGACAACCAGAATATAAATGAGGTTAACAGATAATGAAGTATGTGGCCTCCACAGACTATTAACCTGGACCTTCTTTCTCTGAATTTTTCTTTCTTTAAAAGCAACCTGCACCACTGTCACTGCCCAGGCAATCTCCCTAAGCCCACGGGGTCATTCCCAAGTGACAGGCTCTTCATTAGTAAATCAGCATTATATCACACAACAAAAATGTAACTCCAACCTGAGGAACACATCTTGGAATCCAAACTTCAGCACCTGCAGCGTAGACAACTCATGCTGTGTTTTGATCTAACATTCCGGAATTTGTAGTTTGGAGTTACTGAGAATTATCTTACAAGAAACTTTGTTAAAGATGCCCATAATTGGGAATTTGGGAAGAATCGACCAGTTGGAGAAGACACTTTAAACCAGTTAACAGCAGGAGACTGTTAACCCTGCTTCGGCACCGAGAGAAGAGAGATGGGGCCATCCTTTGCAGAAACACAGAATCAGTGAGGTTGGAAAAACCCCCTGAGATCACCAAGTCCAACTGTTCCCTGAGGACTGCCAAGGCCACCACTGACCCATGTCCCCAAGTGCCACATTCACACGGCTTTTAAATCCCTCCAGGGAGGATGACTCCATCACTGCTCTGGACACCCTGTGCCAGGGCTGGACAGCTCTTCCCAGATGAAGGAATGTTCCCAATACCCAACCTACTGTTCTGAGTCTAAATGAGCCAGTGAAATGACAGTAGGTTAAGTAAGGGAAAAACAAAACCAAAATATCCCACCTGAAAACCTTTCATTTCTCAGCATTTCATTGTTTTCTCACAGATCTAACACTGGGTATTATTTTCCATCAGCAGCTTGTGCTGCATTCTGCACTCTCATACTGCAGTGGAATTAATTCTCAATCCCATCTCCAGTGAAAGCCCTATCCATGCTTTTCGGACACACATTACTATTTTTCATCAAAATTATTTCCACCAAAAGTAACCAAAATCCCTTTTCAAGCCTGACATCTCCTGCGATGCAAATCACTAAATTTTAGAAGTTATGCCTAAACACAACAGTAGAAATAACGCAACCCAAACATCCTCAGGAATCCTCATTCTTACAGCTCCTGTGGCTCTACACTGCAACAGAAAAACCTACCCAGATACACACACAGTCACAGTTTATGGCCTTTAATCGTAAATACCACTTGCTCTCCTGCTTTGGGCTATTAGAGAATAAAAAAAAAGAGAGATTAACAGTTCTATCTAGCTGGAAGAATGAGTAATTACTTCTAAAAATGATTTCCCAGACCCTTCTCAAGCAGCAGCAGCGCTATAGATCCGCACACATTTACAAACACACGCAGACAGGGCTTAGAGAATTAAATATTGAGGAAATTCTACCCAAGATCAGATTGAAACAGAAAAGCAATACAGGGATCTGCAGCAACATTTTGCACCAGCACCAGATTTCCATCCATAGGACTAATTCCAGGCATTCCTACGTTAATTTTTAGGTGTCACTTTGCACCATCCAAAGCTAACCCTGGAAAACTGCACCACAACGAAAGGCTCATCCCAAGTATAGAAAAATGCTGAATTTAGTTTGGATCAACACAAAAAGGTCTAAAGAAGCCCATGAAGGGAGAGCAAAGCATTAGTGCATCATCTCTTGGCTGTTACAGAGGTTGTAAATCCCCATCCCTGGAGGTGTCCAAGGCCAGGTTGGATGGGGCTTGGAGCAACCTGGGACAGTGGAAGCCCACGGCAGGGGGTGGAACTGGATGGGCTTTAAGGTCCCTTCCCACTGAAGCCACTCCAGGATCCTGTGCTCTCTGGTTCCCCGGAGGAAGCCTGCCCACACCAGGGATGCCACATCCCCGTCGCTGCAGCACTAGTCCAAGCTGCTGCCATGTCAGATGCAGGATCAGAAACTGCTTTGCAGAGACCAGACATAAATCTCACTAATGAATACAATTATAGAAACTCTTTATAGTAATTTTTTTTAGTTTATCAGCCAGGAGGTACAATCAATCTACTACTAGTGCATTACCTGTGATGGCTTATGAACATTTTTTGCCAATTAAAATGATGTTGGGGATTCCTCATATCCTGGAAGGTAAGGAACATTCCCTTCTACCCCAGCATTTCTCAAGGAGAAGGAAATAGTCACAGACAAGGGCAAAAGGTGCTAGAGTAAAAGAAAACCATTTTAGGAACAAAGAACTTACCTTGTATCGATATTCCAGTAAGCCCTCTGTTTGAAAGGGAATTTTGTGAACTAAGAAACCTGCTCCTCAAAGAAATGCAAGTCATGGAGCATGGATCAATGCCCAGCCTCTCCTCTAATGCAAAGGGAGGTTTACCCTGGTCATATAATGCCATTAATGTGCACAGCAGCAAAACAAATCCCTCCTCAGTTAGAGAGAAGATTAAAAAACCTACAAATAAATATTCCTACAGAGCGAGAAAATGGCATCAGAAACAAGAAGTTATTGATACGGCAAATAATCAATAGCCTAAATGCAAATTATTATAAAATAACTGAAAGTAAAAAATAATTGCCTTAAGGCAAAAACCCATCACTTTTCTTGGCGGACAAAGAAAGAAAAAATTTAAAAATTGGTGAAAGCATTTTGTTTTCACATCTCTGTCTGCTTCTCACCACCATGGCGGCAGCTGGCAACAGCAGATGGCACAAAATTCAACCCCATAATCTGTCAGAGGTGAGCTAAAATTTCACCATACTGAGAAACTGTGAAAGGAAAAGTCAGGGGAAGCAGGACACAGCATGGCTGGTGGCATTCCACCGGGGACAAATTGTGAACCTCTTCTGGAGGAAGTAAATCAGGAAAATTTACTTAACCAGCATATGTGTAATGTGGCAAAACCCACCAAATTTCCAAAACACGGTCTGACTTTCATGTGGGAAACAGGATTAGCACAAGCACCAACATGGACAACACTCATAATGGGATTACTGGGTGGCCTGTGCTGGGCTAGGAGTTGGACTCCATGACCCCTAGGGGTCCCTTCTAACTCAAGACATTTCGTGATTCTATGATGTGGCACTTGCGTGTTTATCTGTATCATTAAACACATTTGTAATCATGCTGTGCCCAGGCTCCACAGTGACTTTACATTCACTTCATCTTCCTCTGCTATCACCACTTAATTAGCTGTTCTGCCTCCCTTGTGCTGCCCCATCACCTGGATGAGATGTAAATTACCTGCTAAAAAAAATTGTCCATACTATCTTTGTTTTGCTTAGCAATTTCAATTTGAGACTGTGGAGCATTTAATTTAATGAGTCCAAGTTTTGCATAGCATTACAGCGTGCAAAATAATTACACTTTAAAAATTACTGCTATACACAAGATAAACCTGCTAGTGCCAAAATTATTCTATTTCTGTAGACAAACTTTGAAATTTATTAATGAAAGTTTGCAGTGAAACAGCTGTTCTGCTGATTAAATAAGTTATGACTAAGTTTTTGTGGTGCTTCCACATAAGCAGGCAGCTATTGAAGAGCAAGACAGACTAATTGTGTAAAACTGATGAAATGAGTTAAGGTTAGACATTAGGAAGAAATTCTTTCCTGTGAGGGTGGGGAGGCCCTGGCACAGGGTGCTCAGAGAAGCTGTGGCTGCCCCTGGGTCCCTGGAGGTGTCCCAGGCCAGGTTGGATGGGGCTTGGAGCACCACCCTGGGATAGTGAAAGGTGTCCCAGGCCATGGCAGGGGGTGGAACTAGATGAGTTTTAAGGTCCCTTCCAACCCAAACCATTCTGGGATTCTGTGAAATGTTGGATGTGGGCTAAATATTCCAGGGCTTTCAGACTGGGAGGTGGCAGGAGAAGGGTGGTGATGAGTTTGGAAGGTGCCCCTGCAAATTATTTCCTGCCTTTAGAGCTGGCTCTGTACACACAGTTCCAGTGATTCTGGCACTCTCTTGAAGCATCAGTGCCTAGATTAAAGCCCTGGTGAAACCCAGGGTCCAAGTTTAAAGGCAGTGGACTAAAGGGCCACCACATCGCAGCTGCTCCCTGCAGTGCCACACCACACTCAGCAGTCAGGCAGGCGAGCTGCTTCTCCTCCGCATACTTTTGTTCTTGGAGACCACAGCCCAATTTTATTAATCCTCATTTAGATGCAGAAGTCTGTTCTTGCAGCAAACCTTGATGGACTTCTACCCAAAGGGCTCCAGAAACATCTGTCCCCCACACTGAATTCACAACCCAAAAGGAATGGAATATTTTTTGAAGTCTACGCTAAATGCAAACTGCGCTATCCAGGTAAAAAGTCCACTTCAGATATACATGTTTGGTTTTATAAGGACCAAATAATCGCTTCCCTGTGGGTTAAGATCCATACAATTCCTAAATTCTACACATAGTATAATACTACTGTGTGTTCAGCTTCTTGGGAGTTGAAGGGGAGAAGGTAACAAGGAAAAATGAAAAATAATGATTTGTGCACATTCAGTGTTGGTGTGGATCTGGTTTTACATAAAAATAGCATTGTCTTTACACCTAACTCTTCTTGCATTTGCAAAGTCACACAGCTGCTCGAGCAATTAGTGAAAATTAAGTCTTTGCAATAGCTGCATCTTGTATTTAGGTTAGCCAGGACACTCCAGTATGTTACACAACCAAACCCAATCCTTTCTTCTTAATTGACATCAGGCATTATGAGGCCAGCAATTATATTTATTCATCTCCATTAAAGGACAGAGAGATACTGACTGGCGGCACAGTTCAGTCTACAGATTCCTTATTACTCCTGGTAGTACAAGACCAAATCAATCCCTGAATCGTTTTCTATAGCTCCATGTCAGTCTGTAAACAGTGAAAACACTCAGGGTGCCAAAAAAAAAATAAAGTTTGATTTGAACAGGCCTCCATTTGCCCTCTACTTGAGTCACATATAGCAGAATTTAGAAAGCCATGCTGTTAATATTTTTTTTAACCTAAAAGGGTTTTTTATTTGTTTTCTAACTGCAGTATTTTAGAACTGTATGTCCTCAACCTCAGAGCCTGAGGCTCACAGAGCAGCCTACACTGGGACCCTGCTCAGCAGGTCCAACACCTCCCACTCACAGCAACCACAATTTAGACCAGGTCACTCGGGGCTTTACTTTTCATAATTCTGATCCTTCTGTGACTTGTTTATGAGGAGCTGCCAGGAACAAGTTACCTGCATGACTCACCTTTCCCTCGTCATCCCAAGCTGAAAGGAACGCTTCAGCCTCAGGCACCTGCTATTCCCCTTATTTTTATGGATCAAATCAATAAGGAAATGTGGACCAAAGGTAAATCCATACAGCAGAAGGAAACACAAAGGTTTTCACAAATGCATTGAAGCAACAGCACAGGCTGCAAAGTGCCCAAATCACCCAGTGCCCCAGCCCCAGACACCCAAGCTGCATTCCACAAAAAAGGGCTTGTCTACAGCCTAAGAAAACTTCTCATTTCCAAGGGAATGTTTTGATTCCCGTGATGCAACTGAAGTCACCTGCAGTGACTGATGGCAAGAACATAGAGGGGGAAGCTGTGAACTGTGAGCAGAGCACACACCAACAGTCAGCCCGGGTTTCAAGGGGGATAACAAATACAACCTGCCCATGGGGACAACCTGGCATCAGCCCCAACCAGCACAGGGTACACCTGTAAAAAACAACAGAACTGGTTTTGCTTTGAAAACACCTTAAAGTTGAGGCAACATTTTGACTGCCTTTTGAGAAGACAAAAATCTTTCAGAACTTTAAAGGAATAATCAGCAGAGAACTGTCTCTAAACTGGTTTCACAAGATCCATCATATACTGAACAAAACATGATAAAGCAAGTTCTTTGGTAAGCAGGTGCCTAATTAGTCCTTTCGGTTGGTTTAACATTTCTTTAACAGCCTCCTGAGTTTGAAGTAGCCACTGCAGACATTCCTTGGTGCAGCAGGTGCCCGCTACAAGGTGTTGCTGTGAGCTGGCAAGCCCTTCACGTGTGTCCAGGTGAGGTCAGCGGGCAGAGCAACTCAACTCATTTTCTGTAAAAACTGGCCCAGGTTGCCCAGAGCAGCTGTGGCTGCCCCATCCCTGGAAGTGTCCCAGGTCAGGTTGGACAGGGCTTGGGTCTTGTGGAAGGTGTCCTTGCCCATGGCAGGGGTGCAGAATGGGATGATCTTTAGGGTCCCTTCCAACCCAAGCCATTCCATGATTCTATGAAAATACACTAAATACACTATATATTTTTTTTCCTAGTATCTCTATTCAAATCAGCAATTCATTTTCATGTGGCAAAACCCAAAAGCAATTCGTTTATTCTCTCAAAGGGACCTACATAACCACTGTGCCCACTAGAGCAGGACCTTCTAAATTAACTCAAAGTTAAAACAAATAAATAAAGGATTTACTTGTAAGATCCACAAGAATCCCACAAAACAGTTTCATTTTCAGCAAGGAATCACTTTCTTTTCCCCCCCTCAACGGAGAGAGAGGACACTGCTCACAGTGCCAAAGACAACTACTAAAATTTACCAACCACATGATCCCAGAATGAAGAAACTAATGGCTCAAATTACTAACAGATGTTAAGCTACATCTCACACACACAAAAACCCCCCAGGTTATAGGGTTATTCCTGTCTGAACTCAGACACCTTTGAGACCGTCTTCAAGGCAGCAGAGCAGGAAATGCTGGAGCAGATGCCAGGCGGGCACCACATCCCACAGCTGCAGAAGAATCAGCCCTGGGTCTCTCCAGAAGCAGCTCTAGGCTTTGCTCTCTCCCCTTCTCCTAACACACCACAGCCAACACCTTCCCATTGCTCTGTCCCTCACAAATTGCAGTTTCTTAAATTAACAGTGTTGAGAATTACTATCTGTTTGTAACAAACCAAAGTGAACAAACCTTGCCACACAAAGTCACTCCAGGCCAATTACTCCATGTTTTACTTTAGTGTCTTGCCTCAGCAGCTGCTCAATTATTGAAAGTGCGAGCTGAGAATTTTTAGGTTTTGTAATGGAAAAGGGATGCAAACGTAAGTAAAACTTTCATCAGCGACAGGGTATGTGGTATTTGGGCACTGTCAGGCTCCCCACAGAGAGAGCCATCTGTCTGGGGTTAAACCAGCACTGGTTGCAATATGGAAACATCCTAATTAATGAAGTAAAAATAGCAATTTGACTTAAGAGGCTTTGGCAAGTCATAAACATACTTAAGTCCATCCATGTATCGTCCAAGTTCCTCTGTCTTCGAGGAAGGTCATTGGCAGAGGAGGACTCAGCAATTTGTTTGGTTCATCGAGGGAGCTCTAAGACGGATCCAGGGAAGCACCACCCAGCGAATGAGATGCCAAAATGCCTCAGCACCTTCCAAAAGCTGGTGCTTTTTTCCTCCACCTCTTCCTGCTACATTTTTATGGCAAAAACTTCCTCTTTTTAGGAGCAGAGCATGGACCCTTGCTGGGACTGTGCATGACAATGCATGCACTTCCTAAAAGACTGCCCAGAGCAGCTGTGGCTGCCCCATCCCTGGCAGTGTCCAAGGCCAGGTTGGACGGGGCTTGGAGCAACCTGGGATAGGGGAAGGTGGCCCTGCCCATCACAGGGGGTGGAACTGGACAAACTTTAAGGTCCCTTCCCAACCCAAACCACCATGTAATTCAGTGATAATTAGACTTCAAACTGTAAAGGTCCGTTGTCTTCCTGTGGGATATCCTACATTAACTCCCCATATTGCTTATTAGTTATGAAAATCCACAGAAAAAAACCAAAAACAAACCAACTAAACGACCAACCCAGTGGTCAGAGGCCAAAAATACTTCTTAGAGGAACTGCAGAATTAAAAAAGAATTCTTTGCCTCTGCAAGTATGTTTGTGTTTATTTTTATTGCTGCAGTGCTTGGAAGCCTGAACTGAAATTAAGATCCTACTGTGTTGGCAGCTGGTACAAAAACAGAGCAAGAAAACACCCTTGTCATTATAAATTTATTAACTTAAATTCTATTCCTACAAGAGACACTCTTGACATTCCTGCCCAGGAATTTCAGACACAAGTACAAAGGGGGTTTTTCCCTGGCATGTATAGGAAATCAGAAATCATACACACCAACATCTGAGTTATTCTGGAGCAGAATGAATCCTAAATAAGTTCAGGTATCAGTGACACTGATCTGTACCTTCATCATCTCAAAAGCTGTTACTTGTCACTAGAAAAAGGCAGGTATTTCTAATCTGGGGTACAATTAATCTCACCTATTTCATACAGAAAAAGTAGCATCCTTGTTTCTATTAACATGAAGCGACTCTTTTATCCAGAGACACCTTTACTGAGTATGTAAATCAAACCCACCAACCCTTCCTTTTTTTTAATTTTGATGTGGGAAGATGACTTCATGACAAAAATATCTGGAGTAAAAAAGATTGTGTTGCTAGTAACATTTGGGTATTATATGGTGTATTTCATTCATTAATTTTAAAACCACCCTACCTATGTAATTAAAATACAGACAGCAATGATACAGCTGGACAGAGAGACACAAGAGAGCTTCCCATGTCACATTAGGGAAAAACAAATGCCATCAATGAGCCCACAGGTTTCTGCCAACAAGGGTATCAGTGTTGGCACCGGGTGTCTCCTGCTCAGAGATCCTCTCCGAACTCCGCATGGGGCACATCCATCTGCTCTCCTTTGCTAAGAAGCTCACAGCCAAAACACACAATTCAGCCTTTAGTTATTGATTTTCTACTAAAACTGTTTCCAAGTTATAAAAGCCTCCAGCCTCCATATTTGGGCAGTGTTTCCATCACAGCTCACCTTGGCAAGTGTGCCCCAGCTCTCTGGAGGGAAATATGCTAAATTCTATACGAACAAGGAAACCACACTAGTTAGGTCATAAGATTTTATATCAAGAATGTGCTGATAACTTGCTAACCATTAATTTTTTTGTTCATACCTAACAAGAAATTCCTAAGCACATCAATAGAGAAAGTTAACATCCACAACCACCTTAATTACAATTCTGACACAGACCTGTTGGAAAGCAGCTGCAAAATTTAAAAAATGAGACTTCTTCTGATAACCCAGAAATCAGAGGGAGCCATTCAGCTGTTACAGACATTCATTTCAAGAGTAAAATATAGAATAGAATCATAAAGTAGTCTGTGTTGGAAGGGACCTTAAAGCTCATCCCATTCCACTCCCTGGCAGGTACACCTTCCACTAGACGAGGTTGTTCAGACCCCATCCAATCTGGCCTTGAATACTTCCTGGAGTGGGGCAGCCACAACTTCGCAGCCTGTGCGAGTGAGGTTGTGGACTTTCAAATACTTTTTTTAAATGCCCAACATCCAAAGCATTTATTTATCCCAACTAAAAATTGGACCAATTTGTTAGTAAAATGAAAATGACTCTTTCAGCTTAAGCTTCTCCCACACTATGACTAAATGAGCCATCCTTGTTTTGTTTAAATGTGGGTTTAGAAAATACAGTACCAAAAGCTCCGAGTCCGTACGTGGTACCTTTCTGCAACTGAACATGCTGTAACACTTTGCATGGGAAACACTTGTCTTAGGGAAACAGAAAGAAAATTCAGAAAACTGGCTTGAACTAATAAGCAAATTATTATGACATGGCCTGTTTCGCTGTCATTATGTACTTAGGAATTGGCCTCTGTTTTATTTGATTTTTGTCTCCCTGGGCCTTAATTTCCTTGAAGTGCTTCCAGGTGCAGTTCCTGCCCTTCCCCTGTCCCAGCCTTTCCAGCGCAGGGCTGAAGGGGCAGGAACACACAGCACAGTCTCCCTGAGTTGCTTCAGAGAACAAGAAGTCCTATTTTCACCACTTCCCATCTATTTGAAGGGACGATCTGCTCTCCGAGTATGTCAAGGAAAGAGGTGAATTGTGATGATTGTACAAAGAGCAACAATAGGGACAAAAGGCCTCGTGGAAGGACAGGGATGTGTCTTGGGCACACGCAGTGACACTAAGTTCTTGCTTTATTTAACTTTATTTAACTGTCAATAAAGAGAAGAGAAGGAATAGCTGGATATTCCCCTATAAGGTGTGAGTGGGCTTTTAACCTGCAGGGCAGCTTTCAGAAGGCACTTCCAAGCTCGGGATCATTTATCAGCCACGGGGATCACCAGACAGGACTAAGGCAGCTATGATGTTACACACCCAGAATTCTAATTTTTCTTACGTTTTAGCACTATGATCTCCTGAAGCTTTTCTAGGTGTCTGCATTTAATAACACAGCAATGCTGTAAACTTTCAAACAAGTTTTGTTCGTGTAATGTAGTAATTAAAAATACAGACGCAGTTCAAATCTCAAATTTCTACATGAACAAGGCAGAAACAAAACCAAGAATACCTTCCACTCCTTTTTATGCCTTGGAATAAAACATTGACACCTCAATGATTTGAGCATTTCACCACGAACAACTTCAAGGAATACTTTAAAAAAGAAGAGTAAGTGGATGACTCAATCCTACAAAGCAGACAAGAACAATATGATGAATAAACCATTTAAATGCACTATTAATTCTTGTGGTAATTCTTTATTTCTTACTCTAAGAATGGTCCAAAGGTCCAGTTAAACAGGTTAGTTTTGTCTATCAGCAAATCAGTAACAGAGTCTCTGAGGAGAAGTGATGGCTAATAATCATTCTGAATTCACCTAACAGAAGATTTTCAGACCTATTCAGATGACAAAGAGTATGTTCTGGTGAGATCTGGACACCTTATCAAAGCTTCTAATAAAATCATGTCCCTAACTTGCTTAGGTTTTGAGGGGTTTTTGTATCTAAGAGAATATGGGTCGGTTTCTATACTGATCTCATCCTCAAAAAGAAAATTATATAAAAGGAAACATAAATCCTTCCACTTCAGAAAGATCTTGCAGCAAAAATTTCCACAATTCCTTCAAATAGGTCAGTTATAGATGGAAGCTTTAGCAAAAATTATCCATGACTTATCTAAAAATATAACTGATACTAAAAAAAATAGTCCTCACAGACATGCTGAGAAGTTTGTGCAAGCAGTAGAAGAGGCTGAAGAGGAGAAACTCCTGAAAAGGTGCAGCTTACAAGTCAATCCTCTCACAAAGAAAAGATGATTTTTTCATTAAGAGCATTAGTAAGTTATAGACATTTACTCTTCCTTAAGGGAAAAAAAAGGAAAAAGGAAGGGCAACTGCAACTCCAAAAAGAGAATTCCAGAGTCATCCCTCACACCTGGTACAGGTACTTCCTGCAGCCAAGAAATGCTTTATGTGAACCAAGAGGAACACACGTCTTGGAAAAGCAGTCACTTCACATACACAGTGCTGATCATAAAAATCCCTCAAAAATAAAAATATTACTCATACCTGGAAGATAATCCTAAAACGGAGCAATACGGATTCAACATCTGTCAATATAACAAACAACTGCAAGAATCTGCATTAACAACTCCCAGGGACAAGCAACACTGAATAGAAATAATATTTATCTTTAGGAACTGGGGAAAAATTTGATATAGAAAAATCTCACATCTTGGGCGGAAATTTAAGTTAAGGCATATCAAGACTAACAGGGATTAATTATACTGAGGAGAGTGTGATGAAAATGGAGCTGGTTAACAAACACTAACTACAGTAGGGTTTCTTACATTTTGTCTGGGAATGCTCCTACCACACTAAGTGAGTGAACACAGGAACGTCTCCAAGCAGTACACAATTGTTTAATACCCAAAAGTGTTCTGCTCGAGGAGCACAGAATCAGTATTCAGCCTCATATCCTGCTCCATAAGATCCCTTCCTTCTTGTGAGAACTTAGGAAACTGCAGTGTGTGGGGAGGCCCTGGCACAGGGTGCCCAGAGCAGCTGGGGCTGCCCCTGGATCCCTGGCAGTGCCCAAGGCCAGGCTGGACACTGGGGCTGGGAGCAGCCTGGGACAGTGGGAGGTGTCCCTGCCCATGGCAGGGGCTGGGAGAGGATGAGTTTTAAAGTTCCTTCCAACCCAAACCTTTCTGGGATTCTCTGATGCTATATTTAGCTTAGACTTGTCTCCATTTAAATTCTCTTTCCTGCACATGAAGATGTCACTTATTTTTGTAAAAGGTCAAGTTCTGATGACAAAAAACCATATTGTATATTCAACACGCTCAGGTAAAATGGCAAAATCAACATGCATGTGTTGAATATTTCTAAAACCATTTATTTATTTAGAAACATTCAATACTTAGCAAGTTTCTAGAGTTGTGAGAAACATTCCTTTTAGTTTGCTTGTATAAAATCCAAAAATCCATTTTAACAGATAAGATTATCGGTTTTGCTTAAATCCTGTTTTAAGGGAAGGAATTCAAGTTTGTTCCTGGGGCCAGGCCTCTTCCAGCAGAGAACCCCCAAGTTATTAGACATCTCAGTGATTTCTTACTGATTTTCCAGATGAAATTTCTGAAGTCCCTGACATAAACCTTATTTTCTTAAAAGATTTGACTGGATTTTTAAACTGTTACAGATACACAAATCATTAAGGTTTCCTCAGACATTCTGGAAAGGACATCCCACTTTCCCAACTGTTTGGCTGAACAAATCCCTTAAATTGGTATTATTTCCTTTTGAAGATAGTGTGTACATTCTCTTTGAACTGTATATGAAAATACATTTTTTACGTTGAATAAGAGAAGACAAGGTCACCTGATGTGGGAAGATGTACCTTTTATCTCCTTTGCACATCAGCACAGGAATTTCGGTGGGATTTGATGGAAAACTCCTGCTCCCTCTGCTGGCTCAGCCCCAATAAAGCACCAATATTTCATCACTAACCTGTCAGTAAATGGGAGAAACGCCACAAAATCCCCCATGTATCCAAAACACGAGCCCTGTGCCCTGCGCTCTGGGGCCCTCGCTCCAAAAAAGACCATGGCCAGGGAGGGAACGGAGCTGGGAAGGGGCCGGAGCACCAGGAGAGGCTGAGGGAGCTGGGGGGACTCAGCCTGGAGCAAAGGAGGCTCAGGGGGCACCTTGTGGCTCTCTGCACTTGTTCTTAGAGTCGGTGATGGTCACACGTGTGAAAATCTTGTCTGACAGAGCTGGATGAACCCCTGCTCCCCTCGGAGCTCACACAGGAGCATAAACCAGTATGGGCTGCTAAACAGTGCAATGGGTGAGTCAGTCAATAAAACAAACTCTAAGCACAGCAAAGGACTGAACAGACCTGTTTTATTTCTAAGCTATAAAGCAAGTTAGGTTAACATCTGTGGTGTTATTATTTAAAAAGTAGGTATTTGTGAATCAGAAGTAAACAAATACATATTATTCTAATATAGCCTGCTAAAATTCCCTCACAATACAACAGCAGTGCAGGAGAGAAGCAGAAGCTTCATTGCCCAAACATTTTGTATTTATCTGGGAAGAGAGTTTGGTACATGAACAAGACACATTCTGATCAAATAAATCAGAATACTAAGAACCAAAGAGCATGCCTGTGTATATATACATCTTCCCGATACATTGCCTTCTTCAGAAGGAAAACACTGAATTACATAAACGCAACACAAACTTCCCTGAAAGGTCAGTTCGTGCTTAAATAAACTCAAGGACAAACTTTACTGTGGTCAGAGGATTTGTCAACATACTCAAGCCTTGTTTAAAAATGGATTTATGAAAAACCAGCCATCTTTGTGGAAGAACACGAGCCAAACTATTATTTGCATGGAATACCTTGAACATGTGGATACAATCAGTATTCAGGACCGTAATACATGATGGGTCTTTTAATACCTCACTTCTAACACTTTCTTAAATTAAGTTACCCGACATCTACAGGACCCCACCAGCTGGATCTCATCACTCAGCAATTTCTTTCAGAATTGAAACTGAAAAAGCAATTGTGACTCTCAAACTCTTCTGGGGTAAAAGTTATCCTTAGACTTCCATAATAGAACAGCTAGATGAGAAAGTGCACAGAGACCTGGCCAAGCAGAAATGAGACCTTCACAGAAACGCCCATTATCTTCAAAAGGCAGGAATCAAAGGAGAAGAGCATTTGACATGGGCCCTTTCAGTCCTGGAATTAAAATATAAAGTGGCAGGTTCCAAAAAGCCCTATAAATACATTGGAAGTGAGAAGTAATTGGGTCTTCTGTGAATCAGGAAAGAAGAAGAGGTTTTAAAAAACCCTGCACCAAAAATGTTCTGAATGACAGGCAGGCTCCTGGCCGGGAAGCTCCAGATAAAAACTGTGCATTTTATAGTTAAGAACAAGCAAGATGTAATTCCTAACTAACTCAGAAGAGAAAAGCAGACCCTAAGGATTACATGCCTCAGATGCTCAGACTTTAGAGTACTTGCCTGGCACAGGATGCCCAGAGAAGCCGTGGCTGCCCCACCCCTGGAGTGTCCCAGGCCGGGTTGGACAGGGCTTGGAGCAACGTGGGCTAGTGGAAGGTGTCCCTGCCCATGGCAGGAGGATGGACGAGACATTTAAGTTCTCTTCCACCCCAAACTGTTCTGGGATTTATTCACAGGGGTGGGAGGATTCATCAAGATCCTGTCACCTGACAGGGTGACAAATGCCTTTCGTATATTAGGTAAATTCTCTCCTTTTTAATCTGCTTTTAAAGTATCAAATTTGTAGTTTGCCAGAACGGCAAAGCAAATAAATATAGCAAGTTTCAGGCTTACAATACTGCATGCAACACAGAAATGTACCCAGAAGATTTACTGGTTTTTCTTTCCTTACTGCGCTGCAAAGAAATACAAACTTAAATATATTTACCTTAAAAAAATCTAGGCAGCGACAAATTCATCTAGTGTCATGTAAGAGTCTGGCAGATTAACAATTACCTGAAAAATTATTTTGCAATGCAGGGATGTGTGCCACTTCGTCACGAACAATACAACAAACCTGATCCTCCCATTTTCCCGTTTCCTCTCTCACCCTGAAGAATGCCAAAGAGAATTTCTCACTAAAGCAACTTATTTCAAGGTCAGAATTCCATTAAACATACAGTACAGTCACTAGGCATTAGAGAGAACCTCATCAATTCAATTCTGTCATATTATTTTTCAATATATGAATAAGAAAACCTCTTCTTCTGCTTTGCCCAGAAACAGACTGTTGAATCACGGTACTTCAGAACTGACATTTTTCATTCACAAAATAAGAAACACGTATTTGCAGAGCTTGGCATATACAAGATCCTTAATACTGGTTCCGGGAGATCGGCCAAAAGGAATACTAGGGCCTGTTAGCAGCACATCTGACAAAGAGAGGGCTTTGTACAGAAATCACAACCTAAGGTGATTTGTCCATGTACGGTTTTCCAAAGGTATCATCAAAGGACTTGTACTTTCAAACAGCAAATGTGACACAAATCACAAGAGGATGGAGCCATCTGCTCACGTGGTCTTCTCCAAACCAGTTTTTTCAAGCAGGTACCTCCCTCACACTAACCACTACTGCTACAAGAGACTGAGGAGTTCCTATGGAAAGGAAATCTCCTTCATAAAAGCAATGAACAGCCATCACCTCAGGCCTGAATTCCTACAGCATCTTTGCAAAACAGACATTTACCTGCTTCGAGACCCACACCAAGTGCAACAACACGATGCACACTTGAACTTCCCAGGACAAGTGCCTTCAGGATGGACCAACACCCCAGACACTGGAGTAAGAGACCACTGATGTCTAAGGCCTAAGGCATCAGTGCCGCCCCCACAGCAGAGCCCCACAACTCTCCTTCCCCAAATACCACACGGGCAGGAAGGTACTAAAAATGGCCAAATTCTGGCAGAAATACAGAACAACTTGCTTAAATCCAGGGAAAACAGCCCATTTTCCCACTGCCTTTCCCACCACTGTGTCTCCTCATCCTCACTTGTGGTTTCCCAACGAATATCCATGTGAACATCCATAACATAAAGACCCATATTAACACAGATGCACAAGCACAAATAGACACCGTATCGCAAAATATTTAAAATGTGCTGCCAGATGGCTTTAAAATTCAAAATGAAAGATCTAATTAAAAGCTCTTATCCTGCCAACACTCCATTTTTGGAAATAACTACAAAAGTTTTTTTTTTTTTAATAAAAGTGTTTTTAAAGCCTATCAATATTTTTGTGATGTTCAGTTTTACAATTACAATCTCCCCCAGTCTCCGTCATGGATGAAACGGGCCAAGCCACATGAACCAATACTAACTGTAAACTCCTTTCCTGGGATGTGGAAAAACGAAACGGACATAAACAATGACTAAATTCTCCTTTAATTTCAACTATTCCCATTCCTCTCCCTCCCTCCTGTTTAAAAATAAAAGCTTAAAAGAAATTGCTGCTGGTCTCAAGTTTTGTCCGTAATAAAGCAGGTTTCACCGCCACAAGTTATCACAGACATTTGAGAAGAAAAAAAACCTTCTTACTTCCCATAAATGAAATGTGAACCTTGATGTTTGTTTAGCACAAGATTATGCAGAACTCTCATTTGGTTTTCCCTACATCTTATCTCCCCAATAAAACCAGATGATGGTTTACATACATTTTAAATTAAATATACATATAGTTTCAAATTAAAAGTACAGCACAATATTAGAATGAAGTATAATGATGTTTGTAGCCTACAAGATCATTAACTAGTACATCCGTTCATTAACAAGAAGAAAGTCCTGCTAAGACCAAAACACACATAAAAGGAATTGTTTCCAAAGTGCCAGTATTCCACATGCACGAGGTGCTGACGATTACTTACCGCTGGACCTGTTTTTGCGGTTTGATTTCCCTCCTGTAAGAAGCATCTTGAGACTGTTTCGAAACATGGCGATCCTGTTCCACGTGGTTTATTCCAAAAGCTGCGGAAAACAGAACAACAGACATCCAAAATCAACTCTCCCGTTTGGACAACAGGAAGCCATTACAGAGAAGAGGTAAAGAAGCGCTAAAACCAGGGTAAAATGATGACAAACTATTTTGCCAATACAATTCCTTAACAACATCCATATAAAGCCTACCATTCAGTTTGCTTTCAGTTATCCAGTCTTTATTTCCAGGACGACACAGTTCCAGTGCTGCTGGTAGAACCAAGCTATTTCGTCAAATAATTTATCATCACACTGAAGTGGGAAAGACAGAGCATTTAGCAAACTGCCTCCATTTCTCATCACTATTAAAGCCAAACCCATCAGAAGGAGCTGCTGCCCTTCCTGTTGCTCAGAAAATCAATCCTGCCAACACCAACCACGACTCCAGATGCTCTGCAGCTCCTGGGCTGGTTGACTGTCAAATTCTCCTGCGAGTTGAATAAATTGTCATGAGGAGGCAAGTCGCTCAAACCCAGAGTAACTGATGCAAAAAATCAAACAGAAACATTATCCCTATATTTTCCTTGCTATGTATATGTCTCGGGGGGGAAAAAAAAAGGTTGTCTGTTGCTGAAGATAAAAGTGTGTCTGGGATCACCAGGCACAGTGACAGCCTGTGCTGGGAACAGCCACTTATTAAAGCATGTAAAGCATCAAAACACCTACAACAAAAGCAGCTCAAACCAGACCAAAAGAATTGTAAAGAGTCTTTAATCAGTACATACAATAAATCCTAATTTTCTTCCTATTGTACACATTATATTCCATAGTTACAAGGTAACATATTCATCTTGTAGAAATAAATAATGAATTTTTTTCCTATAACAATATTTGGTTCCTCTTGGAGGGTGCTCAGTAAATGCCATCTTGCGTTTCTTCACATTTCTCTGATACTTTCAAGTCTAATAACACAGTAACGCCCAGTTCAAAGAGCTTTATATGTATATTTAAAGCCACTGAAAGTCCTTCTAATATGATTTACTCACTTACTGAGAGACACCAGCATTCCAGGGCAGCAGCTCAGAGCACACACATCCCAAGCCCCAGTAAGCACCCAGGGATGACAGCAACTTCAGCCTTTCCCGACTTCACCTACCAGATTCCACAAACAGATTTGGGAGTCTGTGGGCACGCATGGATGAGCGTTAAAGAGAAAAGGCGGAATCAGTATTTCCTCTGCATTTATGAATCACTTGAGCCTCACCTGGCACCCTTCTGCCACCAAAACACAAGGAGCTGGTGTTCAAGCTCATTCCCAAGGCTCCTAAACAAGGCTTAGGTCCCCTTCGGAACATCCCATTGTTCCATGACTATCAAAAAAAATTCCGTCTGGGCACGCAGACCACTGTTTAGGGACTTTCCCCATGTTGGCTTGCACTGTGGAGAGAACTGAGCAGAGCTGTGCCGCCAGTGCTGAGCTACAACCGAATTCAACCAAATTCTGTTCAAGGAGTCAACTGGCCTGAGCCTAGGCCGTGCCAAAGGTGAGCCTGATAGTTTTGCTAATAATGATATTTACCAGTATCTTGCACATGGCAAATAGGACTTCCAATAGGAAGTGCTGTGCTGCTACTAGGGCTGAATTAAGGCACTGCATAGGGCACAGATGGGGCCTCCACCAATTTCCTCCTAAGAACCAGAGTGGAGAGAGAACTGATGTCTTGCATTAAGACCCTGAGTTACCAGCCAAGGGATATCCCAAGGGCTAATTCCATACTCTCAGGGGACTCCTGGACTACAGGAAGATTACTTTGCCCATGGCAGGGGGTTGGAACTAGATGCTCTTTAAGGTCCCTTCAACCTAAACCACTCAGCGATTCTGTGACTATTTTAGCAGCAATTCCTGACGTGGTTCCTCATTGTATCTTACACACAATATTGATATATTCTAAGGGTAAGCATTCATTAGACTTATACAGTTTATATATTAGTTAAGGTGTTCACAATGCAGAGGAGCACGTAACCAAAATCAGCTGCTGGTTTTCATCTTCGTGCACAACCATGTCCCTTTGTGGCTTTGAGCTTCCTCTGTTCAGCCAACACTGCTAAGCCAGAAGTAATATATAAGAATAAGCACTCTAAATGAAAAATCCTGTTGGTTGTATTAATTCATGGAATTAGAAGCATTAAACAGCAAACAGAATTACAGTATTAGGAAGAGCTGGGTCAGACAATTTTTCATCCTACCCCGTGAACTCCTTAATGCACCTCACAGCCCAGGTCAATTCCCTTCTCCAGGATCAGCAGCAGCTCTATCAGCAGAAGCAAAAGCTGCAGGAATGTGATGGGGATCCTTCGCTCCCCCGCTGACACAGGATGCCTCTGGCAACAGTTTGGGCAACCAAGAGCTTCTACACTTGATTTGTCATTTATCTTGTCATTTGCAAGTTGTTTACCAAACCAAATGAAGACATTGTATGAGCACAAGTCTCCAACAGTATCAGCAGATGAATAAAAAAGGTACAATCTCCATGCTGCATTTTTAGAAAAAACAGCTCAACCATCTCCTGGTTTCTGTCCAGATGCTCTGTCACACGGTGTTTGATCTTCTAACAAATCAAAATTTCAATGAAATACACAAACAATAAAAGCTTCTGGAGCATGAGAAAGCAGTAGTACAAATATGATGAGGAAAAGACCCCAAAGTGGAGGGGGCAGAAGCAGACTGAGCTCTGCAAGCTGCAGACTTACAACAAATGCTAGGCTTGAACAAGCCTGCGATATCTCAATCCTTCGGGATGACTAAGGCCTATTTCAGTGTTTTCTTAATTTTTAGACAGAGTTTGTAGACAGGCTGCAAAAACCACCTCATGTTTTAGGTGGCTACACATTATTACAGCCCACAGAAGCCAGTTTTGCTTCTTTTTATAGAGAGGTATTGTCTGTCAGACACAGAATTACAAAACCAAAGCAAATTCTTTGCCTATATACCACCAGTAGAACAACCAGATCCCTGCACTGTCCTCGTCTCTGATCACCTCACTAAAACTAAAATTTCATTTTACATAAAGCTGATTAGCAAAGCTAAGCTGTTGTTCAAAAGAGTGTTTGATGTCCAATGAGTTGTACAGACATTGCTGGCAAATTTTGTGCACGTCAGCGTGAGAAGCTATTAAATGTATACCTTAAGATAAGAATTCTGTGTTTTTTCCAATAAGACAAGTTTCTAACTACAAAAGGAGGGGAATGCACCCTAAGTCATATGTGCAATGCACATCTCTTAAGAATTTGATTTCCACTTTAAGTGTTCAGTTCCTGCCTCACCTCCATAGTGAAAATACCTATGTAAAGGAACAAGCATTCCAAAAACTGATTGTAGGAAATAAAATTACTGTAAACATTTTGGTCTTACAAACAAACACTTTAAAAGAAATAGAAACATTATCCCTGTATTTTCCTTGCTGTATATGTCTCGGGGGGAAAAAAAAGGTTGTCTGAGTGTTGCTGAAGATGAAAGAGTATCTGGGATCACCAGGCATGTTCCCAGTCTCAGCCAGGAGACAGCCCAGTCAGGCTTCCCATGCAGCACAGTGATGCTCACAGGTTTCAGCAGAACAGCCAGAGTGTGGCCACTGCAGAGCTTTAACTGAATGGGTAAAAAAGACAACAACAACAAAAAAAAAAACCCCCAAAAAACCAAACCAAAAAAAACACCAAAAAAAGAAACCGTCTTGCCAAAATGGAGGTGGTTCAACAGTTCTGTCAGCTGCCTCTTCAGATATTAATTTGTATTTGAAAAGTCAAGTACAAGCCTGTGCCAGCTCATGAGATCCCATTAACTCACTCTCCGGGTCAGGCAGCAGCAAATTAATACAGAATTTAATTCCAGAATGTTCTTAATATTCAGCAGAAGTTTATGAATGCTGTGGAGTCAGAAAGTCTCAGTACATTATGTTGATAGATACAAACATAGTATTATAAAAAATAACGTTATAAATAATTATAATGTTATAAAGTAGAAGTATTTGTGAACTTCGATTAAAGCACATTTTTCAATGAGAATCTCACTGCTTATTCCTTTATATATCAGCTTCTGTCCATCTCAGAAGAACCTGAGGCATCATATTCCTTCAGTACACCTTCCCTGAATTCCCCAAAGGAACAATGGAAAGAAAAAAGTTTTGAAAGGGTGACTTTCAAAAAATTCCCCAAAAGTCCTTTGATAGAAAATATACTCAGTTATGCAAAGTAACAGAGAAGCTTGTTACTCATAAAATATTCTATTGCAAAGATTCCTGGTAGCACAAGATTAGCTGTTCTCATCAGGGAAGCTGAACTTACTACAGTAGAAATTAAGAAGTGTGTGTAACAAATACCATATATTAAGATGCCATAAAAAGGAACCTTTCTGAGTATTAGCTTTCAGGATTTAACAAGATGTAAAACGTAAATGAACATTTTGTGAACAAAAGAAACCAAAAAAATCTAACTTTTCTTAAATTAGTGAACCATTTCCAAAGAGCATTCAAGCTTCAGGAAGGAAGAGGTAACAAGGACTTTTTTTACACGAGTGACAGATTTATAAAACTAATTATCACGAGATGAAATAAATTGAAAAGTGAAAACAAAACACACAACAGAGCTTGACTTTCAAGCATTTACTCCACGTTTAACACGTATTGTACACAGATGCGTTCCACATTTGCCTGTAACTGCTGCCAGACTGGAACTTCGCATGCTCCTCAAATTAATTACTCAAAGTTTAACCTGAACTCTTATTTTAAATTGCCCTGAAATTCCAGAGGATGTTTTGAGAGACGGCCTGATGACAAAGACTAAAGAACATTTAAGCCGTACTTCGATGCTCACAGCAGGACCGGGATGGCCGCAGCCATCACTGAGAACTGTCAGGAAATGGCAGAAGCTCCATGAACTCCATGACAATCAAATCCATTAAACTCTGCCACCCAGAACATTCTGACTCACCAAAGGGGTGGGAATAACTGGTTACAAAAACGCTGAAGTCAAAAGAAATGTGTATTTATAGGCTTGGTTTGTGCACATTTAAACACACAGGAGCAGAATTTAGAGATTAAATATTTCCAGGAACTTCACGAATGAAAACAGCATTGTTGTGACCTAGCAAGCTTGCCAAGAACTTCTAGGATTATTTGGAAATAGGAAAATAACAAAAGTATTAAAAGCACTAAACCCTACTAATTAGAGGTCTTTAAGCAATTAAGAGTTTATTAAACAGAGTCCTCTAATAGGCTTTAGAACGACAAAATTAACTGTTTGATGTTATGTTCCCCCACAAAAGCCTGACCACTAATAACTATCATGGGGGGCCTGATGTGAAGGCTGATCTGCCAATCCACTCTTAAACAAATACTTGGTGGTCTCTGGACTGCCTTTCCTACAGACCCTGCACTGACTCCCATAACCCAAGAGCCCCTGAACTTGTGCTTTCTCCTGTTCTCCTGATATGACCCCATTGTCCTTGCTTCTCCAACTATCTTTGATAGCAATACATAAAAATACACCCATAAAACACCTAACAGTATTCCCACCGGAAAAACGTGTGCAGCAGGTCAACGTAACGTTTCACAAGGAAGCAGGAGGTTGGCCTCAATCTCTGCTTTCATTTTATCAAATGAAGCAGCTGTTAATGCTCCAGTTAAAAAGCAATTCTGAGAGCATACCAAAGTAGTATTTCCACGTTTGTGAAGCTCCCAACAACAGCCCTAAGGTGAATGTGGCCAAACATATCTCTTCATGAGTCTGTGGTGATTATGTTCACTCCAAGTCTGTGGCATTTCTGTACACAGGTAATTTTGACACAGTTACAGCCTGGGAGGAAGGAGACAAGCACTGTATTATTATCGAAACCCACACGATTTAGCAGACAAACAGCTCATTTTGGTTGGAAAACAGCACTTCTGGAGGCTATTAGCACCTGGAGCTGCGAGGCAGAAGGACACTACCGGGAAGGTGTAATGCTCAATCCCTCAACACACTCGTGCTCTGTGCAGGCTCGAGCTTCCCGTTCTCTGCTGAAAGGAGATTGTTTTTCCTTTTGTCTGGAACACAGGCATCCTTTGAGTAAGGACAATGGAGAATAAAAGCACGACTGCTCTCAGAGAGAGACGGCACTGACGGACAGCTTATGACTCACTCTGAATCCAGAGGAACTCACTACTCTCAAGCAATAACCATCCTCAACAGATAACCCTACCAACCACAGAATACTAACTAATAGACTTTGTAACAATAGCTTTTCAGTCAACTTTTGAATTTACTTTTATGGGTAAAAGATTTCTCCAGCAATACCTTTTATTTTAGTGTGAAGTTTAACACCTATTTAAAACAAGATCAGAAACATTGCAGAAAGAACTCAATCACTCGCTAGGAGAAAGTCAAAAGTCGGTTCTCTCCTCAACATGAAAATGCAATGACCTTGAAATCCAGGAAATTTAATTTTGAACCAGGCTTTGTCATTCTGCATAACCTGGTTTCTAATTCTAGATTAATGATACAGACTGAATTCCCAAAGGACACTTCAGTTCTCCATATACAATGTCAATTATCCAGCCTTGGAGAAAAATGGTAACCAAAAGAAATGCCATCACCTCACTTTCATCAATTCATCTGTGGTGCTTTTAGTGTCTTCTGTGTTGCTCATAACAGTTAAAATTATTGCTTTGGTTTTAAATATTATTAGTAGCTGCCTCCATCAACAACCATGTGAACAGATACTTAAGCTTGAAATAAAATGTGGTACAGTTATGCACAAGCTGAGTCTTGTTAAACTGCCTTGGCAGGAATTCTAGGGCACTTACTTCATCAGGAGTCATAGAATGGCCCAGACTGGAATGGACCTTCAAGTTCATCCAGTCCCATCCCCTGCCATAGGCAGGGACTCCTTCCACTATCCCAGGTTGCTCCAAGCCCTGTCCAACCTGGCCTTGGACACTTCCAGGCATGGGGCAGGCACAGCTTCCCTGGGCAGCCTGTGCCAGGGCCTCCCCACCTCACAGGGAACAATTTCTTCCTCATACCTAATCAAACCTACTCTCTGTCACTGAAGCTACTCCTCCTTGTCCTGTCACTCCAGGCCCTGTAAAGAGCCTCCATCCATCTTTCTTGCAGGCTCCTTCCCGGTACTGAAAGGCTGCTACAAGGTCACCCCGAGTCTTCTCTTTTGTGAACAGTCCCAATTCCCTCAGCCTTTCCTCACAGCAGAGCTGCTCCATCCCTCTGATCACGTTGGTGCCTTCTCTGGACTCCCTCCAACAGCTCCACGTCCTTCCTGTGCTGAACCAACAAACTTCACTGTGCTGGGATCCACCATCCTTATTCTGCCCCGAGCCACCACAAGACTGAAATGCAAGTTTCTTGCATCTCAGCTCTTGCATCTCAGCTTTTGGCTGTGATGTGGAGCAGCCAAAATCTTGTCATTCAGAATCACACCAGCTTCTGTTCTGCTTGAGGCTCCTACCAATCTGAAGTTACTTTTGAAGATTAATTGGTACAACAGAAAATGAAAACAAAAAAATGGGCAATGTGTAAAGTCAGAAAATGTTATAGCACTCGTCTACTCCAAGAGATTAAAGGAAACTGTGATTAATTTCTTCATTTTTAAATAATCAAAAATACATCTTAAAATACAGACCCAATTAAGGAGCTGCTGTAAGCCTGTTCTGCAAACTTGCTCAAGTCTCAATATTACTTAATATGAAACTGGAGTTCAATCCAATGGCAAGCACTGGAGATTTTCTCAGAACACGGAATATTTTGGATTTTGTATCTTAAAAAAACCTTGAAAAATTAAGACACCAAAGTACATTTTACAGAATGCAGTGTCACTATTACACATTGCATTTACAAAAAAGTATCAATATTTTAGTTAGGCAGCTAGAATGAACTCAGTAAATAACATAAAATCCCACACATTGTTTTATTACATCCATTCCCTTTCCTTTCCTACCTCCAGTAGGAAAAGAGAATGATCAAACACTAATATGTGAAAGCTCTTACATCTTTTTCTCTAATACAATCAGGTTAAGAATTGGTAAAACTGTTATAGAAAGATAGTGCCCCTGTTCCAATTTCAGGTGATCACACATTAACAATGGAACAACAGAAGACAACTGCAATTCTATTTAAATAATTAAATCACACCTGCAAAGAACACATGAGATTGTAGGAAGAAAAAATTCTCCTACCTTGATAGCTTTAGACAAGTTAAATCTCTAGCAAAAGGTGTCTTCCTCCATTCACTGCAAGTCCTGAAAGACATAAAGAAACCCAGCCGAATTTAGTAGCATCTTCTCAGCACCCTCCGTGCCCCATCCTGTCCAGATGCACACACAGAGCTACAGTAATCCCATCCCAGGAATAAACCCACAACTCTTCCAGAGTATTACTGTGTAAGCATCAGCTACACCCCACTCTTTATCATTACACTTAAAAAGTGAATGTTCGTGCTTTTAAATCGCTGTTAATCAATACTAATTTTGGTCACTTGCCTCTTCCTTCTCACCACTTTTCAAATGGGAGGAGAAGAAAAGCAGATCAACTTCCTTTTGACACACATCATACAGTACATGATTTAACAAGTATATTTCCCTTCATCCTATCAAGTTCTCCTGCTAAAATCCTACAACTTCCCCACTGTTTTTTTAAAAACTCAATCCTTACATAAACGTAACTCCCAAGAGGGATCCAGCACTAAATCAAGGGTTCAGTACTCGGCCCTTCGCTCTGCCATCGCGTACTTAGAACAAGTTCATCAACGAAAAGCCACAAGAAATATATCTTGCCACTTACTGAAACAGACCAGAGCAGCTATTTTATTCCCAGCCTGTGTTTTATTTGGGCTGACGATACTGTATTACAGCCTTCACCAATCTAATGGTTTAGAAATCTCATTTGAGAACCAGCAAGTAGAAGGAAAGACAGCCACATCTCATTTGTCATCAAGCAAACAAACAAAAAGAATCCAAGTAAATTGAGGCCACCTTGTATTTGAAAGTTTAAAGCAAAGCAGCGTAAGTGTTCAACTGCATCGGTCGGGTTTTTTGTTCTCCTGCAAGAGGATACTGAGAAGTAATTGACAGCTTTACTTAGGATTCATGGTGCTTCCAGAACCCTAACAGCAACTTCTCCTATGGTCTTAGATTAATAATTTTGTATGTAAAACTGTAAGACATTCCATAAATTAATGAAAAACCCTATTTTATTTTTCAGGGCTGCCAATTACCTCCCTGCTTTCAATTTTTCATTTCTCTGGAAAAACAACTAGAGCCAGTAACCAAGCACAGCCCTTCCACAGGAGCGGGGAGGTTTCGTTCAGTCAAACGAGGAAACCTCCAAAGGCAGCTCACCCTGCAGCACTAATGGGGATCCCTGTGACAGAAGGAATGTCCCACAGCCTCTGCCAGAGAGCCCAGCTCCCACACAGCCCTGCCCTGGGCTCTGCCCCACCAGCTGCATTCCGCTGCTCTGCGAGAGAGAGGATGTTCCTTCTTCAAATTCCCTTCCCAGCTTGTACAACCTGCCTGCGCCCCAAATCACCTGAATGCCCCAGCACTCAGCCTTTGGCAGAAACTGTCTGGTCAGAAAGACTCAGCTACAGATTTCTGAGTGTCCCATCACATAGAGCACAAGACCAGCATGGAACCTAAACCCAAACAGGTTCAGATCAAGGGAGACTTTTATTAGATACTACTTCACATTATTTAAGTCCCTGGAGGAGGAGTTTTCATAAAGGCATGGAGTGACAGGACAAGGAGAAAACGGCCTTAAGCTGAAGGAGGACAGGGCTGGATCAGATAGGAGGAAGAAATTGTTCCCTGTGAGGGTGGGGAGGCCCTGGCAAAGGTTGCCCAGAACAGCTGTGGCTGCCCCATCTCTGGGAAGTGTCCAAGGCCAGGTTGGACAGGGCTTGGAGCAACCTGGTCTAGCGGAAGGAGTCCCTGCCTACGGTAGGGTGTGTAAGTGGATGAACTTTAAGGTCCATTCCGCCCCAAACCATTCTGGGATTCTTTGATTCTAAAAAAAACCTGTATTCCTTAGATCCTAAATAAATAGACAAAAGAAAAAACAGGTATTAAAACATTTATTTGGCATTCTCCTCAATTCTTTTAAACGGTCCAAATCTGGGTACTTGCAAGCACCTGAAGTGAGTGATTTAAGAGAAATTTTTTCTTTCAAAAACAGCAATGTTACAATGTTTGGAAAACGGAAAACATTCATGGAATAACTAAAAATAACTCCTTATAAATGTTTCCGTTTGCTGCCATCTATCTTCTTAATACAGCTCTTAATGTGATACCCTGTAAAACAAAGAGCAGGAATGGCCTGTGCGAGCTGTGTGAGCTGCAGACAGGCACTCACAACCCATCATCTACTCAGGAACTCCCCATCTGCATTCCACGAGCGGATCCAATGAATCTGCTTTGCATGGAGCTTTTAAATAGCGGAGCTTTTATCTACTCACAGGATTACATTAGAAATCTTTATATGAATGCAGCAGATACTAGTGGTTGTCAATAAAAACTGAATGTCATTAAAGGGCTTTTATTCTTTAAATGCCTTTAACCCTCTAATTATATTTGTAAATTCTGCTATTGAACTGTACGAAAGTTACAAATTCTGACATGTTGTATCACAACAAACACATTTAGAGACTAATAAACCAACAGCTTTGGTGGAGAATCGCTTTTAGAATTATTCGCTCTTGATTAAACACACAAATCACAACTGGCATGTTTCAATCAGAAGCAACATTCAGTCAGGGTTTCTGAAGATAGTTGTAAGTTTGGAGGGTTAAAACCTCTGGCCTGTGATACGGCTGCAAGTCATAATATCTTTAAAAAAAATTATTATTACAAAACTACTCCTTTTCTTCTTATTGTATCAGCATTGTTTTCCCAAGTTCTGCTAGACTTGGCAGGGAGAAGGTAACAGTCCAACATCCTAACTCTCCCCTCCCAAACCAGTAACTGACTGGGTACCACTCTGCTCTGCTGGTTTCCTTCCCAGGCACAAGGTGGGTGTTGGGTAACACCACCGTCCCTGCCGGGCACTGTCCTGCCAGCTGCTGAACTGCTGCAGGCTGCTTCAGACTCCTTCTGCCTCTGCCCATGAAGCGAATTGCTGGCAAGGGGGATTTCTGCCCACAAAATCCAGCAAAGAATTGCCAGCTAACGACTCCAAATTGCCATCCAGGTTTGCAAATGTAAAACATGACCATGGAATAGGAATATTCCCAAGTTCCACCATAATGACAGTAATATAATGAATGCTTTTTGCCAACAGAGTTGGGTAATTTATGTCAGGAACAACACAAACAGAAACAAAACCCACTGAGAATGTCACAAGGCCCTCCTGTGACACAGAACAGCAGGAAACCTCACTTTGCCCATGGATCCTTTTGCTGACTTTGCAACCAACTGCTAATTCCTTTTCTTTTGAACAATCCTCAGCCCAGAACAGTATCAATTCAACTATACATTTCTTATAGTTCCAGTGCATCCATCACTGCGTTCACATCCATCACTGTAACAGAAACCATCCACTTTAAATATTTTTTGATAATTCTCTGTGTTTGGGACCTTTTCACTGCTTCAGACAATTTCTGAATGAAGCCATCATGGGCAGAGCTGCTCAGAGAGTTGAGAATGAACAGATGTTATGCAATTTCCAGAATAAGAGAACAAAGAAATGCTATTAAAAAAGTACAAGCTAGTAATAGTGTAACAAAGCCAAGTAAGTAAACTCTTAAAAACTACACACTCAGGGCAGGAGGTAGTTAAGTAACTCACACACAAAGTAGTCATCCTGCAGTCCCAAATAATTTCTTGCTTATACCTCTGCAGGTAACAACCACTGAATTCTTCTGCAGAAGAACGTGTTAAAAACAACTAAAGTGTAGAACAGCAAAAAGCTGCACATTCACCACCCCCTAACATCCTTCACATCTACATTCAAATGTTTCTTTAAAAGAACTTTTCTTATATTCTATTAAACCCATAAGTATAGAGCATGCAAATCAACTCAATTTTTAAATATCCCCATGCATGAATGCACCAAAAAAAGGCATAAAATCAAAGCCAGCTGAGTGACTGCCCAAGAGAAGGGCTCCTACCTAATGTAGGAATTACTGAAACAGGTAAGAATGGTTAATGAAAAAAAAAAAAAAAATCCCAATATTGTTGACACTTTCAGCTGTCAGAATTAAGCACCTTCCTGATACTCTAACACAGAAAACTGCCTACATAAGGAATGAATACTTTCAGGTACAGGAACACACACTGTAGCTGCAATATTTTCCTGCCAACCTAAAATCCATGAAGAAAAAAAGACTTGAAGCTTTAAGGCAGAAACCAGAAAAGCTGCCATCCATGGCAACTTGACTGCATAGTCTGAAATCATACCAGAACATCCGATTTCATAGCAACAAGTTTGAGAAGTCTCTCAAAGACATCTTGAGCTGAATACCACCCATCCTATACTTGAAAATACTGAACATTAGTACTGAGAATCATCCAAGTAAAAGGCTGAAATAAGACTAGCTTTCTGTTCATCCTAAACAAAGGAACCTTCTTCTCCCCTCAATCCAAGCAAGCAGGTAAAAATTCACAGCAATTTTGCAAAGCTAATTGAATCTGAAGCCTCTGAACCAAACATAGCACAGGTCACATGTATCCTGACCTCAACAGTTTAATTCTATTTTCCCAGAGAAATTAGCAACTTACTCATACTTTTATCAACAGAACATTAATACACAGACATTAAACACAATGACCATCTGTCTTTGAAAACCAAAACTAACCCAATGATCAGAACATGCTGCTCAACCAGTCCTGCTGGAAAGCAAAGGCTCTGAAATGGTCTCATGAATAGGGATTTCCATCTTTAAATGAGGTTATTTTTCTAGTTTTGGCTGTCAGATGCACCAGCTGGTATTCATCTGATAAACTCAGTAAGCCTGGATGGTATTCTAAAATCAAATCAAATCACAGTTTAAATTCTTTGCACATACGTACATGTTGGAAACAAAATACCTACTGACTAAAAATAGTCTTGATTCCAGTTCTAACTTGCCTAAATTAATTTTTAAGCAAAATGTGTGTTTTAACGATGTCTGTCTTGTAACAAATCAAGGATCAGGAAAATGACAACATTCTTTAAATTACTGTCACCTAAATATGACTGACCTGATTTTACTGGGGACTAATCTGGAAAACAAGTCTCGTGTTTCCATCTTTCCATCCAACAAAGATTTTGTCTTCTTAACCTCATATTCTCTAATTAAAAGTAAGATTTGAATCATATGTTACTATACATAATGACTGTACTTACACAGTTCATTACACAGGAACATAGACCATTGATAAATCAAGAATTCCACAAATAAAACCATACAACATAACACTCCAGTCCAGAATTAGATACGTCTTGGCTGATTTTCAACAGTATTAAGCAAGCATCCACTCTACCATACTTTAAGTTGGCAACAGTTTCTTCATGATCATCACTCTAAACAACTACGGGAAAGCATCCAGACATCAACGGAATTATGAAAAAAAATCAGAAAATTGACCACGCTTTAAATTGAGATTTTTTTTTTGCTTATCACATGTACCTTAAAAAAACCCCACCTTGTGTGTTAAATGTAGATGACATCCACATTCTGCTCTTAACAACTCAGACTCTCGGTTTTTTATGAAAATCATTTTATTTTCTGCTAACAAATAGTTCCGACCTATTCATGGAGGATCGCATTTTTCAGCATCTTAATCACATTTATCAAAATTTACAGACTTACCTATCTTCCACATTTTCCCCAGCAATCTAGGGGCGGGACCTGTCGCTGTTTTGTTGTTGCAGCGCCCGGTGCTCCCCAGCCCTCACCTCTCTCATGTCTTCACACTAATGACCATCCTGTGTTTAGTAGCTCTGAATACAGCCTGTCACCCTCCCTCTCCTCTGTCTCAGACCAGTTGTCGTTTATTAACCAGCTGGTTTGGGTCCTGCACCCCCCCATGCCCACGTGATGAGGAAATGATGGGTTATGGTCAAGATGCACCAAGAAAAATATTTTCCTTCCAGAGTAATTCAAGGCTAGAGGACTTACTGGAATTTTCTAATAGATGTGAGCAAACATCTAGACAAGGAGACTTAATGGTCCAGAGACACCATGACAGTGAAAGGACATCTAACACAGCAGGCCTTTGGAACATCCCAAGCCTATTCCCATCCTCTCAGTGCTGCTGCAAGCTTTGCCAGGGATTTCAGTAAGAACCAAACAAAAAATTCTGACAACACTGCTCAAATACATGCAACCCAACATGGTCTAGTGGAAGGTCTCCCTGCCCATGGTAGGGAGTTGGAATGAGACGAGCTTTAAGGTCCCTTTCGACCCAAACCATCCTGGGATTCTAACAAATTTAAGGATGAAATTGCTAAACTTCAAGAGTGGCATTTACAGCACAGCTTTATCGCAAGGGTCATGTTTACATCCCTGTGTCCACACACCACCATTACTGCTAATGCTGTGTCAGACAGGTAAAGGAGGAGGCTGAGAAGCAGCTGGGAAGAGCCAGAGCCTGCTGGAGATAGTTCCAGAACAGACTGGCAAACATTCCCTCTTCTCCCTGCTGTCTTTTTGGTTTCTTTTAATTTTTGCTAGAAACTGGGCTCATTTTTCACAAGTCTGTCTCATTTAACTTTTGTCTGAAAGGACACATGCAGAGGACCTGTTCCACAGAGAACTTCTGTTGCTCTAACCTAAGGAGGCACCTCAACAGCTGTCACTGTGCTGCTTTAGCAGCACCCTCTGAGGAGATAAAATAACCCCCCGAGGATATAAAACATCTACTTCAACCCTTAACCAGGCTTCTACAGAACAAACCAAGAATGTCAAAACCTTTTCTTTGTTCCTTCAGAAAGTGCAACCAGATCTCAAGTATTCAAACACTAGTCTTCTTCCCAGCCTATTTTCCTCTTTGTAAATACACCATGTGGAAACAACCTGGAAATATGTGAATATAAAACCACTTGTCAGGAGAAAGAGAAGCAAGTGCAGATAGGGGAAAGAAACCGGAAAAATTAAAAAGGATTGAGGAGGGGGAGAAATCAGCCTTTCAAGGAGAGAGAGGGTAAAAGAGGGGTCTTGGTTTTTTTTAACAGAAGTACTACAAGTATGTTGAATACTTTATTTGCATTAATTTGTTTTCGTATTGCCAGAGGACAGAATTATCTACAGTTGAATGAAACAAAAGTAACATCCTACTGACGGCTTTCTCAGGAAGAAGTACATGTCCTTATAAAAAGTCAATCAAACATATATAGCTGCAGTTCTCTTTCAAACATCTCTGGTACTCAGCAAAATCAGTAGTGCTAAGGTTTAACATACACAAACAACTTGGGTTTTGGGTTAAAACAAGAGGGAAGACAGAAGGAAATAACATACCTTACAAAGGATTTTTCATCTGTGAATCCACACTTACAATAAAAAGAACAGTCTTTTTTTGTGTTGTTAACTGTCTGCTAATGCTACAGACCAGATCTTAGATCCCGAGTGAAACGCAGCAAAGATAAGGGGATTTAAGTGAGAGCATTTCGCTTGACTCTCATTTATTTGATAGCTGGCTAACTATTCCATGCAGGAAAACTACGACTTGGCAGAAGTGGATATCCTGCTTTAAGTCACTTCTTCAAACCTTCCAACAAGGGAACACACAGTTGAATAAGTACTTGAAGGAAAGGGCTTATTTATGCACCTTTTATCTTTCATGATGTATGTAAGTGATATTTACCATAGACCTCACTACTTCAGACAATGTGCTTAAAAACTATGAGTTATAAATGAAGCCATTGTACAAGCACATTTGAAATTACAGCACATAGCAGGCTTCAAAAGAATTCAGTGTTGTATACATGAGCTCCACTCCGTACTGTCCTCCTCAGCTAACAACAGTCAGGAGTTTCTGGTTTCATCCCACAGCCAGCAGCAAAAATGGGGATATAAAGAGTTACAGTTCTGGCAAAAACAACGGTGGTTCCTCAGCGTGATGCAAGTGAAAACTGAAAGCCTACTGAGATTCTTTTTAACAGGAGAAACCAGCTAACCTTAAAGCATGCTGTTAGGGGTCCACAAAGGGTATCACAAAGAATGAAGTCCACAAAGCCTTGAGGAGATAAACAGTAGCAGGCAGAAAATATTCTTAGTCTCTGAGGGACTGTTAGCTGAGCACTTCCCAAATCCAAGACTGAGTTACTTCCAATGTGACTCCTGAAAACTACACTACCATGGCTTAAGAAGTCAGCATTGAATACCAAGTACCCTCTTAACTTATCCCATTTGTAAACCAAAACATTATACTGGCCTCAGGAGCCTTGCCTTTGGCTCAGAAGTGCCTTAGTCACTTCAGCTAGCTGGTACAGGAGCATTGGAAAAACCAGGCGTGCAATTTGCTTTGCCCTGCTCAGTGTATCACACACCCGTCCTGCCTCCCTTTTCTGCACGGTCCTTTCCCGGCTTTCACAGAGCCAAGCGTTCCAGTGCAGATACTGCAACACGCGAATCAACCAACGAGGCCCGTGGAAAGAAACAGATATAGACCAACTCCTGGTAGATGTTTCAGAGATGTTTATTTCTGCAGCCCATGGCCGGGGCTCTGCCGAGGAACTGCCGCAGTCACGGGGCCCGAGGGTCCCTGCCCGCGCAGGGGAACACAACACAACCAACGGGGAACGAGGCTGAGCAGGGACAGGGAACCCCCTGCCCCCCTCCCAGGGCTACATGGCAGGGGGAGGGTCCCAACAGCCAAGGATAAGGATGGGTGGTGGCGATGCTGCAGTTCCAGTGCTTTTCTGAGTCCCTCCAGCACCAGAATGCTCGGGGACACTGTTCTCTTTCATTCTGGGAACGGAAATGCTCTGTCTGTGACTCACGGATAGAGTCAAGGAGTATCAGAAAGTGTGTATCAAAGTCAATGATAATACAGCAGAGCTGAACGCCGCAGTGTTGGTTTGGGGTTTTAGACAAAGCCTTTACACCCTCCCCCATTTAGCTTTAATAAAACTTCGGCAGTGAGGGGTGAGATTTCTTCATAAAGCTGCATAACTATAAAAACAAATTGATTTTTTAGATACTATAAGTCTGTCATATGGAGGAAAGCAAAACGCCTCCTAGAGATGGAAAGAGAGGGAATGTATTTTCCCCCCACATTTGGAATGTAGATGATTGCAATTGGCATGTATAATCACCAATAATTTATGTCATCATTCACTGAGGCAAAACCCAAATCCTATCCATTTCTTGGCATTGAAGAGCATGTACAACCAAGGAAGACAAGAAGAAACAACAAAAATAACTGGCTTGCTTTTCTTCTGAAGTCTACACCATCGAAATACTTGAACTGCAAAAATCAGTCAAGAAGTAATCCACACCCACTCACACTTGTTCCCTCTCTAAAGCCATCGAGCAGATTTGCTGGCAAGAGTAGGGTGACCCAAGACTTACCCTTACTTATCACTCGTTTCTCCTGTGGCACCACCACTAACTCGTACATTATTCAGTCTCTTGTCTGGAAGGAGGACTGGCACAGAAGTGTTACCAGCAGTGCAAAGATTTTCTTTGTAGAGCAGAATTTCACATTCCACAGCAGTAACTGCATCCTGTGTCCAACATCCATACATACACCCCACTTTGACACAAACTCTTATCCCAGAGCTGCAGGAATTCAAGGCTTGAGGAACCCCCTTTGGTTACCTTCCCACTTCTTTGGTCTCAGCCTAAAACAGCAGCACATTCTCTCCCTCGCTGTAGCTAACATAGCCAAAATGTCTGAATCACCTTTATTATACTCAGGAACAATGTCTATTAAGAAACAATGGTCTGAAATTTCCCCAGGCAAGTTCTGCAGAAAAACATTTCTGACATCAAGATGCATTACAGCACATTCAGCAATCGCTTGGCTGTATCACCACCGGTATCAAAAAGGCTTTTTCCTTTAGCGACAATGAGTCTGAAACATGAAAAACAGTTAAATGTTCAGAGTCTTATAGCTAGACTGATTATCTTAAACCTAAATTGAGTATGGATATCACCTTTTCAAAAGTTTATTGCTTTTAAAGCAAAATACTGCAAACAATACTGCAGAAGCTACTTCAGAATAGTCTTAACACAAATCCAAAAAAAGGCCTATCTTCTCAGCTACCAGGGAGAGTTTTTAGGCTGTATAAACACACACGACGAAAGCAAAGGAGGAAAATCTCTGCTCTTGGCTTTTGGGCCCTTGCTATTAAAGCAATATTCATAATCCCCGTTGCCCAGCTGTGCGATACATTCATTTAACACGTTAACCTTCAGAGATCACAAGACCCACGAACAAATCCCTCCCTAATACATGAGTGAAGCAACTCCCCAGCTCAGCAACACCTCCCAGAACAGAGCCAAGGCAAGAAGATGAACACGGATACTAAAGAACACAAGAGAAGTGGCATGACTTTACTTTCAGCAGTGATTTAAAGGGTGTACTGCATCATGCTGAGAGACAAACACGGTATGTACGTACATTCCACTTGAAATCCGTGCTTCATTCACTCTTTTCCAAACAACTGGCTTTAAAACGCATCTCCTTCCCTGCTACGTAGCTCCTCTGTACTCTAGCATTCCTTTTCTACCTAAGTCATGCCCTGTTTCAAGTCTTCCCCAGCTCTAAAATACCTTCTACAAAATGAGCTGACCAAACCTCAGGCTTCAGGCCGTGGCCATTCCAAAAATCTCCACAATAGCTTCATAACGCTTCGTGTTACTATTTCTTTCCTCTTAATCCCCAACAATTCTCACTGAGATTTCTTTGCTTTATTTAGATTTTAAAGATGCCAAGATCTGAGCTGATGTTTCCACGGCTCTACTAGTCATAATGCCAAGATTCTCTACCAAGAAGTAACAGTCAGTTAGGAATCGTAACTTTCTATAACTTGGATTTGTTTTTCCAGCACATGCAGCACTTACATTTGTCTATGTTGTATTTCATTCACAGTTATTCATCGGTAGTTAAAGACTTAAGACCCTTCTGCAACCCTTCAGCCATCCTTTGCTTTTACTGTACTAAGTCTGTATCACCTCCAGTCTTCATGGTTCAGCCCATTAATTAGCACAATCCTACAGAGCCTGGTGCCAAATTCTACAGGTGACATCCCTCTGCCTCTGACGACAGCCGACCATTTATTTCAATCCTCATTTCCATCTTAGCCCATTACTGTCCATGACAAGACCCTCTCACGCTGTGCCCATTGAGTTTTCTAAAATGTCTTTGCTGAAAAACTTCGGATGAAATTCTGCTGGAAATCCAAGCGAATTATATCAACTGGACCTTCTCCTCCATGATCTGCTGGCCCCTTCAGCAGAACATGGTGTGGTTCGGAAAGCAGCAACTCCTTCTACAAAACCCACAGCAAATTTTCCTGTATTTATTGAAATACCATCTACGGAGCATGAAGGGTGATTTCATCCAGGATGAAGCAATACAAACATGGAGGTACCACAAGGTACCATCTTCTTAAACCCACAAGCCAGATGAACGGCTAGCATTTGCTAGGATAACTTTCCATTCCCCCAGAAAAAACTGATAAATACAATAGCATTTCTCAGGCTTTTAGCACTTGACTATAAAAGGCCGAAACACCTGCTATCCACCCAAAAATCCTGTTCACAGGATGTCCTAATGGCTGCTCACAGTGACCATGCAGCAAATACAACCAAATTCCCATTTTTAAAGCAGCGCTAGTCAATCTAATGCAATGAAATGCTATGACTTCAGCTAATTAAAACTGCTATTTCAGGCCCTGTTATCATTACCATAATGTAGATCTTCATTTTAAAATTTAAATAAAATCAATTAAGAAGTTTAAAACCCAGCTCCATCAGAAGATACTCAGATACTCACACTGAGCTCCTTCACTTATCCCCAGCTTTATTCTACCCTGGTAAAAGCACTGTATTCCCTCCTTTACACCTAAAGCAAGATCCTCCTCACTTACACAGCGCACAGCCACGGCGGTGCCTGCCACGCCTCAGACCCCACCTGCAGCAGAAGCAGCTCAGAGCCTTGAGGGACCACACAATGCTCCGAGCACTGCCAGAGCTACATGGAAACGAGACTCTCACACGGCACTGATGGGTGCATGAGCAACTTGATTTTCTTCCAGGAAAACCAACAAGAATTTAACTCTCACATTTCGCTTAAACACAAATGCGGAATTTTTCTAAATTAATTAAGCACTGAAACTCCCACAAAACAACTGAAAAGGATCAAAAGTGACTCTTAGGAAAATTTCTTGATTTCATTTATTTACAAGTAATTTTCTATTAACCAAACCACTGAGCCATAACTGATGTCCCTCCATAACTGATATAGATCTCAAAAATTCCTTTAAGATGAAACTATTAAAATAACAAGGGAAAACACAGGAAGGCTGATGACTAAGAAGTCATTTCTCTCCTCTGTAAAGTCCAGGCAATTAAGATTATAGTAAATGAAGCTCGCAGAAGGGGGGGAAAAAAAAAAAAAATCTTCCTTCTCCCAGCAAGCTCATTCTGCAGAGCCAATAGCATGTTTGCCTTTGGTTTTCTGGGTATAGGAAGATCATTTCCTCCGCTGCTCCTGCAGCCCATTACAGGAGAGATTCACAGAGTAACAATGACCAAAAAAAGAAACAAGAATAAGGAAATCTCAACTGAGTCAACAGTGAACCTAAAATTACTCCTTCAGTGTCAAGCTGAGGTCCCTCCTGTTAAAAGGTTACTCTGCTCATGAGTGACTTTTTGTATAATAATTACTTTTAGTACATTAATACACACAGGCACAAATAGCGAGGTTTTGTTGTAGTCCCTATGCCACTCTTTCAAGAAAAACAAAGATTCTTCCACTTGCACCAGAATAAAGAGGCTTCCTGAAGCACACTTCATATTTAAAGGTGAAAGATTAAGCACTTCCACAGTTTAAAACATTGTTAAAGCACAGGTCAAAGGATGTTTCTAAATACCAACTTACAACAGTCATTCCACCATAGCTATGTTTAGCAAACAAAAATGCATAATATAAATATATATTAAGAAACACACTGGGTAACTAATTATTTTTAAATTGTGGAACTATTCTAAAAACTAGAATTTAAAGTTGTACCTTAGCAGTCAATCTACCTCTAGGTGTAACTACTGGCTAGCTCAGTAAAAAGGTTATTAAAAATTCAGAATTGGTCGCTGGCATTCTATTTTTAAACTTACCCACAAAAATAAGTTTAAAGTTCAATTTACTTTTAGAACCACAGAGTCATAAAATCACAGAATGGTTTAGGTTGGAAGGGACCTTAAAGCTCATCTTGTTTCAACCCCCTGACATGGGCAGGAACACCTCCCAGCAGAACAGGTTGCCCCAAGCCCCACCCAACCTGGCCTTGAACACTTCCAGGGATGGGAATTTTGGAACAATATTCTAACATTTGGGGTCTTTTTCTCTGTAATCCGATCATTTAATTGTCATGGGTAACATACATACAGATTAGCTTTTTTTTTTTTTTTAAGGGAAAACACAAGTAACATGAAAAAAACATATTAAAGGAAAATATTTTTATTAAAGAGAATAATATTTTTATTAAAGAGAAAACTCAAGAGGGCCATTTAAACAACATTTCTCAACCATAGCTCCTGTACCTGCCTCATTATGGTCCTTATTTCTCTCTTTCCATTTTTAGTTACTCTTCCTCTCCAAGTCTCTGCTTCAATCCTCCACTACAGCTATGAGCAGTTCCCCTTGGAGCCTGCACCAAGACAACTCAAGCTGTCACAGAGGCTAAATGCTTTCTACAAGTTTTAGCTTTTTCAGAGAAATCCACAGCAAGGACAAGTCAGTATTGAACAGGACAGACAGGAAACCACGGCCACACCAGAATAAAACTGGTGCAGACATGCAGCGACAGAACACCAGCACTCTGGATTCTTGTGCCGGGTCAAATGACAGAGAAATACCACAAAGAACAGTATTTCAGGTTTAAGTTCCCATTCTGGTCACATCGTCTCTTTCTCCTGCTGACAACATGCAAATGAGGCATTCCCTGAGAAGTGCAGGACGTAAAATTGGTAACTGAGTAGAATCCCAGCCCAGCACCATTCCAAGCGCTTCCACGACTGCCCTCCAAAGCCACGCCCACAGACATTACCTGGGGAGGAAAACCAACACGTAAAATGGCTCTAGAAGGCTCCAATGGAATGCATTGGGAGATTGCATCGCTCTTTCATGTGCAAGTACTTTTTGTCCAGCCTCTACCAGCCTATTTCTGAATGTTACTGCCAGAATGCAACAAATTCCTGCACTTTCTGTTTTTAAAGGTGCAACTAAATGCTGCCACTCTCTCCTCGCACCTAAGGGAAGCTGTGATCAGGCACAAGGATCAGTATGAAACCACCTCCATCTGTCTGCAGCTGCAGTTTGTCACCACATTAGTACAGGAATCCTACCTAAATCCTAGAATACACTTTTTTAACAGTGAATATCATCGTTAAAAGATTAATACAAGGTGCTTGGTGTTCCAGTCATGCCTAAGGTAACTTGGGAAAGGTTCTCACACACAGGTGCATATATCCTTTCATACAGCAGCTCTGCCACAGCACCAAAACCTACAGAAAAAAACCAACTTTTTAATTATTTCTGCTCATGTCCAATTTGTGTAGGCTGAGTTCACAGGCTACCACTACAAACTATATCCAGAACTATACTTTCCCAACACAGTTTGAATAATGTATCAATATGTGAAATATAATACAGATTCAGTGTTAGTTCTAGCTGATTTGACAGTAGAGAATTAGATTCCTAACTTGAAATCCTTCCAGAAAGTTATTACTGCTACAAAATTACTATTATACGACTCGATTGCAACAGTTAATAAATAAGATCTGTCAGCAGGCTCAGGAAAGAATTTCTTCACCGGCTGCTTTTGCTACAAACTCCACCTGCTTTAAGTAATCACACTATGTTGGCAGTAAAGTTGAATGCTCAGTTTGATCTATGCAAGCGAAATTAAAATAACTACACCCCTGAAGTAATTAAAAGAAGAAGATACAGAATGAATTTCAATATTATTAACAATACCCCTTCTCTTTAACTCTCAATTTTGTTTGTACAGAATCATTTGTGTCAGGACACATTTTACTAGCGTGCTCTAAAACATCTGTAGAAAACTCAGGCAGCAATTAGACAGATTAATGTCTACTACTGAAGAGTAATTTACGCCATTCCCCACTGCCAGCTAAGAAATTCTACTTAGTCCTCTCTAAATGTACCCTTGCTACATTTTTCCAGACTACTGCAGAATATAAATTATGGCTATAAATACATACACATACATACAAACAGAAAATTTTAAAGGAGTTAATCAAATTGTTAGAAAAAGGGAAACCATATAAAATTCTCTATTAAAGGCTGCAGTCAACTAGACACCAAGTCCCAAAGACCTTATTACAAATACACATAAACAACAGGGTAAACTCAGAGGAACTTGGGGAAAAAAAAAGTCATGAAGATTTACCAGCTTCCAACGCTCAGCTAATAATTAAAGATGTGAAAATCCACTAAACATCCACTGAGAAGATGCTGCTTAGAGCAAAAGGTGACCTATAATCTTTACTATGAGGACGTCTAGAAAAAGAACGCTGATTCTATTCCAGTTCAATCTCAAGCCTGTCTGCCTTGCAGATAAGAGAAATGCATCTGTAACACCAGGCAATTTTCATCTAAAACAAATACATAGCTACATTCCTTACAGCTCAGTCCCAGCAGCACCCACCCCCTTAACGACTGCCTCACATACGTAATGCTAACAAATTCTTGTGAAAAGTATATTAAATAAAATTTAAAATTTCTTTCCTCACATTTATTTGAAAATAATAGTAATTTTTAAAACCTTTGATCCAAGCTGCCATGAAAGGGCAATATATGTACATTCAAGGAGAAAAAGCAGCTGCACACTCATCCATCGTTGATAGCGAGTCACCCCGAGTGCAGTGATCCATTCTATTCAAAAGGATGTTGACTGGCATTTGTAGCACAGGTATAAATGTGTCAAAATCCTGTTTGACTTTTAAATCACTCAACCAAGTCAGTCTTAATCTTCAGATAAGCTTTTCTTCTCTCTAACCTCTCCATTAGGAGATTGGGAGCCTTTTTCACACAAGCTTTTCAAAATACGTTATTACTAAATTCACCACTTTCTGGTTACTCTTCCCACCAGCCTATCTGCATATTTACTTACATGCAATTATCTATTCAGGAAACACATTTATAAATTCAGAAACATCTGTTGTTGTTCTCTCCCTCAATGTCATCTTCACTAATTGAGTTCTCCTCCAATAATTTTTTTTTCTCATCTTCCTTCACCCTCAGGACACACAAGACAATAGTGAGAAATAAAAGCCCTGGTATTTACAGACCTCCACCTACAGGAGCAGCTCACAGTCAGGGAGAACAAAATAGCATTGCTCTCACACACGGGCAGCCCCTGGGTCATCTCAGGAGGGAAAGGTATCCAGGGATGCTGGAAAAATAGAGATTGCCATCCTAGAAAAAGATTTCCTTTCAACCTACTGAAAGACACAGAGCAGAAGCAGGAGTTTCCAGAAAATAGACTCTCTCAGAACAGGGATGCCAACCTGACATCTTTTTGGGAGAGCTAACAGGATGAAGGACAAGCAGATTTGCTCAGCCCAAGGGTGCTTTGAAGGGGATACTGCAAACAGCGAACACACCACTCAAGGCCTCTCAGTCCTGCACACCAGCACAGACCGGTGCCTTTCGGAAGAAGAATCTTTTCTCATACGCTCACTTAATTGTCACACACACGTAATTCCCTCGAGACCAGGTAGAAACACCTTCCCATGGCTGCTTTTAACCGTTTAAAAGTTTGCGCAAGACAGAAGAGGAAAGTGGGAAGGAGCATCTCCCTGTGTGATCATTTACTTAAATCCTTCCCATTACTAATGAGCAGAAATCACCTAAGCCTGAGGAGGTGGGAGACTTCACTTCATACATAAGGTTTCATTTCAGAAGATCTCGGCACACACGAGCAGAAGGGAAATCAGTGGTGCTTGTGCAGCAGGTCCTGCCCAAGGCTGTGCTGCGTACCCACAACTCACCGTGCACCCGAGGCACCAAGGGTCAATTCCTGGCCCTGCTACTCCAATTCAACAACACTACAGAGATAAAACAACAGCAGGATGAGAAGGAGGAAGGAGGAGGAAGAGGAAGAACACAAATAAAGGACGGAAAACCAAGCTGATGTTCCTCCAATGAGCAATACGCAAAAGCTCGCCATCTGATACCTATACTGGGTAAAAGCAATTTTTGGAGGAAAACAAACAAAAAGCAGTTGAAAAAATATCAGGTTCTTCCTGGCGCTTTCTTACAGTATTTCCAGGGTATTCCACATTTTTGCCTACCGTATTTCTACATGTTATTTAGTAAAACTCTGGCAGCAAGCTGCACACAGATAAAATCCATCTCCTCAAGGGAAATCTAGAATTCCCAGAGGTATACAAGTAACACAACATGAAATCTTTCCTTTATCTAAAAGGCAAACAGCTATAGGTATTGCATCTTTCCATCAAGTTAGGCACATCAAACACGTAAGTGAAGTGATTAATATTTTAAGTGGTTTCTCATTTGGAAGAAGATAATAAAATTCAATTTTATTAAGTATTTATACTTTCAATAATCATTTACTGTTTCTGTTTTATTTAAAAAAAAAAAAAAAAAAATCAGCTCAAATCCCACTAGCACGAGCACTTCAGATACAACAACTCGACACCAGGAACGGAAACTCGGGTTTTTACAAGAGGGAGAACGGACACACAGTGCTTTTTACTGGGCTCTCTCTAGCTATATTTGGTGTGAATGATGTGTTACAGAGCATCTTAAAAACACAAACAAGCATCCTACGCAACAATTTTGTAGTTCCTTTGAATTATCCAAAATAATTCCAGGCTGAGACTGAACTTTCCTTCCTACACAGGCCCTCCAGAACATTTGAAAACCATTCTATTTGCCTTAACATACACAAGCATGGACCGTATCAAATAAAAAGCAATTTCTCCCCATAAACCACAAAGATTATTTTCTATACAAAATTCTGTATGTTACTATGGGCTTATTTTTTAAATTCTTCTGAGCTTGGTCTAGTCACGTCTATGATACACTGAAGTGACGGAGCCAGACTCTGTACCCTTGCACAGAGGTAGAAAAGGCTCCAGAATTTATTCCTTTTGTTGTTGTTTATGAAATTCAGGATATTCTTTTGGATATTCTATTCGCTGGTGTGTCAGAATGAAAATTCTCAGAAAACCAAAACCATTTGAAAGTTCAGCCCAGGTTTGGAAAATCTCACAAACAAAACCAGCCTCAACAGTCAGGAAACAAGTGCTTTGTTATAGCCATGGCTTTGTCAGCCTCAGTTTCAAGGAGATTTGGGGTTTTTTTCTTATAGAGAACTCAACAGTCTACCATCTATGTGGAACCAAAATTATTTTCTCTGGAAGGGAGTCTGGGAGGTAAAAAAAGTTGGAATCTTTGTTAAAAAGCATTACATATTGTACATAAAAAGTTCCAAAATAGAACAATATATAAAAAGTAGTTCTTGATCTAAATGAATTGTAAAAATCAAGACCAGATGCTCTTTCCCATGATAAATGATCAACGACCAAGCATATCGAGTGTCAAAAGGAAATACATATATAGTTTTTCACAGCACTGAAACCTGTTCCAATTAACAGACATTACGTTTACTCCTAAACCACAGTGAATGAGGACCAAGTGGAGACTGCTCTTCCCCAAATGAGCCCTTATACACTGCTCAGTCTCATTTTTAATCACATCCTGCAGTTCACACCACAACCAGCCACGCCGCATCATTTCTTACACATAACATTAATATTTATTCAAATTTTCTTGCAAAACTTATCTAGAAATCAGTCAGTCAACAACTTGTCGTGCTTTATGGTTGGTTGTTTTTTTTTTTTCTCTTCCTGACTATTCACAAAGAGCCTGAGCTCAGAATATGGAACAGCAGGCCTGCTGCCAGCAGACTTCCTGCGCTCCAAGCTTGAAGCATATGGATAAGCTCTTAATACAATACAGAAAGACACTTCTTGAATGTAAGCAGGCAGGACTGGCTTCACACAGAAGTTCAGCACAAGTGTCTAGACTATGAGGAAAGTGCCAGCAGATATAAATCTGGGGATTTATAGTACAGACGGCTGACAGGAGAGGTTTAAGCTGCCCAAATTCCAGAACTGCAGATTGCAGTCAGCACTCGCGTCCATCAGACACAAGAGCACAGGTGGCAGAATGTGACATCTGAGAAGGGTAAATAAATCCCCACATCCACACTCAGCTCTACTGCATCTACAGCTAAACAGGTAACCATTAATACTACGAGATTACTCTGCATATTAAATTACTCTCAAACTGAGGAAAACCAACCCAGAGCACACGGTACATAAAGACAGACTCATGACTTGGAACGTCTGTACGGTTGCTCGGTTTCCGGATAATGATGAACAGCTAAATAAGCTTACGTGACATGATTTAATCTTCCTTTAAAGATTGTTTTATCCAAACTTGGAAAGGTTTTCCATTTGCCTCCATTTATGAAGAATGTTTATTTGCATCTGATTTTTAGTGGTTATGCTGGAGTCAAAAACCTTGACTACACAAAAACACATGCGCATGTCTCCAGTAAAAGTGACAGCCAGCCCCTCGTAGGGCCTGATCTGCTTTTTCAGCTGCCTGTCTGCGAGGACAAAAGCAATGCAAAAGTTGAAGTTAATCATAATGGCTTTCTTAGTGCAAAATTTTAATTGTAACCAAGCAACATTAGAGAGCATACAGTATACAGTTGCATCAGGTACCTACAAGACATCCCATGGATTTGGTTTACGTGAGTGCTGAAACTTCTCACAAGAAATTAACTGAGGTGACTATTCCAAAATGGTGCCTTCCTATCTGACTTAAACTGTATTTCTTAATAGAAATAATTTGGTAAACAGATTAAACCACATGCGCACACTTACAAAAATAACATCTGTTAACTCACTTTAAAAATTTGCACATGTACCCACCAATTTCAACTCTGATTTCTACTCCCAAAGACCCAAACTACAGCAACACAACCTGGAAAACTGACTCAGTGCAAGGACTAGGGGTGCATTCAGTAGGCTTGGACAGAGTCTTTATTGACCAGATTAGATTTGGTAGGCTGGGCTTCTGGACTTTTACAAGAGGCAGAAGCAGTTAAAAAAAAAAAAAAAAAAAAAAAAATCAACCAAAACCAAAAACACCCATACAAAGAAATCAGTGAAATCAGAGTCCGAAGCAAAGCTTTGACACTTTGTGAGGATTCCTGCAGCTACAGCTATGCAGGGGCTGGAAAAATCCTGGCCGAAGTCCCTGTGCAGAGACAATGTACACTGACAGGAAAGCAGCTTCATCTACCCAGAAAACCTGATAAAGACCAACAAAAGCCCTCTTTGAAAACCTCTCTTTGTCTGCGCAGAAATTTTCTCCACACTGATACGTAGCATTGACGGAGTCTGAGCAAGTCTGCAACAAGAACCCAGGTCTGAACAAGGGCACAAATTCACAACTCCCCCTAAATTTCCCTTGCTCTGTGTACATGCAAATGGTATTTTTCAATTTTCATTTCAGATGTTTTACAGCACTTTGTGCTGCTCCTGTTTTCCTGTATTTATAGTGCTGTTTTCATTCAGAATAAACGCTGAGAAATTAACTTGTTCATACTCTAAGCTTCTGATTTTTCAAGATCCGTTTGAATCCTTTCTTCCTATCCCTGCAACACCTTGAAAGGCAATGCCATCCACAGGTTTTACCAGTACTCTCTCAATTCCTCCATCTGGGTTACTAAGCAACCTGTTAACCAGCTCTGCATCCACTGTACAGCACTTCTGATTATGCTACTCCAACTCTTCCGACAAAAATACCACAGGCCACCATACTGAAGTGCTTCTAAAAGCAGTATAGAGAATTTTTCACGTCATTACAAGGCTTTTCTTATCCTTTTACAGCAGCAACTTGTTCAAGACTAGTTAGTAGTGCCAAAGAGAAGGACTGAGATCTTCAGTTCCCACTGGGCAAAGTCTCAATCAAATCAACAGACCACTCCCTTACACAGCCTTTAAAAAAAATTCCTCAGTTTCATGGATTAATCAAGTCGAGGTTTACATAATACCAAAAAAAAGCCAACTTTTTTTAGTGCCTAGGAGCTGGTCTAGCAGGCATCACAGCCATACTCCTCTGACTTACTCCCCTCACACTTTCTCTCAAATGCCAGCAACTAAAACCCCGGCAGAGCCCCCCGTGACTGAAAATACTTCTCAAGTTGGCAAAAATAAATACTTGCATCTCTTTCTCCTTGAAAACGTACACTGATTTAGAATGACACCATTTGGCCTGTGATCACAACTTGTAACTGGCAAGAACTCCCACTGTTATTACTTTTTGGGATAACTGCTACCCACATAGTGCCAGATGGTCCCTTCCACCTCTGCTGAGGAGGTGGAGCAGCACTGCCTGCTGTCAGCATTACAGCTTCTTCATTTTCTCTAAATCAAGACAGAGATGATATTACCAGTCTGAAGAGAAAGAGGGTGGGCACACATAGCTCCATTAAAGTTTCAGCCTTCAACGGACAACAGTCCTTTCTTTCATGGTGCCTGTTACACTAAATCCCCACTCCTGAAGACAAGAAAACAAGGGATGTCATGACCCCCATGCAGGTATTAACCAAAGGCTGGTGCCAATGAAAAGCTGCTCAGAAAAATTTCAATCAAACATAGATGTTCTAATGGTGAAGCTGAGTATCTCATACTAATGACTGTGTCAAGCGGCAGGAAACTGAGCTGGGGTCCTCCAGTCAAGTCTTACACTGAAAATTAGACAGGAAAATCATTTGAGTAAGAGGAGAAAAACCTGTTAAGTAAGAAAATGGGGGATTTGTCCCTCCATAAAATATAAATTATCTATTAAACTAAGATTATGTAGAACTGCAAAGGCTGCTGGGAAAGACAATCAGCATTAGACCCCAACTTACACAGAAAGTAACAGATCAAACAGCACACAGCTACACACACAGAATACCTGCCAGACCCCAGATCATTTTGCAAATATCCTTAAAAATAAAGTCACATGAAGAACACCAGGGCCTGCAAGCTGGGATAAGCCAGCAAAATCTGCAGGCACAAGCATTTATTTGGATCATTCAAATCACAATATCCACTTGCATTTGCACGTCTCCACAGGCTCAGTTTAACAACTCTCGTAAAAGTCACACGCGCACACACACATCCTTCCATCTCTCTTCTCCAAGCATCACTGATTTCTAAAAATCTATCCTCACTATTTTACTTTGGTTTTCCCTGTCTCAGAACTCTTCCATATTCTAGTCCATAGAATCTCCGAGGGATAGAAAGTTGTTTATCTGTTTGCCTGCTAATCTGCCCTTTGCTGAAGACTTTCCTCTAGAGCACTTGCGGGAACAGCCTGGCTAAGCCTATCCCAATTATCTACTCAGTCACTGACCCCTTCTGCTCCCAGATCTGCACTAGACACTGAGCAGAGCTGAGACAGGGAACCAGGAATGTGCCTGCTCTGAAGGAGCCTGGAGAAACAGGAGTAGCACAGGGGTATTAGGCCTGAAAAGACAACACTTTTTTGACCAATTTCAAATTCCAAGCACCATAGATACATAGACAAATGCTGCCATCCCCCAGTCCTGGCGAACTACAGAACGTACAGGCTTTCCCACTGGTATCTCTCAGCATTACAAACGTGGAACTCATTTCTACAAAAGCACTTTGTACCTTTATCTTCTTGTTAGTAGGCCTCTTCACACCGCTATCTGGAACATTAAGGGCACCCTACTATCAAAAATAATTTCTAGACAGAGTAATCCTACACGAGACAATGGAAGATAAGGCAAAAGGGAAAATCATCTGTTATTAAAGAGGTAAATAAAAGGACCGACCACAGGAATGTGCACACTTCACTGTTCAGCACACTCTGGTTGCACATCGCTCCTTTACTTTCTTCTATTTCTTCATTGAAAATGCCAACTTTAGGAGATCCAACCCAAGAAGGCAAAATAGCAGAAGCTCACTGTTATTGATGGAAAAAGGCAGCACCAGAACCTCCTGTCCCAGACCGGTGGGGCAAAACAGGACTGTTAACTCTGCTTAATCAGCTCTACCAGTGAGCAATTTCAGGGCAAGAACACCAGGAGGAAGGCAGTAAAATGTGATTATTCTTTTTACCTTACACCCAGACATCTGGTTCAGCACAGCTGAGAGACCACCAGCTTTCAGCAGCAATCACCGGCTGGATGATGGGACAGGGCAGGCAAAACTTCCTCAAAGAGCAGGAAATAGGAGCCCTATTTCCTTTTGTGTTGCTCCTCTAAAATAATAAAGCCAATAAGCAATATTCCATCTAACAAATGCAGAAAGAATCTAAATGCTCCAACACTTTTACGTCCAGATACAAGACCAGGAATCAATTCACATTTGTTCCTCTTCGGTGTCTTCTCCCAGTTTTCCTGGTATTTTTTCCTTGACTTCATTGGAAATAGTGTTTCATAACCTCAGCCAGATGCCAGCCCACTGGAAATGCTAAGCATGGCATCAGAGCCCATCAATACAGTAGTTATATTACTACCAATATTTAAGCCGACTGTTAAAACACTGACCACAGGATCGAGCTCAATGAGCTCCACTCTCCACAATTCAAGGACAGAAAATTCACCTCCAAGGAAGTCCAGATTACCACAAGGTGACTGGCAGGAACAGAAGAGACCATAATTGTTTCCACGTTACAGATATTAGGACACTTTCAAGAATATCAGTTAATGCTTTTCAGCCTATTAGAGGCAATGCACAACTGCTTTCTGAACCACCAACACTATAAATATTCAAACTGTCATTCTGAAAGATACTTCACACTGTCTTTAATTTTGGTATTTTTCGTATGCACTGATGGTTTCTCCGTTTCATATGTGCTCATCATGTTTCTCATCCAAACCATGAGGGAAACACGAATTTTTAAGAAAGACACCTGAAGAGAACACAACAAAGGCAAGAAACCATTCACACCCATATAAAAGCCTCACTCATTAAGGCATATAAAAAATATAAATTGCAGCAGAGATGTTTCCTACTGATTGCTTTATAAAAGCATTTTGCTTAAATAATCTGAATTTCAGAAAAAATCTGAATTTCAGAAAAACAGCAGCAATCTGTCAAATATTATTGTACCTGCCATGGAAATCGTACAGGCATGAAGGGGAAAACCAAATAAACACCCAAAATACTTAAAAGTAAGTAAGTAAACAGGAAGCTCCCCATCATAAAATACAAATTAACCATCTCTTTTCTCACACTTCTTAATTAATAAGAAATACTCAGTGTGATTTGTACTGCAAATAATGATTCACCTATCCAAAATACTTCTTTCATTAATGAGATGACTACAGATCTTAAATTTGAGATCACTACAATTCAACCATAATTAGCAATTACAGCCGATATAAGTAAAAATAAGACAATTGAAAATTCACCAAGAAAGTGAGGAACTGGGAGAAAAGCGATGCATTTACCCTATTCATTGTTATTTGGGAACTTCTCCTCAACTGTCAAGCTATTCTATATTTTAATCTTAAAAATATTCCCTGCAGATGAGGGTAAAAGATGTAGTTCAACTAGTCAGCTGAATTTCATTAGTGGTGTGATATGAGCTTCAGGTTTTAAGTATTACACACTGGAAATCTGCAAAGGGTCACTGATCTCTGAAAACCAAGTCAGCTATTCCAATGGCAAAAAACCAGAACATACGGAAATCTGGATGTAAAGACAAGTAATTCCAAATGACGAGCAGACCTCTGCTGTCTCACATGCAACCTGCTCTAAAAGAAATGATCACAAATGTACAAATTAAAAACTTGAGGAAAGAGCAGCAAGAAGGCTTGTCTCCATTCTTCTAAGCTCTGGGAAGGCCGGGATAATGGCAGACATGCTTTCGGTATTTGCATACGCTCGCAGCACAGCGAAGAACAAACACAGCTTTGAGCCTGCTCCGCTTTGATCAGCACAGTAAGGTCACAAATGCTCATCAGATGACTTTTCTGTAACTTCTGTGAAATGGGGCACCATGAATGGAACTGCTTGTGGTGCAAGAAAGGATCATTCATCTGTCCCAGGACCTCCACTCCGGACATACCACTCGATTCCTTCTCATTAAGTACAAGTGAACAACTAATGAGCAACAAGTTGCTCCAAGACTCTGAAGTTACGTGTCTGAAAGATCTCTAACAACAAATCCCTCCCCAGCCAAACAGCAAAATTAACAGCAAGCCTGCCCTCACCCTGCAGAGCTCCCAGTCTGCTCAGGAAGATGCTCCTTCAATCACAAATACGTTCTTTTCATAAAGGACAAATAAATAACAAATACTGGTAAGAGCTGAAATGCTAGCATGCATGATTCATCACTCTCTTCATTAGTGATGCCAGTTCAAGAGACAACAGCACTCTCCCAGATTACTCCCCTGCCATTAGCTCACACAACATCGCTCCTCAGCAGCACCAGGGCTCCGGCAGCATGCAGAGACCTGCCCGTATAGGAATAGTAACATGAACTCACTGGGATCCTGTATGTTCCTCAAGTATCTACATGTGCCTCTGCCAAATTGGCTCTTAAGAATTCCTACCTCAGGTTACTTCTTCAGTAAAGCTAAATAATCCTCATCTTTACAAAGCAACAAGCTGGGTGGGAGAGGAAGAGGGCAAAAAGCACAACATTTTTAGTAAATAAGCCCTCCACTCAGAGCAGGAAAAAGCATCACCGCCTTCAAGTTAAAACGAAGGTGCCATTCTGGGCTGGAGCTAATTTTCTTCGCAGTAGCTCACACAGGGCCATGTTTTGGTTGAAGACTTGAACTACAAGAGTCAAAAACAACCAGTGGGTTCAGTTCTGTTACCACTGACAACCATGGTGACCTCCCAAAGCCCTTGCTGGTAATGTCACCGTGTCCTGTGTCACCACAGAGCTTCGCACGTCCTATTGACGCTGAAAGAACTTCTAGAGGTTGGCACATATTTATCACATTGGAAACAAAGCACAGGACAACCTGAAATTACTGATTGGGTTGACTGCGAGGGTTATAACCAACGATGTAACAAAGGCCGCAAGACCATCAGTGTTTGTGTAGCACTAAACAGAAACCCTTCACTGCCTGTACACCAAAAGGTGCCATTTTAAGGCTTTGTGCAATACTCCGGACACAAATTCCCAGCTGGCATCAACCACGCAGAGAGCTCAGGGCTGCCATAAAGGATAGATCCGGCCACTCTATTTCCTACTCCTGCATCCTCCTCCTGCCACTTTCACGTTCCACAGGTCAAGCTCAGTTTGTCAATCCAGCAAGAAATGAACTCCACAAAATAAATAGTTGTCATTCGCACAACAGCCGCTCAAAAGCTCAACACAGCACAAGACAGAGGGTCCCCAACACTGCGGGTGGGAGAACAAGGATGAGAGGTTACTGATTCGGCACAACTTCTTAAAATCTGCCTAACCTCGTCAAGAAATGACACTCAAAGCCCTTTGCTTGTCTGGATGTCAAAGAAAATTATCTTGTCAAAGGAAGTAACCATTGTGCTCTAAAGAAAATTCATCCTCAAAAGCTGAAAGACTCAATGCTTATACATCAAAAAGACAAGAAATAAGGATTGTGTTTTTGAAAAAATTTAAAAGCAGAAGATTTTTTTTAACATTGCAAAACATGGGATTACAGGTGTTACCAGGCTCTCAGCTGATCTCACATTTAACCACCTCTAGAAAAGGCAAACATTGATAAAACATAAGGAAGGACATAAGCCTTCTCTTTTTCTAATGAGAAAAACCATGCACAAATTTGGGAAGGTCACAACTCCATTTTTTTTGTTGTACCAAGGGGTTGTTTTAGTTTTCTGGCTTCCTTCCTATTGTTTTTCTTTTGCTGTCTAACAAAAAAGTAAGATATACTACTACAAATCTTAATGAGCATTCTGAAATTAAACAAAATACAAGATTATAAACTAATGAATACATAGATTTATACTTAAGATACTTAACAGTGTCACAAGCAGGCCTGGCATTAAAGTGTTCTTCTGGAAATATATATAAACCAAAACCTGCAGACCTCAGAGTGCATAATGCTGTGCACGATACACATTTGGGCCTTATACCATTTGCATTTGTGGTCATTAATATTAACGAGTGAGAATTTGCAAGCAGGAGGTCAGGGATGCTTGTCTGTAATGTACTAAAAAATTCATCTTGTAAAAATTTCCTGCATGTAACAGGTGTGCACATGGATTTCTCACCATCAACATATATATCACTGGTATTTCAAAAGGTTTAACTGAAAGTAAATCTAGCGTATGCAACCTGAAATTTAAAACAACCCGGAAGCACACAACAGGATCACGGGAAAACCAATGGAAAAGACAGAAAGACGAGAACAAGAGAGGAATTGCTACAATGCAATCAATACTGATAAGGAGCTTATTTTATAAAATTATATTAGTCATCCAGTTACCTTGAATATATAACCAGTAATTCACATTGTAATTACAAGTCTACACTGCAGGCCAGTATGCTCCAATATTCTATGGCCACAACAGAGATCCAAACAGGATACGACCCTGCCACGCCAATGAAATTGGGGTAAATTTGGAGAACACTGTCTTTCACGATGCCCTTAGGACGAGTTACTATAAAAAAAAAGCACAACTCTAAGTAGTTTGTTTATTTTCTTAGAAGCCCCAGAGTCATAAAAGCCACAGACCTCAAACTGGCTAAGATAGTCTTTGCCTAAACATTACCGCTCTCTTTCCACCAACAGTTTGTTTGCAGAGCCAAAAAAATGAGATTTTGATTATGGCAAGTGGCAGTATATTGTATTTTCTTCATTCAACCACAGGTCTATCGTGCATTTCCTAGGTAAACATTCCTCCACACCAACTGCCCATAATCTAAGGTGTCTCTCACCACGCAGCAAAAAGCCTCATGTGACTGTAGCCAGCAAATCCTCTTCAGAACATTCTCACCAAATGGCACTTATTACACCAGCTCATTTTTCCTTTTTAATTCACACCTTAGGAATGGATGTTCCCAGGTGCAGGTTTGGAATTTAAGTTCTGAGGATTAAGTAAGAAAAATAGGCAACACCCAACCTTTAGCATTTTGCGGGAATCGTTCCACGCTCTAGCCTGAGCAATGCTGCTGGCAGGATCTCCTGGCCATGTTGTTGCTCTCCACGGCACGTTCGCCGTATTTCTTCTTCTCCTCCTAATCCAACATTAATTTGCCTTTGCTTCCATACCGTAGCTATGTTGCACTCTCCAGCAGTGCTAATTAGCCTCCATAATTTATTTAAATTCTCCAGATATTTCATTTTCGTTGCACTAGTATCACCTGTATAAAAGTCTAAAACCCACACTGGTTCATCATTGTCTAAACCAGCTCACCAACACTAGCTCCGGAACTTCCCAACACAAACGGGGATGAGAATCCACCTTTTTCTTCCAAAACACCCATCTGAGCGCCGTCTGCCTCATCATCTCGCACTGCTTTTTTGCATTTTAGCCCCCAACAACCAACCCACGCCTGTAACGGAGAGACAGCGTGTGTCATTAGGCTCCACACGCCTTACTCACTGCTCAGAGGGCGCAGAGGGAGGGGGTTTAACGCTCCCGGTGCCCGCAGCAGCGGGGGCGAGGGCGGCGTGCTCGCCTCACGTGTGCGGTACCTGCGGCACCTCCCGCGAAACACGGGGCAAGGAGAACGGCCTCCCCCGGGCCCGAGGGGATGGATCGGCATTCCGCAGGGCGGAATAAACACCGATCACTCTACCCTGGCCGGCCTCTTTCTTTTTAAACAAAATAGTCCATTACTCATTGAAGAGACAGAATTTTGAGGAACTCGCTGCTCGCGCCGACCCCGCCTTTCCCGGCGCTCGCCGCCGCCGCATCCCGGTTGAATTAGCGAGGCACCCACAGCGCCGGCTCCCCCCTTCCCGGCAATCACGGGGAGGAAACCCCCCATCCCCGCCCTGCCTTTGCGATCCCCTCGGCCCCGTCCCCCGCCCGCGGGAGGGGCGTGGCGGGGGTCGTGATCTCTCCCCCCCCCCCCCCCCCCCCCCCCCCCGCCACATCGCCGGGCGTTGCCCCCTCAAGGTGTGTCCCCGTCGTGTCCCACCCCGCCCATCTGTGGCCGCGGGGGTTCACTCGCACCCTCGCGCCCGGCGCGCTGCTAGTCCTTACCTGGCACGGGAGGCTCCCGGCGGCCCCTCACAGAGCGCGGCTGCGCCTCCCTCTCACCGCATCGCCGGGAACGGCCGCGGCGAGCGCGCGCCCGAAGGGGAGGGGGCGGGGGGCGGCCGGTCTCGCCCCTCCTCGGCGGCTTTTTCACCGCCCGCCCGCCCGCTACAGCGCCCCCTCCGCCTGTTCGGCCGCGCCCGCCGCGGCCTCCCCGCGGGACGGCCGCTCCTCCCCTGGCCCTTTCCTCTTCCCTGTCCCGGCTCTTTCGCTCGGTCGCTCCGAGCTCGCCGCCGTCTCACGGGAGCCCGCGGAGGGCGGAGAAGGGAAGCGGGGCGCGGGCGCGCGCGCTCCCGAGGCTCCCTACCCACCACCCCCCATGAGCGCACAGAGGGGCGCGGCCAAGCGCGTTTTCATGACGGGAGCACGGCTGTACAGAACAGGCGCGCCGCGGTCCTCCCGAGCGTAACCTGCGCCGGGGGCGGGTGCTGTCGGCTCCGCGCTGCGCGCATTGCCTTTCCTTCCTTTCCTTTTCCTCCCCTCCCTTTCCTATCCGGCCGTACCTGGCGCGGCTGCGGAGGGCGGCAGCGGATGCGCCTCGCTGACACCCTGCCGCCTTTACTGAGCCCCGGGCGGGAGCGAGGGAGCAGCGCCCGCGCCCGGCCAGCGACGGAAACTTTGGCAGGAGGAGGGCGGGGTCCCGTGGGGCGGGGGCAGTGCCCTGGCGGGTGCGGGGCGGGGGCAGCCGGGCGGGATGCGCCGGGGCGGGGGGAGCGCGGCGGCTGCGGCTGCGGCTGTGGCTGCGGCTGCGGCTGTGAAGCGGGACGTGCCCCAGCCCTGTGCGCTCGCAGCCCAGAAAGCCGATCGTACCCTGGCTTGCCTCCCCACCCCTGCGGGCAGCAGATCCAGGGCCCCTCTGCCCCGCTCAGGTGAGACTCCACCTGCAGAGCTGCCTCCAGCCCTGTGGTCCCAGCGCAGGAAGGACATGGACTTGTTGGAGGGAGTCCAGAGGAGGCACCAAGATGATCAGAGGGCTGGAGCAGCTCTTGTGTGGGGAAAGGCTGAGAGAATTGGGACTGTTCAGCCTGGAGAAGAAACCAGGGGTGGCCTAATTGCCCCTTCCACTACCTGAAGGGAGCCTACAAGAAAGATGGACAGAGGCTATTTACGAGGGCCTGGGGTGACAGGACAAAGGGGAATGGCTTCAAACTGGATGGTCTTCAAGGTTCCGTCTAACCCAAACCATTGTATGATTCTGTGAGCTGCGGGGAGGGTTGCCCACAAGGGAGGGAGCAGGAGCCACTTTCCAGGGCAGCTCCACGGGCCAGAAACAGCCCTCAGGTAGCTCCAGGCTCTGTCAGCACCTGCGCAGGCCCTAGGCGCCAAAGCCATCTTTGAGGGTTCAACCTGCTCCTGCAGGTAGTGCTCGGCCAGGGCTGCCAGAGGGACCTTTGGGCACTGGCACGTCATGAGGCGATGGAACACGATGGCCCTGGTGCTTGTGTGCTACTCCAGGTACCTCTGCACATGTGGGCACGGGTCTGCTGTGAGAACACCCTCACTGACTTCCACTGGTTCTTTTTAACGAATGAGACTTCTGGGAGTAATACCTGGAAACCAAAATGTTTTACTCATCATCACACACGGTTGAAGACCAGAGGCACAAGGAACGCGCAGGAAATGCTGTAACAGTTACCTGTTAAAGTTAGTATAAAGATTTATTTAAATTACCTAAATAGTCTAAGGTATGCACTGAAACCAGCAATCCAATCAGCATCTTGGCATTGCTTAATTGTCCATGTGAATGAAATGTAACTCTGACAGAAATTTGGGGGTCTCATCAAACTAAAAAACGTTATTTTTGCACAGTAAAGATACATGGTGAACAGAATATTGGGGTTTCACTGGGTATTTCCCTTTAAGAAAACTAATATTTATGTCTTAGTCAACAAAATAATCTTTTTAGTCCAGTACAAAATGTTCCATTTGATTAAATTATCTCCACTCCCTTGGGATGGATGCCTCGTTAAACCTCCTGGGTGCAGATTGCTTGCCTCCATCTCACCCTGGAATGGTTAAGAGCTTTACATCACATCTGCCCACAGTGCCAAATTAATCACCAAATAAATTAAGCAACAGGGGAATCTTCAGCTGTGAGTCAAGAAAACGACTTGTACGAGAAATAAACTGCAATAGAAAGAGTCCTACCTAGGAAGTGTTAATAAAACCAGGAGAGAGCTCTGGTTTGGGTTTTATGTGTATTTGTAGCAGAACTGATGAACAAGATGCCAAGTTTCTGGAATGAAGCTGGGATCAGAGCGAATGCAGATATGTCATCCACATCATCTGTCAGTGCAGTCGCTGGGTTTTGCCTTCACAGGAGAGCGGTATCGCAGGAAACAGTGCAACAAGCACTTAAACAACAAATTACAGTAAGGAAATCTGCCAGGAATGTTTTCCTCTAAATCTATACCCTCCTGCTTCCCTCGTTACTTCCTGCACAAGTGCTTTCCAGAATTGCTGATCTTCTGCTGCCCTTTAGTCCTTTTTAACCACATGTATTGAGGGGAGCACAAAGCCAGAATAATTCCCATTTTTCCTTCAGCAACTTATTAGCATAGCAAATCACTGACTGTGCACAGTTACAGCTCTGAGGAGGGATAATAGTTCTACCTACCAGAAAATATTCTCAGAACTGATGTCAACTGCTTATATCTGTATCCATGTCATTCCTAAGAAAACAGATTTCAAGGCATGGGTTTGTGAAAGAGTAAGGAGGATCTGATGCTTCCAGTACAGAGCTGAGAATCCAAGAATCATTGAGAATGAAAAAGACCTCCAAGACTGAGTCCAGCCTGTGACTGATCACCACCTGTCAACCAGGCCAGAGCACTGAGTGCCACATCCAGTTGTCCTTTGGACACCTCCGGAGTTGGGGACTCCACCACCTCCCTAGGCAGCTCCTTCCAACACCTGACCACCCTTTCCATGAACAAATTCCTCCTAATGTCCAACCCGAAAGATATCAAAGGGAATTAAATAACAGCAAAAGACCGGCTTCCACATGGCAACAGAGGAGTCGGCGTCTAAATATTTAGTTATTTGTGTCCAGTCTGAACCTTGTGTTAGTCCTGGGCGAGAATTCCAGCGAAACTGTGCCGTGCCCATTTCCTGGGCGGCCCTGTCTGGCCACGGCCCATACACACAGGCACGTGTGTATGAAGGTTGCCCCAAGTGTTCCCGGAAAATGTTTGGAGCTTTAGGAGCTCCTGAGGCACACAGGACTCCCAGGTATTGACGCTGCACACACCGGCTCCATGTACCAGTGTAAGCTGGGGACCTCAGAGGGAAAACCCGAGGAGGCATGAAGGAGCTTTGTCAAGTCACCGCTTGGGTTTGAAGTTCCAGAGGCAGAGGACTGAGAAGAAAGCATCTGTATTCTCTGCTGCTGACAGCCTCCCTTGCATTTACAAAGGAGCCAGATCCCTCTGGAACACAGGAAGTTTTCGCTGGGACACACAGCATGCTGAGCCCCTGGATCTGGCTTTTCACACTTCCTGAGAAATACAGCACCAACCAGACCAGCCCTGCACAAGCACAGCTACAGGTATTTCAGGAATATCAGCACCAGTCACTTACAGCATTTAAAGCCTTCTAGCTTAGCACTAAGGCGTGAGGGGGAGTTGCAGGATCGCCATGCCAACTTTGGACCAGAGATCCAGTCCAAGTTCCCTTTTGGTCACATCCACACCTTGTTACGTCTTACCATTATAACCACTCCTTCAAACAGCTCTTTGTTCAATCTGGGAGCCAAAAACTTCCCACAAAACCTCAATCAACTCTTTGTGTTTGTACTGGAAGCTGCCATGAAGTTTGCACAACAGCAAAGACAAAATTTGGCTGTAGTAAACAAGATGTTTTCTCTTAAATAGCCAGAATCCCTCCAGCAAGCTATAAAAACACTCGGTCTCTTAAATCATCTGTACCACCAGATCTTCTCCTAGATGAGCTCTGTTAAGTGTGACCATATAAAAAATAAATACTGCTTACAATATTTGTTATCTAAGAAATATTTGCCTGTGGAGAAAATATTCCAGTGTAATCCTGTAAAAGTGAGATACTAATTTTCTTCACACTTCAGCAGTCTGAAGGAGCACAGGGCCTGCCATCCCCTCAGTAACTAATGAAAGGCAGAGCTATTTGTGTAGCCTGGGAACTTTACAAATAGATTTGAATTTTTTTTTTTTTTTTAATCAGAAGGAAACGGTGATTTCAGTTTTGCTGGCTATTTCATTTTCATTTTTGCAATTCTTGGCAAGAGGACCATGAGCTAGGGATAACTGACTGTAGTTTGTCTAAGACTAAATAAATATATGCTTTATGACCCTTCTCCCACCACCAACATTGCATTTTAATGCCAGCATTACCCTTCATCTGAGCAATGGCTGACACCGGGGCTTGCTAACAGCTCCAGAGAAGAAAAAAGAGCAATAGGATGAGTAAGAATAGCTTCATTCTCTTGTATTCACCTGTTTTGGGGGAAGATGACCAGGCAACATGAAAGGAAATGCATTTTGGGAATCTCAGAATTAATACCAGGTTCTGGGTTTTTTTCAATAATAGAATCCAACAGAGACAAAACTTTTTCTGCTGGCAGAGCTCAGAAATCCATATAACCAAACCCAAAACTGCCCACAACACTGAGAATGAGGCTCTGTAGAAACAGAGGTCCAAACGGTCCTTGAGCTCTGATCGAGATCCAATCACTATGTCCTCTCGCAGGGATCCTGAGAAAGAGAATTTGGTGGCTGGGTACTGAAGAGGAAGAGATGCACAAGAGGTGCTCTGTTGTTTTGTCCCTAGGAAGGATTTCTATGTGTAAGTCCCTATGGGAATAGTATTGCTTTCCTCAGCATCCCATCCTCGTTGCTTTTGAAGTCCACGGAAGACAGTAAGTGAGAGGAACTGGTAACAGTGTGGCTGTGTGGCTTGTGTCTCTCCAGAGCCCTTCGGGGGGCTTCTTCCCTGAAAGAGGGTGATGTGATAGACCAAACCACTCTGTACACAACAGTCACAAACAGTGACTGCCTGGCACTCTAGAAGGAGTTCAAGCCAGAATAATTCAGACCACCACTGGAACTTTTCAGCTCATGCCTAGAGCTTTGCCATGCCCTTTTTTTATCGTGAATATCTGTTGTGTAACAGCAATTACTTTGCAGCTAATTTTTTTAAGGTAAATCATATTTGAACAGAATCAAAAATAAGCAGGAGCTAAAATATCTGCAGTGCTGGGGCTGTGCCAAACACCCACAGATTCTGTACCCAGTACTCAAGCCTTGTCAAGTAGCTCAGCACATCTTTATTCTAATAATTTACTTTCATATTATGCCTAACAGGAGAATTGTCCTGATTACTCAAGCAAAGCACAGCAGGAAAAGCACAGAAAACATTTGGTCAGCTTTGGGTCCTTGGTGCTGCGGCGGAGCTCGAGCCTCCACAGCCCCTTACAGTGAAAGATTTCGGTGTATGTGCAGTGATCACATAGCTCTTGACTCTTCCACTAAATCTTTTCAATAAGTGATCAGATCACTCTAAGCAGAGAGGCAGCAAGAGCTGCTGGAGGTTATAGAGTGACTTGAGCGGCTGAGAAAGGCCAGGGGTCATCTTTTCAAAGTTCTCAAACACACGTTTACAAGTGGCCATAAAAGCCCAGAGGTGGTTTTCCCGGGACGGAGATTACGTGCACCAAGGTGAGGCACCGGGTAAAGGCAATCCCACGTGGCCTGCTACTCACCACGGGCCCCCGGCTGTGCTGACCATGCCCAAACTGTCCTGCGTCCACACTGCCTCTTTTATATTCCCTTTTAATACAGGAAAAATCCATAACCTGACAAATGCTGATAGCACAATCCCAAATCTCCATATTTACATACCAGAGTGCTACCGTTATTGACAGAGCCCTTCTCCAGTGGCTGCCATCAAACCAGTCATTTATTCAGCCAACACTATTCAAACACAGATTGTTTATTCAGTTGCTACTGACATTTCCTGTAGTTTGTTTAATCCACCACAGGGACCCCGATAGGGGAGAGGGGGCATATTCACCCCCGGTGGGAGATCCCACTGCCTGTCACAGCTCCCCCAGCCATTCCCGCTTGGTTATAAAACAAGAGGCAATTTTAGCAGCATTCCTTTTGTTTTTTTCTCTGTTTAGACAAAAAAAGTTAAACCTTCTGAGGAAGCTTTGAGAGCTTGCTTGCCATTACCACCTGGAGTGCTGCATCCAGCCCCAGGATCCCAGCACAGGAAAGACACGGACCTGTTGGAGTGAGTCCAGTGGAGGCACCGACATGATCAGAGGGATGGAACAGCTCTGCTGTGTGGAAAGGCTGAAAGAATTGGGATTGTTCAGTGTGGAGAAGAGACCGCGAGTGACCTAGCTGTGACCTTTCAGTACCTGAAGGGAGCCTGCAAGAAAGATGGAGTGCCAAGACAAGGGGGAAAGGTTTTAAACTGCCAGAGGGGAGGGTGTGATGGGATACTGGGAAGAAATTGTTTGCTCTAAGTGTGGTGAGCCCTGGCACAGGCTGCCCCATCCCCAGAAGTGTCCAAGGCCAGGTTGGACGGGGCTTGGAGCACCTGGTCTAGTGGAAGGTGTCCCTGCCCATGGCAGGGGGGTGGGACTGGATGTTCTCTAAGGTCCCTTCCAACCCAAACCATTCTGATTCTATGATACCACGAGCGATACATTGACCTCATCGGCAGCAACACAACTGAAAATCTTGGATTCTGGATCAGAGTGCTGAGCTGTCGAGACACTTGCTGGGGGCAGGAGCTGCCCATCTGGGAGATATTTGCCTTTCAACAACACTTTTATTCACACAGAGTAAAGGTTCTCTCCTTTTCCATTGCTTCCCGCTGGCTTTCCAGATGCTATTTTGCTGAGTGTTTGCCACAGATCTGTCCAGAACTGTAAAAAAGCCAAAGGTTTTTACACCGGCCATTGAGCCACATCCGCCACAACTCCACTGGAAGTATCCCAGGTTCACGCTGGGGCTTTGACAGCTCAGTGTAAACACAAAACTGCAGGCATGCAGGTTAAAGGAATAATGAACAGAGAACAGCTGGAGACATGAGCCCAGTGCAGCGTTACCTCTGCTTTACACACTGAGTTATTCCGATGCAGTCAGGCTATGGAATTCCTACAGCAGTAACATGCATGTGGTTGGTGCATACTTGGCCCTACGTCAATAACAACCCACCAGGTGATGGAAAAGAAAATGAGGCATGTGGCAAGGACAGCTCAGGCCTAAATGATTAATGAAGTCAAACAGGAGCCTCAATTCCCTCATTTCCTAAGCTTAAATCCTTGGCTTTGCAATTCTAACATCATTTTCATTTAATGCTTGTTATTATTTCCTACAGTCTCTCGGTTTGTTGTTTAGAGGAATAGGAAAAGCAAATGCTCCATCCCCAACAGGATAATTTGAATGCATCAGAAAATTTTGACAAAAGTGGTATTACTAGGAAAATAAGATTTAATTGCAACTTTTTTAGAAAAGTAAGATTTCAATTAATTTAATTTTGTTTCATTTCAGTTGGAAAAAGATTGCTTCCAAACATGTTTCCAGGCTTTTTCAGAGTGAGCTTTTCCTCCTGACATACATGCACACTTACCTACTATTTCCCAAATTTTTCCAGTTGGAAGACAATAGAAATATGTGGGAAACGCTGTCAAGCTTTGGAACACTTTTCAAATTAAAATGACTTTCAGTTTTGAAAGTAACACTTACCAGGTGTTAAGTGTTTGATGGGTTCATTTTTAAAATGACTGCATAACCCTGAGGCTGTTTTTAGGCTATTTGGGTACAAAATGTCAGGTTCCTGCTCCAAAGAAGCTCCAGAGCTCTTCGAAACGAGCAGCCACATTTCCAGAAATGGAAAAGAAGAGACTGATTGCAGGAGGGGACATCAACACCTTCCAGTGTCGGCTGGACCACAGGGTTGGAGAACACCCACCTCTGCAACACGCAGATACGGGTTGTATTGCTCCAGGGGAGGTTCAGGCTGGACATCAGGAGTAGTTTTTCACAGAAAAAACTGGTGGTCAGGCATTGGAAGGAACTGCCCACGGAGTTGGTGGTGGAGTCCCCATCCCTGGAGGTGTCCAAGGAATGACTGGACATGGCACTCAGTGCTCCAGTCTGGTTGACAAGGTGGGGGATCGGTCACAGGCTGGACTTGATGAACTCGGGAGGTCTTTTCCATCTGCAGTGATTCTTGGATTTTCTTAAAGCCCTGTGCTAAAAGACATAACAATTCAAGTGTAGCCGATGCATTTTTTTCTTCAATCAAATCAAGTGCAGATCTATGTGATTACATGATGAATTATGCAGTAATAATATGACCCTGCCATAAAAATGGAAAATCAGTGGGCAGTCTGTGAACTCAGAGTTCTCCTGAAAAAACAACCTGTAAATATCTGCAGGGGAAGCAGCATCCTTGGAAAACAATGACTCATACAGGTTTTGTTTTCTTTCCTGGCCATCCTGAGCACAACGAGGAGATAACATGGGTAGTAGCATGTTTGTCTTACACCAACTGCTTCATGTCTGAGAAGAAAAGGAATCCTTTAACACGTGGCAGATAAATATTTGTCCTGGTTCTTTTTTTGTTTAATTATTTTCCCTTGGATGAAGCACTCTCATTTCCAGTCACTTATTTCCCATGCATCCTGGCTTTTGATGTTTTGTTTCTCTTGCTCAGAATTCATTAAATCAACACTTTGCCATAAAGAGATTCCCAAAGAACCTGGAATGCGTTCAGATGGTCCCGGGGGAAGGGATCAGCACATACAGAGAACACAGCATGTAAATATAATTCAGTCACAAGTGTATGTCTGGGTTATGCTGGGATGGATGCTCTCAGCATAACCCAGAATGGGGAAGATGCTGACCCTACAGGTGGATCCTTTTAATCTAATGGCATAATACACAGAATAAAGTAGGAAAAGGTTTGCCACAGCAATCGCCACCTGGCATAGCTGTGTTACTCCTGAACAAATATTTCGACATAAACTCAGAGGGTCCTGATTTACCAGATGTTTGGCATATTTTTTGAAATCTAGTTCTGACTCTTCAGAGGGAATGCAGGCGGAGGAATGACGAGGAACTCGGCACTGCAGATGTGCTCATACAGACACGAGGCCTTGTCCCACTTGAAGCAGCATTAACTCACTGCATAAACAGAGTGAAAGTTCTACAGTAAAGGCGCAACCTGCTTTATACAGACAAGACACCTTCCCACACCCTTATTTCAGCTTTGTTTCTTCACAGAACCTTACAATATCCTGAGTTGGAAGGAACCCACAAGGATCATCAAGTCCTACTTCTGGCCCTGCACAGGACACCCAAAAGGAAAGAGGCAAAAGGAGGGGAATTGAGTATTAAAAGCTTCATTCTGTCAAAGAGCTGAAGGCAGCCCCTAACAGTTTAAAACACAAGAGCAATCCGAAGTTGTGCCTTCATTGCTGTAAGAGGTGAGTTCAGTGCCATCGCATCCCACAGCGCATGGGAAAGGACAGCCCTGTGGAACATCCGCTAGCACAGCTCCTCAGCCCCTGATCTTAATCTTTCTCTTCTCTTTCCTATCTGGAGCTGATATTCCTTTCCTATAAATAATCACGGAATCGTTAAGGTTGGAAAAGACCTTTAAGGTCATCAACTCAACACCACCACGTTCACCACTAAACCATCTCCTCAAGTGCCACATCCTCACATTTTTCAAACGCTTCCATTGTAAACAGTGTATGATATTCAGGCCTGAAATGCAGTATATGTGCAGCTGCCATTTTCCCACAAATGTACAGATTTTTTGCAATTGATCCATTTCAAATACTAGAGCAATTTGTAAAGCACATTCATACCTCATCATGTCGGTGTCGAATCTTTAGCCTCACTGTGATCGAATATCTAAAATGAAAGTAATATATTGAACGTTGGCTTTAACTCATAGATTGGTTTGAGTTGGAAGGGACCTTAAAGCTCATCTTGTTTCCGCCCCGTGCCATGGGCAGGGTCACCTACCACTAGACCGGGTTGCTCCAAGACCCATCCATCCTGGCCGCGGACATTTCCAGGGATGGGGCAGCCACAGCTTCTCTGGGCAACAATTCATTGCAATGCAATTATCATCTACAAACTATTTTATTTTACAAGCTTTACAATCGACAAACTATGCAGGTAGAATCCCTCCAGTAGTATAAAACAAACCAGGTTCTAAGTCGGATTTGCGGCGCCGGTTATTGGCAGGCAGTCAGAATCCACTCATGTATATACAGACTGTGGATAAATGGGAAATTGTTACCTTCAGAGCTGTCAGTCCATCCCTAGCATTTACTGCAGAAGATTGAAAGAACCAGTTACAGCTGACAATGGACTGGATTGAAGCTGTGCAGGTACAGACATTTAGAATCCGCTCTGCTTCAGTGAGGCTGCAACACGCACACACACACACACCCCCCTCATTAAAATAACACTGGTCCCAAATAAAATCATAGAATCACCATGGGTTGGAAGTGACCTTAAAGATCATTTTGTTCCAACCACCTGCTGCGGGCAGGGACACCTTCCAGTAGATCAGGTTACTCAAATCATCTAGGAGCCTTCTTGCTGTATCCAAACAAATTCTCACATGCTGCTAAAAGACCCTCCAAACCCAATAAAAGCCGTGCAACCAAAAATAGTGTTTACATCTGCCTCAAGAAGCACAAGCACAAATTTACCTCAGGCTTTGGGATACATGAATTCCGTGGTCAAAGTTAAGGGCTTGCCCTCGAGTTCAGAACATCCATTGAACGGATCATCACCATCTTCACGATTTCCTATACTTTACTAATTCACATCTTTCTCCACAAGCGGGTTGTTATCAAAACCCCTCTAAGTACCGGGGAGATAAAACAGAAGGAATGAGAATCAGAGCAGAAACTAGGAGAAACTTCCAAAGAGCATTTCAACCCCTGCATTTTGGGAGCCTTGTGCTGGAACACGACATTGGATCAGCTGCAGACCTGGGAACCAAAGGATGCAGCTCTTTCCACCCAGGCAGATGGTCTGCCTTTAATTATTCTTCAGCAGCACGTGTTGAGTACATTTTTTATTTATTTTTTTTGTAAATAAGTGGACTGTTGTCTTTGCCTTCCTATGAATGTTCCCACACTGAACATTCAAGTGAGAGAAACCGTGGAGGGGGAGATCCCCACAAAACAGGGATCTTTCTGTAATACTCCACAGCAACTATTTCACATCAGAAAGACCAAAGTTGACAAAATGAACATATGATCAAAATCCTGGGCAATATTAAAAACCACTGGCTGCATTTCCTAGTTATGGGAGCATAGGAGTGGGTTGCTTGGTAACAGCTCCTGCCACGATCTGCTCGGAAATCAGCCATAAAAGCGAC